>NC_090837.1:13665625-13974687 GCF_028021215.1 Eschrichtius robustus
ATCCTCCTGGGGTGGAGTAGTAGAAAGAAAAGTTAGGAGAGTCTGCTTCTGGGTCTGACTTTGCCCTTACTTGGTTTAGGCAAGTCACCTCCCCCTGAGAACCTATTTAGCATAGAGTGAAATAAAAGATTTGGATTAGATGAGCACGGAGGGTGCTTCCAGCTCTGGTGTGCAATGGTGACCTGGTTTCTGCACATGGCATTCCTGTGGGGGCCTGATGAAGGGGCTTTGCTTGGGTAGGTGAAGTGAGAGAGCAAATAGGCAGAGGAAGGTCTCAACACAATGTCTGTGTGGCCCTCATGGTCTGAAGTCCCTACTAGTGTTCTAGAGAACCCCATATTGGAAGCCAGGCAGGGAGACATAGTCTCCTAGAAACATTTTGTTGGCCATGCTTGTTGCATATAGCTAGATTCCGTTGCAGTTCCTGAGTTCCCATGCTCTACTGATCATTAAGGATCTTGCTTATCCTTTCTGCCAAGAAGGGAAAGTTTAGTAGAGATTTTCTCTTCCCTCCACTGCTCTCTGCTTCTACATCCCTTGCTGATGCAGCCAGTTCTACATATTTAGAATTCATTGACTCGAAAAATGGTTGTTGAGTGATTACTCGGTGCTGGACCCTGGGAATTTAATGGTGACCAGGATAGGCACAACCAGTGGTCTCATGAAGCCTGAAGTTTTGCAGGCAAGGGTTTTTAGGTATCATGAGTGCCGTAAATGGTGACATCATGGGAGTGGCCATCAGGGGATCTGAAGGTTGGGGGTCAGGGAAAGTCTTCTAGGGGAGGAGATGTGGAAGATCCAGGCTCTGGCATTTGGAAGAAAGTCTATGTACCAAGCTCAGCTTCCTCCAGGGAAGTGCTTTATGATTCAGGGCAAGAGAGCATCATGGCACATATGAAAGTATGTGGGTGACGTGCCATAGTTCCCAAGAAATTCAAGGTCACAGAGTGAGCTGTTGGCTCAGTGAGTTCCTGGACTAATTTCGATGCAAGAGACACACATCCCCTCAAATTGGCCAGGGTTCCAATGGGGATTTATTGACACAAGTATCTGAGAGTCCAGAGGTGGGGCTGACCTCAGAAGTTTAAATGACGACATGCGTTCTCACTCTCTCCCTGTCTCCGGGCTTGGCTTTTTCTGTGTTTGCCCTAGTCTCTCCATCAGAAGATGGGCATCTTGCCCATCCATGCAGCCAGGAAGAGTGGAGAATGGCTGCAGGCAGTCCCAGACTACCTGGCCAAAGGGCACGCGGAATGCCAGGGAAGGAGCCTCACTGGCCTGACTTGCGTCATCTTCCAACCCCTGGCCAGGGTGGCAGCGCCATCAGAACCACTTGGACTGAGGGAACAGGAGTAGCTCCCAAAAAATGGGGCATTTTTGCCCCAGTAAGCGGGGAAGGGATGCTGGACTGAAGCTAAACTGATGAAAACAACTCTCTACTCTTCCTGAAACCACCATGCTTAACACTCACTCCAGTAATAATACTTGGCCAAGGAACATGATTACTTTGACCATCTCTGAAATATCAAAAGCCCTGATGATTTGATTGAGTTAAAATGTCACTGTTGTGTTTGAAGTGTGTATACGTTCCATTTCTGCTTAAGACAGATGTCCTAAATGGCAAAATTCTTTCTTTTCTTTCTTTTTTACTGAGATAGAATTGACATATAGCATCATATGAGTTTCAGGGGTACCATAGAATGATCTGATATTTGTATATATTGCAAAATAATCACTACACTAGGTAACATCGGTCGTCACCATATATAGTTACAAATTTTTTTCTCTTGTGGAAAATGATTCCTTAAGCTGGGTGATGGTCTCTGAAACTCTTATGCACACACCACTTATCTAGAGGCGTCTTGTTAAAATGCAGATTCGGATGCAGCAGGTCTGGGGTGGGACCTAAGATTCTGCGTTTCTAACAAGTCTCCAGGTGATGCTGAGCTTGCCAGCCCCTGGACCACCACGCTTTGTGTACCAAGTCAGGGAGGGGAAATAGCAAATATGACTAGACAGAATACAATCTCAGACTTGATAAAGAATCTAGAGGTCACTTTTCACTCTAGAAGCCCTTGTTCAGTTTTTGATGGGCAGCAGGTACTTTCTGTCTGCCTGACCATATGCCACTGCCTCTGCCCCTCCCACAGGCATCTAATCTGTTGAATCCAGAGGCATTTGAGAAGAGGGTTGAAAAGTGGTGATCGGAGGGTCCCAAGAAAGAGTTAAACCCTCTGACAGGCAGAGTCCCACAGTCCCAGGCAAACGCAGAAGAGGTTGACCTGGCTGGAAGGGTTAATACTATTTTGTTTTCCAGGACTATTTGTGATATCGGGTTAGAGCAGGCAGGAGGTCATGGGGGTCAGCCGCGCCCCTGGCCACTCCCTCCTCTCCCCTCCCCCGACCCCTCCATTTGCAGCCTCACTGATTCCTTTAACCAGATGACCCCGGACACTGAGCTTTCCTTGGGACTTTCCTGCCAGCGCCCTCAGATGCGTTGTAGCCGACGCCAGCCGTCTCTCGCCAGCCGTCTCTCGCCAGCCGTCTCTCGCCCGGCCCTCCAAGGGAGGCGTGCGAGCTAAAAGGCACTTTGTGTGAGGGGAAACCGTCCGTTGCAATTTGTGCTGTGGTTTCTCTGGGCAGGAACAGATCCAGAATAGGGTCCTTTGTCTTCCCTTCTTTATCTTCCCTTTTTTTTCTTTTTGTCTCAAGTGTGCTTCCTCTCCCTTCCTCCTTCCCGTTCTCCTCTGGCTTTTCCTTCTTGGCTCCCTTAGTTGGGTGTCTGCGTATATTCTTTCCTTCCCTCTCTCTTGCGCCTCTTCTTCCTTTATTTTTGAAAATTCTGTCTCATGGCATTAGACTTCCGATCAGCCTCCGATAGGAGCTCTTGACCTGGACAAGTAAGACCGTGATTCTGGGAGAGTTCTTTAACCTCTCTGAGCCTCCGTTTCTTCATTACCAAAACCAAGTTAATAATCGCAGCTTTACAGCTTATTGTTGAGAGTTAACCTGAAAATGCGCGTAAAATCCAGGGTCTGGTATACAGTGGGTGCCCAATAAATGTTAGTTTTACCACATCCTTAAGCCTTTTTCTTTTCCTCTCTTTTGTTCCTTTTCTTCTCTTAGCTGAGTTTCTTTGAATACCTTTCTATTACATTTCTGGAAGATTCACTGTAGGTGGAAAACCTCTGTGTAGAAAGCATGGTGACATGGTGACAAGGACCTGGGCCTGCCACTTGATAGCTGTGTTGCCTTGGGCAACTGAAGTTCTCTAATCTTCCCCTTCCTCCTCTGCAGAATGGGGATAAGAGTTCTTCCTCCAAGGGCAGTGGTGAGGATTAAACAAGATGATGAGAGATAATCGCCTGCCATAGAGCCTGGTGGCCTGTTACTTAGTCTCTCTCCTGCCACTTAACTCCCTCTCTAGCCAGAGAGTTTCATCATTGATCATCACTGATCATGTGGACAGGTTACTTGTTAGTACCAGTCTCTCTCCTGAGCCATTTTTCATCCATCCATCCATCCATCCATCCATAGACTCATCCATCAATCATCCAGCCTTCCACTCATGTATCCATGCATCCATCCATCCATCCATCCACCTATCCGTCTATCCAACCATCAATCATCCATCCATCCATCCATGCATCCTCCATCCATCCACCCATCCATTCGTTCATTTATTCAGAATGGTTGCATAGTAAGTAATAATGGCCTAAATCATGCCTTATCATAAAATTCTATTTGATAGCCCGAGAAGTAGAAGGAAGAAATAAAAACAACAACAACAACATGATTTTGGAGCCATAAGGTTCTTCCTTTTAGTCCTCTCATGGAGCAGGTGGGGAGGAGGAAAGGGACTTTGACCTCAAGGACAGAACACATGTAGTTGGGTAGCTCAGTGGTTTTGCAACTGGCTTCCAAAGAGTCTGTGCTTGTGCCAATGGGGTTTCTGATGGAGGCGCTGCCACTTCAAATAGAGCAGCTCCCCATCTTATCTGCCTTTTATGTTGGTCTCTGTTTTAAGATTGAATTTAAAGTGTTTAAGAAAAAACAGTGTTCCACTGCTAAGCACAGTTTTGTAAAGCCCTTGTATAGCTACACATACAGATTTTGCGGAGTTCGTATCATAAGCCAGGCAGTGTGCTAACAATTAAATGGAGGATTTCATTTAATCCAATAACAACTCTATGGGGTTAGTACTATTATTATCTTCATAATAAGTACATAAGCTGAGGCTCAGAGACATCAAGGTACTTGCCCCAGCTCACACCGCAATTGGAGCAGTGGAGCTCAGATCTGAACCCAGGAATTATCACCAAAATGCACCCTGCCTGCAGTAGGAGGCTACTTACCTGGCAAGTGGTGGCCAAAGGGCTATTGGAGAAGAAATACCAACCAGGCTTGTGTTCTGGTCTCTCCCTCGGTCAGTTCTTTATTTCCAAATTTTTACAATGAGCAGCAGAGGGGATTATGGACCTCAAACATCCAACAACCTAAAATTACAGATTCTTGGATTTAGAAGAAACTGAGGCTAGTGCTTTTCAAATGGAGTCCCCCAGAGCCCAAGGATTCCCTGAGATTTTTCTGAGGCTTCCACTGGACATGATCAGAGGTCACCATTTCAACTTGGAGGTTAAACAGATCTGGCTTCACGTCCAGGCCTGACCAGACACTGATTTGTATGGCCCTGTGGAAGCGACTTTCCTTCTTGGAGACTCTGCTTCCTCATCTGTAAGAGGGAAACACCTAAGTCATGAGGTTATTCTGAGAGTTAAAGAGGAAAGTGCATCTAGAATGTTAGGTAGAGTTGCCAGCATATAGGGACCACCCAAAAATATTAGCTACCATCATCATCATCAACCTCACCATCACCACCATCATCATCATCCTTATCTGTGGCTCCATACGAGAGTCTACATGACAAATAGCACTAAGGCTGAAGGAATAGTTCGTAAAACAAAGACCTAAGAAAAACTGTAAGAATCCTTAGCTTGGGTTGAAGAAAGAAGGTGATCAACAGTCCCAGGCAAAGATTATTTTTCCACAATTTGTTTATAGGTCTTTTTTTTTTTTTTTTAATAAATTTTTATTTATTTATTTATGTATTTATGGCTGTGTTGGGTCTTCGTTTCTGTGCGAGGGCTTTCTCTAGTTGTGGCGAGCAGGGGCCACTCTTCATCGTGGTGCGCGGGCCTCTCACTATCGCGGCCTCTCTTGTTGCGGAGCACAGGCTCCAGACGCGCAGGCTCAGTAGTTGTGGCTCACGGGCCCAGGTGCTCCGCGGCATGTGGGATCTTCCCAGACCAGGGCTTGAACCCGTGTCCCCTGCATCGGCAGGCGGATACTCAACCACTGCGCCACCAGGGAAGCCCTGTTTATAGGTCTTAAAATGATTTATGAGAGTCTCCCTAGTGCTGACCGACATCGCTGTAGGTAGATGCACAAAATTTCAGAGCTGAAGGTTGGAACTGGGTTGGAGTCTTGGTGCTGTTCCTTGCAGGGATGATCTGGAAGCAGAAACGGTGGGGTTTTTATCCTTGCTTCCCTGATTGAGAAGAGTGTGTGTATGAGAGAGAGAGGGGACTTGGACAAACTCTCAAACTTCTCCGAGCATCATTTCCTTGCCTGTAAAATGAGGCAAATACTTCCAAGTATGGCTCAATCACAGAAGCTGGAGAGAGGATAAAATTAGAAAAGGCAGCATTTGGTAAGGGGTTGCTATAGCCCAGCCAGCTGCTTTCCATGCATTCCATTTCTTTATCCTCACCATGCTCCATGAAATAGATATTATTACCCCACATTTCATGATGAGGAAACTGAGGCTCACACAGGCGCAGGCGTTGTCCTGTTTTACAGATGAGGAAACTGAGGCACCAGGAAGGCAAGTGTCTTGCCAGTGGCAGTGAGCTAATGAGAGGTGGGACCCGGGCTGTGTAACTTCAAAATGCCCCTCACCACGTACATCTCCTATTCCCCCCTCCCCTTCACCTGGAAGATGGAGTTGGGAAGTGGGTCCGAAGCTGCTCTCTTAAACTGGTTGGATTTCACAATTGCAGTAATAGTCTCCGTAGTGTCTCACTTTAAGCAGATGCTCACTCAGAATCTTCAGGCTCACCTGTCGGGTGGGAATGTTTGGGGGCATTAATTGCCAAGATTAAGATTCTACTCCTTGTAAGGAAGCACTCAGTATTATCTTTTAAAGGAATTTTGGGGGCCCAAGGGGGCACCCGTTGTCTGTGTCTTTTGGGAATCTTGAAGTTCTCAGCTAACCGGGTCTTCCAGACACATCAAACCCAAGTGCTTTTGGAGGAATGTGTCAGGTTTTGTGTTAAGTTCTGTTGATCCAGCCATGGTTGGCCCAGTGATGGTTCTGACCATCAAGGGGCACACTGGCCCGTGAAAAGAGCCAGGTAATTAGAGAAATAACTGTGATAAAAGGTAGTGGGGTAAGTACAAGGTCCTCTAGACCAGCGGTCCCCAGCTTTTTGGCACCAGGGACCGGCTCCGTGGAAGACAATTTTTCCACGGATTGGGGCGGGGCATGGGGGGTGTCCAGGCAGTAATGCGAGCGATGGGGGAGCCGCAGATGAAGCTTTGCTCGCCTGCCCGCCACTCACCTCCTGCTGTGGGGCCGGTTCCTAACAGGCCTGCGGCCCCCGGGGGTTGGGGACCCCTGCTCTAGAGCACATACTGGGGACCCCTAACCTAGACCCAGGGTGAGGTTGCTGAGAGGGTCTCATGGATAAGCAATGCTCTCCCCGCCCAGGGCTACGGGATGTTTGTTCCTCCCACTTACCCCCCTTGCTCCTCTCCATCAGCTGGATCCTGGTCCAGGGTCAGCACTTGTGGCTAAATCTTTGCCACTTTTCCAAGGCAGAACATGATGCTAAAATATCAATAGAGATTGCCCCGCTGCCTCCGCAGCTGTGGGCACAGTTTCCAACTCAGAAGCATCCAGGATTCCCCTCTCCTCCCCCTCCTCCCTCCAACAGCGGCTCCCCGCCCCTTGGTTCCTCCGTGTCCTTCCTCCCTCCTCCCCTGCCCCCCTCCCCCAGGAGATGGAGGAACTTGGCAAGCCATCTCGTCGCCAATCAATCTGTGGTGTAACAATTAGCACTTAGGCACCACTCCTGCTAAACACACGCTTAGAAAACACTTAAAAAAAAAAAGAAGAAGAGTCATCAGGAGCAGAAGCGAGAGAAGCACGGGGGCGGGGGGGGGCGGGGGGGGGGGCGGGGGGGGGATGTCAGGGAGCGGAGCCAGGAGCAGGCCTGGGGAGGAAACAGATCGATGCGCTGCGGAATGGGTGGCATCTAATACCCTATTACTGACGAGGCCAAAGCACTTTGAGGCGTGTTTCCACAGTGAGCAATTAGTCTGCGAGACCACAGGAGTTAAGCTAACACCGGTCGCCCCCCTCCCCATCTTCCCTTCCTCCCCCAGAGCAGTGGGATGACAGTTTCATTTGGTAGCGAGCTCCCGCAGCAGTGGCGCCAGCCTGCAGCCATAATGGGGCCCATCCGAGGAAGGCCAAATGCTCCAGCCTCCCAGAAGGCCCCCCCTCCCACCCCCCCCACCTGCCCCAGCCCCGTCCCCAGACTCCCTCACCCCACTCCTCGTAACAGAATCCAGTCGACACAGAGTCTGTCTGCGCGCCTGCGAGCTGCCTAAATTGATTGTAATGGTTTTATCGCGCGCAGAGAGCGCTGGCCGTTTTCTCGCCTCTGCTGTCAGCTTTCATCAACGCGCAGGCAGGAGGAAGTGAGCCCTCTTGGGGAGCAGTGGATCGGATGAAAGGCAACTTTTGTTTGCGGGCGAGAAACTTGCAGCCTCCGCCGGCCGCCTGTCTCCAGTCCTGCTCAAGGTTGCTGTTTCTTTCTTGGCCTTGTGGCTTGTCTTGCACGCCAGAGAGGTTCAACAAACTCCCCACGAACAGCGGGGGTGGGGTGGGGGGCGGTGAGTCCTTCCTGGAGCCAGCTCTGGGTTCTTCTCTAATGGCTGGAGCGTTTGGGGAACAGGGGTTCCATAGAGAGAAGGGTTCATGAAGTTGACAATGTTGATCAGTAATAATAACGATGAAGTTGATGCTGTCTAGCCAGCATCTAAGTGCTTGTCAGGAACCAGTCACTGTGATTAAGCACTTTATGGACGTTTCATGGAACTCTCACAGCAACCCTATGAGGTAGGCATTATTTCCCCCATTTTACAGATAGTGAAACTGAGGCATAGAGAAGGGATGAGACTTGGTCCGGGTTACACAGGAAACAACTGGAAGAGCGAGGGGAACTGGAACCCAGTCCTGTTGATTCATAATCTGGTCCATTCTCCATCCCCCCTATGACTTTCCTAACTTTAGTAGGAAGGGAAAGACAGTACTGTTAACACTTCAAATACCGGGTATCCCTCAACCTACCACCTGTAAAAATGGCCCAGGCATGCACCATGCAGGCAAGGATTCCTTTGGGGGTGGGTGGGGATGGGATATAATCTAAGATTTATCCCTTCTGGCTTTGGGAACACTTTGCTATTTGAGAAAAGTGGGAAGAATCATTAAAAGGAGGTGAAATGACAGTTTCTGGTTGTGTCACAGAGCGATCATACATTTTAGAGGCAGGACCAAGCCAAAGCAATTGGAGGCTTTGGGGATTATCTGCGGATTTCACTGTTGAGGGTATCTGTTAACGTCATTAGCATCAATAACCAAATCAGGATGTAACAGTGAAATTGTCTGCTGTGCTTGTTTAGAACATTGTAGACTATGGGTCTGTAAAAAACTATAGGAACAGGCAATACTTTACACTTCAAAGCCTAGAATTGAACTGGCAGATACATGGAGTTTTCTATGCGTTCTTTTCTTGTTATTATTAATTTTTATTGGAGTATAAATACTTTTATTATTTAAGTATTATTGGAGTTGCTTTACAATGTTGTGTTAGTTTCTTGCTGTACAGCAAAGTGAATCAATCATATGTATACCTATATCCACTCTTTTTTTAGATTTCCTTCCCATTTAGGTCACCACAGAGCATTGAGTAGAGTTCCCTGTGCTATACAGTAGGTTCTCATAAGTTATCTATTTTATACATAGTAGTGTAGTTCTTAAAGATTTCTTTCCTCCTCTTCTCCCATATCCTCCCCCCATTTGCTCTGTCCTTATCTCCAATTTCATGTTCTCATGCTTCCATGCGTTTCTGCACGGAGTTTGGGGTAAGGCATCAGCTGTCTTTGGGACACCCAGCACAGTAGGAGGAACTGTGGGAAAGGACTGAAGCAGGCTTATAATCCCCAGCTCGAGGTGCTGATACCCTGCTTCTCACAAGTACGATGGCTTCCATTAGCCGTCGGCATTGGTGGAACCTCTTGCTTACATTGGATAAAATCTTTAAGTCTAGAATCCAGCCACAAGCTGAAGGGATGGTATGAAGACCCTAGGGGCTCAGCCTCCAGAAAAAGAGAATGTGACCAAGGTCAGAATGGAGAGGTGAGCAGGAGGTAGAATGGGAGGAAGAAGAGCAGGTCTGGGGTGGTCGGTGATGCAGTAATAATGCCCTTTCTCCAAGAGGAAGGTGGGAAGGATAGGCTTTGGTAATCCCCAGGGCCCATGTGCTCAACAATCCATCATTACAATGGGCTGGTCATCGAATGGGAGGGTTCGGTGTCCGGTTCACTGTGAGGACAGGAGGGGAAGCTGATTAGCATGTGAGTTGAAGAAGTGGAAATGGGTGTGCATGGCACCCGGTCGGGGAAGTCCTCACTCTTGCATAAGGTGGAATCGTTCTTGCATAAGGTGGAATCGTTCTTGCCTGAGTTGGTCCAGGTGTGTCTCTCTGAGACCGATGCTGGGAGCAGAACTGTTCACGGACGGGGATGGGGAGGGGAGAATACTGGTGGAGGGCTTGGGTGAGCTGCATACCAGTGTCTCCAACCCGGCTCCCCCTGTACCCCTCCCAACGGCAGTGCGGTTCTATTTGAACCAAAGTGGGACCCAGAGACTGGTTTAAGTAAAGAACTTGTGAACAGTTTCCATCCCGTGAAACACTCAGGCATTGTAGAGGTGGATTAATGAGCACGTATATCGGTGTCCTAGGGCTGCGGTAGCAAAGTACCACAAACTGGGTGGCTTAAAACAGCAGAAGTTTATTCTCTTACAGTTCTGGAGGGTCAGAGTCCCAAATCAAGGTGTCGGCAGGGCCATGGTCTCTCTGCAGAGCCTTAGGGGAAACTCTGTTCCATGCCTTTCCCTTAGTGTTTGCTGGTTGCCACCAATCCTTGGCGTCCCTTGGCTTGTAGAAGCTTCACTCCAATCTCTGCCTCTTTTATCACATGGCCTTCTCCCTATGTACCTTCAATTATCTTCCCTCCATGCAAGTCTGTCTCTGTGTTTTTTCTCCTCTTCTTAAAAGGACACCAGTCATATCAGATTAGGGGCCCACCCTAATGACCTCATCTTAAGTTGATGACATCTGCAAAGACCTTATTTCTAAGTAAGGCCATATTCATGGGGGTTAGGACTTTGTTTTTTGGGAGGACACAATTCGACCCATAAAAGCATGGAAGGAGTAAGTCCATCATGGAAGGGGTGTAGGTATTGGCTCCTGCTGAGGAGTGAAGCCCATTTAAGGTGATCCACATCACATCCCAGTGGCCTACCTCTGAATTCAGCCGGAGCTGCAAGGGACAGTTCCCCGCAAGCTCAGACTCAAATTGACATCATCCCTCCCAAGCACCCTCTGTGAAACTGCAGGTGCTGCTTAAGCCAGGACCAGGAGTAGCCCAAAAGCAAAGGAGAGTGAATGACCCTGAGGGTGACCGTCAACCAATGGGAGGGTTCGGTGGGGGCTAGGGATAAATGTCCTACCTTGATCTCTGGAGGGACATCTCTGGAATGCATTGTATACACTTCTCAGAGGTTCCACTGCGTCTGAAACCCCCTTGCCTACAGCAGTGACCTCAGTGATACACTTTGTCTTGGCTTCTTCTTCTTCCTTGTCTTATTCTTTCCACTCCCTTGCACCTGAGTCCTGGGATCACCTTGGCCTCCTCCACCACCGCTTAGTTCCCATCCCACGCCCACTGCCAATAAAACTACCTGTTTCCACGTCCTTGTCTCAGGCTCAGCTTCTGGTGGGTTCCAAATTAAGACAGAAAGACATGGGAAATGGAGAGGACCAGGATTATTGGTTTCCTCATCTAGGGTCTAGCTCTGATCCCTTGAAGAATGATGATAATAAAACCATTTTCCATGTGTGCTAAGCATAATACACGCATCGTCTCTTTTAATCCTACCATAGTGGGTAAAATTTTGGCCCCCCCCCCCCAAAAAAGATAACGTCCACATTCTAACCTCTGGAATCTGTAAACGTGATCTTAATTGGAAAAGGGTCTTTGCAGGTGCAGTTAGGCTAAGGATCTGGAGATGAGACCATATTGTTTTATGTGGATGCGTCCCAAATCCGATGAATGACAGGTGCCCTTAGAAGGGACACAGAGAGGAGAGACACATGCAGGAGAGAAGGTGGTGGAGGTAGAGATTGGAGCGATGTGTATAAAGACCAAGGAATGCCAAGGATTTCCGGCAGCCACCAGAATGTAGGAGAGACTCATGCATCTCCCTCACAGCCCTCAGGAGGAACCAACCCTGCCGACACCTTGACGTCCGGCCTCCAGAACTGTGAGAGGATAAACTCCTGTTGCTTGAAGCCACCACCTTTGTGGCAGTTTGTTGCACTAGCCCTAGGAGACTAGTACCCCTACGCATTCTATTAGTTGTTCCCATATAAATACTCCACTTCGAACACGTGAACACTGAAGTTCAGAGAGTTTCATTCCCACGTCTAAGCAGCTGGTGGAGAGTACAGTCTGGATTGAAATCCAGCTCTGGGTGGCTGAAAATCCTTCCCTTAAACATTCCTTCCTCAGAGAAGTTACTGCCTGTGCTCTGTGGAGAGGGAGTTTGGAAGCAAAATCTGAAGGCGGACAAGGTTTCGTTGATGCTGGGGACCCGGACTTGCTGCTCTGGGGCCCAGGTGACAAAGGGCAGGGACAGAGAAGACGGTGAATCAACTTGGCAGATGAGGCCTCCTCCTGGGGTCTCGGAGCAGTAACTGGGGAAGACAGTGGCTTGGGGGCTGATTCTGAGGGTCAGCAATCTCACAGGTAGGGGCCGTGAGCCAGAAATGTGTGGGTGTTTAAGTTAACGTAACCTTATTGGGATCTGGAGACCAAGAGGTGTGAGGGGGCTTGGAGTTCTTTTCACCAGCCAGTATGGCCCTCCTTTGTTCTACGGGGTCCCCTGCAAGTCGTGTTTTAGAGGGAAAGGTCACTGACCGGGTTGGGGAAGGGCTGGCTAGTGAGGTAAGCTTAGAGGTGAGGAGAGGCCAGGAAGGAAGCAGACACACATCTGGATTAGAACTTGGAAACAAAGTGTAATTTCAGCTCCTCGTGGATGGTCACTGGGCCCTGTAAAAACAGGGACTCTGCAGTCATGTGGCCCCCAGCCAAGCCAGCCGGACTCATGGGGCAGAGATCCTCCATTGCACCTCCACGGTGGGCTGAGCAAGAAAAGGGGCTTGAGGAGTTAAAAGAGACAGTTAGACCAGCTAGAAGGAAAGTCTTCCTCTAAGTTGATATGAGTATGTGGAGAATTAGACTTCTAAGTGGAAGGGTGGGACCCCAGTGCTCCAATTATAGGCTCCATGGAGCCATGAAGTGAGTTCTACATGCCTAGTAGGGTGCCTGCTGCTAAGAGTCTTTTTAAAATAAGAGCAATAGTATGTTTTTGAGCTGTCTGTCATTTGGTGGAGGAAATAAAAATGGCACATGAAATGACTGGGAGAGAATTGCACAAGAGTATATAATCAAGAACAGAATGATGTGTTACACATAGCACAGGGAGATCAGCTCGGTGCTTTGTGACCACCTAGAGGGGTGGAATAGGGAGGGTGGGAGGGAGACGCAAGAGGGAGGAGATATGGGGATATATGTATACGTATAGTTGATTCACTTTGTTATAAAGCAGAAAGTAACACACCATTGTAAAGCAATTATACTCCAATAAAGATGTTAAAAAAAAAAAAAAAGAACGATGTGTTACAAACTGTAACTTCCAAAGAAGATGAGAGAAGGTGGTGAGCAGGTGGGTCGACTGTTGGCAAAGAAGAAACATATCCTTCTTTGATATGAAGAAACTGAAGCCCTAGTTGTCAAATACATAACGCATGTTGCTATCTCTCCTTCCATTGCTGTGGCAGACATCACTAATCTATCATGCTACTCTTTCCTTCAGAGTCCAGTTTCTTAAGACAATGAATTAGTCAGATGCTACCAGAGGTGGTATGAGGTGAAATCTCATGACCCTCCTCCCCTTAGGTGATGAGGGTTTATTTTAGAGAAATGCAGGGAAGTGTGAAAACACAGAGAATTGAGTAGCCATGAACACACTGGTATCTCAGTGCTTCTAAGACCAGGATAGGGAGTAGGCCTCCTGGAGAACTCAACCAATGATTCATTTCCATTCTGGATCTAGCAGTAGTCCCAGTAACCTCTATTTCCTCTGCACCTCCCATTCATACTGTATGTATGCATGTGTGTGTGTGTGTGTGTGTGTGTGTGTGTGTGAGAGAGAGAGAGAGAGACAGAAAGGGGAAGAGAGAGACAGAGACAGAGAGAATCCAATTGGGATAATTGTCATCAGCCAATATGGTGCACCTTTATAGGGCAGAATCTGTCTCAAAGATGACTTATAAATGGCAGACTCCTATTAGGAACAGACTTTTCTCAATTGCTTTTGGCTTGAATGGCAATTCTTTAATCCGGGGGCCAGCAGACTTTCTGTAAAGTACAAGATAGTAAATATTTTAAGCTTTGTGGGACATGCGGCCTCTGTCACAGCTATTGCGCTCCATTGTTGGAGTGCAAAAGCATTCAGAGACACCACATCAACAAATGAGTCCCCTTGTGTTTCGATACAATTTTATTTACGAAAACTGGTGCCTTCGATGAATCAGTGGCGGCCAGGGTAGCAGGACCACAGAGCACAATAATGATATCTTTATGCAGAAGAAACTGTGTCCATCTCAGAAGAAAACCGTGTGCTTTGCAGATGTTAAGTGTTTCCTGAACTCTCTGGGCTTGAGCTAAAGACAGTAGCTGCAGCTCTGCTTCTCATGTGCAGTTTCTAAAAGATATCTGGTGGTTTCCAGTGAACCAAATTGCATTTATCTTTGACAATTTTTTCCCTGGAGTCTCCCTCCTATTGCTGTGTCCTTCTTGTATATAACAGGGATGGAAAATATGTGGCGTGCCTGCAGTATTCCCCCTTGCCTCACCCATGGCAGACATCACTAATGGATCACAATACTGTTTTTTTTCACTGAGTCCGTGACTAGCCCAGAATCCTTCTTAACATAAAGCAGTCACAACCAACCACTTAGATATGGCCCTCAACATGAAACCCGTTTGCTATGATAGTAAGAAAAGAGTGGAAACAAAGGAATGATAAAAACAAAGTTTGTGAACAAAGTCCAAAATGGCATTAAGACTATGACTCCCAACTCCTCCATACCCCTGGGCTCAAATCCTGCTTTAACAGCCTTACAATAGACAAAACCCAGGGCAGAGTCAACAAATCTCCTTGCCAAGTTGTCCAGCATTTTCCCTGTTTCAGCAGGTGTTCTCACTCTTGTCATTCTAGGGCCCCTGGAAGCTGGGTCCCCGCTGCTTCCTGGGGGAGACTTTGTGTGGAGTCTGGCATATCCTTCCAGCTGAGCTGGGAGGAACATTTCAGCACAGACATTAGCAACCCTTCACAAAGCTCCAGAGTTGGAAGCCAGACCCGGACAATATATTCCCTGCTCCCACGCATCAGGCCCAGAGCCTGGGTGGGCAGCGCCCCGTGACTTTGTCCTGCTGTTTGGAACGCCCTCTGCTTCTGGCCCACCGAATGGAGACAGCACCTGGGAGAACGTCGCTCTTCATGTTTCCCCTCCAGTCGCCACCTTGCAACTCACATTGGTGAGAGGAGGAGAAATGGGCTTTTAACACCATCCAGTGACCTTCCGTAAGCCCCTTCTGCATTTGATCTCACGAGGTGGGGAGAGGTTGGTTCTGAGCCTTGGAAGAGTGAAAGCCTTGTCAACAGGTATTTCCACTGCGTGGGAAGGGGGATCATGAGCGGCCTCGCCGGCTGGCGCAGCCAGCGAGTTCACCTGGGAAATATTTCAGGAGAAGCTGTCACGGGCGTCCTGAGTGCCGACAAGATGTGTCGGGGGAAATCCACCAAGTGCTTTCAGGAAGGAGTCATTTTCTCTCACAGAATCGTGCTGGCTTTCTAGTTAGGGGCCCAGAGGGAGTTGGTTGGCCTTGAGGAATGAGCCAGAAGAATTGGAGCAGCAACTGTGGGGAAATCATCTCTGGGGCTGGAACAAGGTCCTATCCCATTTATGCTCATTTCTCCCCCAGCCCCCAGCCTTCCCGATGCACGTAGCAAATGATTCGGCATCCATGTCCCCTGTTTACAAAGATGGCACAGTGCTTAAGAGCATGAGGTTGAGTCTGTACTTCTTGGGATTGAGTTTCAGCCCTGCCAGTTACTCGCTGGGGGACTTTGGCCAGGTTACTCAACCTCTCTGTGTCTCATTTTCTTCATCTGTAAAATGGTGATAATACTAGTTACATGCCTTATAAGGTTCTTGAGAGGGTTCAAAGAGTTAGTCCTGGAAAGGGCTTAGAACACATGATGAGCACCGTGGGATTCATTTGATTTATCTGTTTTTTTTAAAGCCAGGCTTGGGCTTCCCTGGTGGCGCAGTGGTTGAGAATCTGCCTGCCAATGCAGGGGACACGGGTTCGAGCCCTGGTCCGGGAAGATCCGACATGCCGCGGAGCAACTAGGCCCGTGAGCCACAACTACTGAGCCCGCGTGACTGGAGCCTGTGCTCCGCAACAAGACAGGCCGTGACAGTGAGAGGCCCGCACACCGCGATGAAGAGTGGCCCCCGCTTGCCACAACTAGAGAAAGCCCTCGCACAGAAACAGAGACCCAACACAGCCAAAAATAAATAAATAAATAAAATGCAGGAATATTTAAAAAAAAAAAAAAGTCAGGCTTATTGAGGTCTAATTTACATCCAGTAAAATACACCTTTTCATCCATAAGTTCACTGATAAGTTTGATGAGTCCTAACAAATATTTATGATCATGTAACCACTGCAGTCAAGATATAGAAAGCACCCATCACCCCCAAAGTTCCTTTGTGCTTCTACCTCCACCTCAGGCTCCAAGCCCCTGACAATCACTGATCTGATTTCTGTCTCTATAGTTTCACTTCTTCCAGAATGCCATAGAGAGGAAATTATTCAGCATGTAGCCTTTTGTTCCCTGTTTCTTTCACTTTCCATAAGGCTTTTGAGGTTTACCCATGTTGTTGTGTGTATCAGTGGTTTTTTCCTGTTTATGGTTGAGTAATATTCCATTGTATAGAAATTCCACTTTTTGTGTATTCATTCATCAGCTGGGGGACATTTGGGCTGGTTCCGGTTTTGGGTGATTATGAATGATACTGCTGTGAACATTCACGTACACGCGTTCGTGGTCTTTGTGTGGACATCTGTTTTATTTCTCCTCAGTTAGTACCTAAGAGTTACATTACTAGGTTACGTGATAAAAGTATGTGTAACTGCCTAAGTTACTGCCCAATTGTTTTCCCGAGTGGCTGGGTCATTTTGCATTCTGATCACCGGGGTAGGAGAATTCCAACTGTCCCACATCCTCACCACGGCTTGATATTACCAGCTTCTCTTTTTTTTTTCTAATTTGGTCTTTCTGGTAGGTGTGCAGGGGCATTTCACTGGGGTTTTAATTTGACTTTCCCCAGGAATAGTAATGATGAGCATCTTTTCATGTGCTTCTTTGGCAAACATCTGTCTTCTCTGGGGAGCTTTGGTTTTCTTTCTTTAAGGAGTGAAAACAGCCACCTACTTCTCTGTCCTCCATGACCATTTATGTGTGTTTGGAATCACTCTGTTCTGAGAGACTGATGAAGCTGTATAGCTGAAGGGTCCAGGTTGGCACTGGCTTCTGTGGCTTCCATTTCTTTCCATCTCTGTGTTGGTTTCATTCTCCACGAGGCCCCCCTGGCAGCTCCAAGACCTCTTCTCATTGAAGAAAGATGGTGTCAGTGCCCCAGGAAGCCCAAGCCCAGTGGGAAGGAACACTGACTTCTCTCCTAGCTCTCCCAGCCAGGAGTTTCTGTAGCTGATTAGATATTTGGTCACTAAGCGCCAATCCCTGTGGCCAGGGGGTGGACATGGAGACTGACTGGCTAGGACCTAGGTTCCACGCCCATCCCTACGGCTGGTGATGGAGGCCCACGCTGGCTTCACGCACTGAAGGTGGGAGATACCCATGTCAATGGGCATGGGGGCCCCGTCATGCTTTAGAGGGCTCTGCTCTGTCCCTCTTTGGGTTGTGCCCCTTCCCATAGGAGGGAAGGTCCATGGGGCCAAGGGGAAGCCTTTGTTCCAGAAACTAAATTTCATGCCGTAATCGTTCCAGGTCTTCCAGGGTCTGTGTAGATTTCCTCCTGCGTCCATTTTCCCAGAGGACACTGATTCTCCTGGTGTAGACCCAAGGGGCAGTTGTTCAGGGGGTGGTGAGGGTGGGGCTGGGGTGTGATGTATAGACTAGGAAGTCCACGTGTGTGCACTTGAGGCCGTGGGGTGTGGCGGGGGGAGGGAAGGCTGGGTGGAGGAGTCCTGGACCACTGCGCAGTCTAAGGACGTTTGACAAGGCCACGGGAAAGTCCTCAGCCAAAGTCAGCGAGCCATCAGTGGAGTCCCACGGCTTCCAGAATGAACCTGCCTTAGTGTCCCACCCACTTCCAGTCATTGGTTGGGGGCAGCCCCTGGGAAATGTGACCTCCAAGCAAATGCAGAGATGGCGTCAGAGCGCAGTGTTGGGACCCCATTCCTTGTGAGGAGAGGTCTTCAAGACGCATTCTTTTTTTTTTTTAATTAAAAAAATTTGTTTTAATTGAAGTATAGTTGATTTACAATGTTTCAGGTGTACAGCAAAGTGATTCAGATATATGTACTCTTTTTCAGATTCTTTTCCATTACAGGTTATCACAAGATATTGAATATAGTTCCCTGTGCTATACAGTAGATCCTTGTTGTTTAGCTATTTAATATATAGTAGTGTGTGTATGTTAATCCCCAATTCCTAATTTATCCACCCCCCTTCCCCCTTTGGTAACCATAAGATTGTTTTCTATGCAAGACACATTCTTATGGCCTCTTCACCCCGAGACCCCAGGTGTTACAGGCACACCTGCCTTGATCCTCAAATAAGGGGCCGTTACTGGAAAAAGTGGGAAGTGGATCCTGGAGGGTCCTCAGAGACCCCCAGTGATCTAGGACATCGAGCATGAGCTACACCCAGACATCCTCGGCCTTGGCTCCCCACAGCCAGACAAATGGGAACTACCGATCGCCTAGAGCAGTGAAACCCGGGCGGCGCGCCACCCCCCCCCCCCCCCCCCCCCCCCCCGTCTCTGGCCTTATTTCCGGCAGAGGTTTGGGTAAGCTCTTACTCCTCCCAGCATATGAATCACCTGGGAATCTTTTTAAAATACAGGTCTTGAATGGGCAGGTCTGAGCGGGGACGGAGGGTGTGGATGCCGTGGATACCTGGACCACGCCCGGAGCAGCGAGGGTACGAAATTGGCACCTGATGATAAAGGGTAGCTATGATCACCGCTATTTTTTTTCCCCAGAAGAGGGCTGTGTAGACTTTTGCTCAGTCTCTCCCAAACATTCCCAAAAGGGGTGATTTCTGGAGAGTGGTTGCCAACTCGGGAACAATGAGGTGACATGAGACAGTGGCAGAAATGGCGTCTGATGGCCGACACGTGCTTCCCTCGGCAGGTGTGGGGAAAGCAGGGCCAGCTGAAGGGGAAACCTCTAATTGGCGAGGGAAGTCACTCGGCTTAAACAGGATGCAGGCAGAAGGCCCCATCCAGGCTCCACCGTGGCCTTGGGATTATGCTGACAGGGAGTAAAGGAAAGTGGAGTCAGGAAGTCCAGGCTTTCCTTAGGGCTGAGAAGCTGCCCCTGGGTTTTCCATCACAGGAGGCTACACTGTACGTGGCGGATTCTTCTGGAAAGATGTGTGTGTGCTTTGAATCCTCTTTGAACAGCAACTGCCACTGTACTGTTTATCTATCAGATTTTTAAAAAAATTATTTGTGTTAGTTTCCTACAACTGCTGGAATAAATTACCATTAACCTGGGGGCTTAAAACAGCAGATATTTATTCTTTCACGGTTCTGGAGGTCAGAAATGTGAAATCAGTATCGCTCGGTCAAAATCCAGGTGTCAGCAGGGCATCCTCTGGAGGATCTAGGGGAGATTTTTTTCCTTGCCTCTTCAGCTTCTGATGTTCCTCGGCTTGTGTCAGCATCGCTCTTCACCTTCAAGACCAGCACTTTCAAAGCTCTCTTCTCTGTCTTCACATCACTTTCTCATCTCTGTGTGTAAAATATCCCTGTGCCTCCCTCTTGTAACTGATGTGTTCAGAGCCCACCTAGATAGTCCAGGAAACTCTCCCCATCTCAAGATTCTTAATTATATCTGTAAAACACTTCCCCCGTTTCCATATAAGGTAAGGTTGCAGTTTCCAGGGATTAAGAGGTGGATCTCTTTGGAGGGGGCTTATTTCCCAGGCTATCACATTATCAGTCTCCCCCCTTGAAGGATATAAGCCCCATGAAGGCAGGAATTTTGTCTGTTTTGTTCAAAGTTATGGCTTCAGTGTCTATAAGAGTTCCTGGCATACATAGAGGCTTGATAAGTGTTTGCTGAATGAATGAATCAGTGAATGCATTTATACGTCAAAGGGATGGGGGGCTGCTGTTTAAAGGAAGTCTGCTTAGAATCCATTGTGAAGGGTGGTTTGATAATCTGAATAATTGCTTTCAATTCATGCTCTGAAAAAGCGATTTTTTCAGCATCACTGTTTCTTTGTGGCACGCTCCCTCCCTATGCAGCTTGGGATGTTGTCTTATGAAAAGCAGCAGAGAATCAGCAATGAGCCTTTTTGTTTCAACAGAGTGAAAAGAAAAGCCCTTAACTAATGTCACCGTCTTTGTACTTTTTCATACCTAAATTTCACTGGACGTGTCCAAGTGCAGCCAAATAGACCAAAACACAGCTCTGAGTCCTGGAGGTGGTATTTAGAGCACAGGCCATCTCAGTTTAAATCTTAGCCCTGCCACTGTCAGCTGTGTGACCTTAGGCAAGTCCCTTTCCCTCTCTGAGCCTCAGTTTCCTCACCATCACATGGGATTGACATCACACTTACCTCATTAGGTTGTGGTGAGGATTTACTCCCTCGATAAATATTTACTGAGTACTTAGTATGTGCCAGCCACTGGGTCCACAGTATGGAGAGAAAAAGCATTGCCCCTCCGTGTCAGGAGCTTCCAGGCTCCCTGAGTGTGAGGAGATCAGGAGTGTGAGGGCTCTTCTGGACTGAGTCATGTGATCAATGATCAATGAATGTTTGTGGTTACTATTTTTAGGAATAGAAATAGTCCCCACCATTTTCCTTCTCATTATTGGGCACCAAATCAGCAACAGGGATTATTTTTCCTTTCTGTGACTTTAAGGAGGGTCACTGTAGCTTGGAACTGAGGGATAGACCTGGGGTTCAGATGGAAAGAAGTCTTATCCTTGCTGGCCAGTATAGATGGGAGAAATTGCTCTGGCATTACATTAGAGGAGGGAAAAAATCTAGATTGGGACTGGTGACAGGAGAAGTGCACTTATGGATCAAAAGTGTGAGCCCACCTAAGATGGGTGATAATCTAGAAATTCTTTCCTGGCATGTGGTCTAAACTCTGGGGTTTGTACCTATAGGAGAGGCGTGCCTGTGTACATGAGACCAGGGACAGTGTGTGGCTTCAGCTGCAGGGAGCTCCATTAGAGGCAGGGGCTTTTGCATAAGGAAATGAGAAGAATCTTAGGAGCAGCGTTTGGGTAGGAAATGTCCTTGACTCTGTTTCTCTGGATGGTGACAGCAGAACTGTAGGTACATGGCACCTTCTTTTATCGTTACTTTCTTATTTTCTTTCTTATCCCATCTTACTAGATTAGGACCTCCCTGAGGGGTGTGCCCATCGTGTTCATATATCTTATGAAGTTATATCAGGAATATATTTGGCTACAATTATGAGAAAACTCAACTCTTCTGTGACTTAAACAATCACTTATTTTCCTTACATAACAAGAAGTCCAGAGAAAGATGGATGCTGGAATTAGTTTAGTAGCTCCAATATCTGTGATATTCTTAGCTTGATTCTCTTCATGCTTAATACCTCATGATCACAAAATAGCTGCTGTGCCTCCAGACATTACATCTGCTTTCTAAGCTGACCGGAGAATGAAGGGACAAAAAAGCCTCAACTAGCCACACCCACTCATTGGCCAGAACAGGGAAGACTGGGAAATAAAATGTCTTCTTCTTTTTTTAAAACAAAATTAGACTTGTACGGAAATCCCAATGGAATGGGGGCTTGAAGATAGGTCTTGAGAATGGATGAAAGAAGGAAGGAATTAGCAGTTATCTTGAGGATGAATGAATGAGCCATTTGGTGACTGAACGAGCCCACAGTCCATCTTCTCAGCTCAGCAGTTTGCCACAATAATGTGTCTTCCTGATGCCCACGAAAATAATCCCAGAGCAACTAAGATCACTGGGCATTAGCAACTGAGAAGATGAGCGTTGGGTGATGGTTGATTTTAATATGTGCATTTGTTCATTCCTATTGAATAAGCTCCTCCTCGGGGTGGGTCCCTCTTCAATGCAGACAAGAAGGTCTTACTTTGGTGCATCCAGGTCTCTTGAAGATGCCACTGGGGATGTCTGCAAAGAAACAAGTGGAGTGTAGCGCTATTGGGCAGCGCTCGGGGACCCTGTCTTGCTTTCATTCTTAATTAGTTCTCTTTTGTCCTTGCCCGGCTTTAGGAGTTGGCCAGCGTTTTGCCCTAGAGCCTTGAGTCCTTGCGAAGGCAGGATGGAAGTTCAACTGGATTGAATTGGGACACCTCTGCCCCTCAGCTCCTTCTCCTGGGCCCTTGGGGATGGATATTTAGCCAAGACCTTGTCCAACTGGGGCAACTTGGCCCAATAGCCTTTTGTGGGAGGCCCTTGGGGATAGTGCCTGACCACTTGTCCAGAAGTGGAAATGCGACCTTGGCCAAGTTACTTAACTTCTCTGAGCCTCAGTTTTCTCCTCCACATTGGCTTGCTCTGAAATTCAACTGAGACATGATTTTAAAGCATCTGTGTACAACAGTGCCTGGAACCTAATAAGCATAAATAAAAACAGGGATTCTCTTCTTCCTTCTTCTCATAATTATTACAACACAATTAGTTGGAAAGACCTGGGTTTGAATATATGTTCAGTTGCTTAATCTATACTGACAGTTTTCTCTTGTGTAAAATGGGTGATGATAGAGCTTCCCAGGGTTGTGGGGAGTTAGACATGTGACCAAGCAAAACCCATGGGTGCAGAGAAGATACACACATGGGATGTATGTGTGTGCTTGTTGTGTGCTGAATGAATGTGGGAGTTCAACTTGAAGACAGAGTGAAAGGTCTGCATTTAGACAGGAAGCTCAGCTGAGGGAGGAGAGGACTGGAGGAGAGAGGTCAGGCTGAGCATTAAGGGAAGGAGGGAAAGGCAGGCAAAAAGCCTGGACTTGGAATAATTAAAATATAGTGCGGAGGAGATAAATTCGACCAAGAATTAATAGGAAAGTGGGAGCCGGGATGAGCCTGGAGCCTCTGGGGCTCTGGCTGGGGCAGGTGCTGAAAAGTTCCCACCCTGGGTTGGGCCAAAGGCAGAGGCATCTGGGGCTGTTTTCCAAGGAAGAAGAGGTGCCTGTTCAGCCTGCCCTGTCCCTGGTTGGTCCAGGGCTCTGAGATCAGATCCCATAGTTGGAGAATGTAGAGGACCCGGGCAGGAGAGAGTACAGTGGGCATCAGCAGGGTAGCACGCATGCCCCCAGGGCCCATCTGGAGCCACACTCTGAGAAGCACAAGTGTGCATGGGCTCCAGCCTGAAATTCTTATCCATGTTTCCACCCTCACTGCCTTTTTGACGTCACGGTATTCACTTAGTCTCTGTGATCTTTCAGGCGTCCCATCTCTTAGTGTAGAATAGCAACCATTTTTAAAAGCGCACAGCTCCTGGTTATTTACATTGTATATTACAAGGCATTGGTTCTCTGCACTTCCCATGGTCGCACTTAACCCTCACCATAGCCCTATGAGGCAGATGCTATTATTATCCTCATTTGACAGATGAAGAAACTGAGGCACAGAGAGATGAAGTGATACAGCTCATGTACCAACTCAGGCAGGAGGAGGCCAGAGGCCCAGATCTTCACCACTCGAGTCTTTAATAATTGCACAGAAAATTCACTGTCAGCAAACGGGATACAGTCCAAAAAATTATGTCCGGGACAAAGTCTTCCAGGCTGGAGGCCGGGGTAGAAAGGCCGGTGTCCTTCCCCGGCCCACTGCACTAGGTGGAAAGTTTACTAGGTGGAAAGTTTCATGCCAGCAGGAACCTTGGGTCTGGCCACCACGTGCTCTCCAGTGCCTGGCAGAGAGTGGGTGTTACACACTGAATGACTCAGTGACAGCCTTTTGCATTGGGCCATCGATAAGCTCCCAGAGGCTGGTTCGGGCCTTGCATGTAAATCACGTCTCCTAATCAGACTGCACGCTTCCCAAGGGCAGGGGCTGTTTTGCTCATATTCACCCATCTTTCCACCTGATCAAGTGCACACCGGCGGGGGGTGGGGGGGTGACCCAGTGGCAGTTCTTGTGAGAGGGAGCCTGCTGGAGGCGGGCAGTGGGGAGGACTGCATTTGCAGCAAACGTCATCCCCTGCCCCAGATCTGCCAGCTCCTTCAGATTCCAGCTTCAACTTGACAAAGGCTTTCCTGTAGCCCTCTAGCCTCCACCTGGGATTAGCTTCTAAGTGATCAGAAAACACTTACAGATATAAAACACCATGTAAAGACGTAAATAATACCCAGTAATTTCACAGGGAATTAATTCTTTCCTTAGGCTGTTGGACCATCCCTGCCCAGGTTGCTTTGCTCAGAAGCTGAGTAATCAGGGTGTCAGCAAATATTAGAAAGGAACCTGGGAAAGTCTCTGGTTCTGGAGCTTCATGAAAAGATAGGGGAGATTGAGGCCCAGAGATGGGGAGATGCTTGTTGAAACATACACCTCTAAACCAATAACAAGTTAAAGCTTAAACCAACACGTGGGCTTGGGAAGCCTTCTCCTTTCTGTTTTAAAGTTTCTTGCTTCAAAAAAGATTTCAAAAGCAGTATGGGCAGAGTCATGTTATACTGCTGAATGCAGGCTCCTGAGTGGGAAAGACCTGTGTCTGCAACTTACCTGCTGGTGATCTTAGAGAAAGACTTTTCACTCCTCCGAGACTCAGTTACCACGTCTGTGAAATGGGTTGAGATAACTGGAGTCAAATTCACTGAATAATGGAAGGATGGAGTGAAAGGGTGTTCTTAAAGAGCTGAGCACATATTAAACACCCAATTAAATAACTAATAAATAGCATTATGAGGATTACCATCCTCTCCTGCCCCCCTCTCAAACCGTCACCTTCCAAGGTCTCCATTTACGTGCATCTTGAATCTTATCCTTCTGGTTGCTCAGGCCCCAAACCTTGGAGTCATCTTTGGTTTTCCTCTCTTTCTTACACGTTGCAGTTGACCTCTAGGAATTCCTATTGGCTGTACCGTGAAATATATCCAGAATCTCCCCAATGCCCTCATGTCCCGTTCCCACTCTGGTCCCCCCTGGATTACTTCAGAAATCTGGGGTTGATAAACTACAGTCCCTGGGCCAAATCTGGCTTGCTGCCTTTTTTATTTTTACTTTTTTTTTGGTACACTATAAACTAAGGTTGGTTTTTACATTTTGCAATGGTTGCGGAAGAAAGCAAAAGAAAAATATTTCACGACATGTAAGGATTATAAGAGACTCAAATTTCAGTGTCCATAAAGTTTTATTGGAACACAGCCAGGCCCATTTGTTTCTGCATCAAATACGGCTGATTTTGTGTTGTAGCAGCAGAGTTGGGTAGATGTGACAGAGACCACAGAGCCCACAGAGCCTAGGGGTAGACTTTTCATGGGCCTCCCTGCATCCATGTTTTCCTCCCTACTGTCTAGTCCCAACACAGCTTTCTGAGTGATCCTTTTAATGCATTCTCTCCTCTGCTCATAGCCTTTTAAGTGTGGCTCCCTGAGACACTGAGTAAAATCCATGGTCTTCATAATGGCCAACAAGGCCCTACCTGATTCACCCAACGGCCCTTCTTCCCTCTTAATTCTTGGGCCTCCGTCTCCTCCTCTCCCCCTTAACTTCACTCTGGCCACCCTGACCTCTTTGCCTCTGTTTGAAAATGACAAATACACCTCTGCCACAGGGCCTTTATACTGGCTGTTTCCTCACCTGGAAGGCTCACTCACCCACCTCCTTTGACTCTGCTTGAATCTCACCATCGTGAGACCTCTTCCGGTGTTCATTTAGTCCCGCACCCTGCCCACTCCTCTTGGCCCTCCTGACCCCTCTTACCATGCTCTATTTTTTTTTTCCTTTTTCCTACGACACTCATTCCCTTCTTACGAACTAGCCAATTTACTAATCCATTTCGTTTACCATTTAAGGACTGTCTCCCTCCATCAAAATGTGAGGTCCCCTGTAGGCAGGCATTTTTGTTCAGGTTTCTTCACTACCATAACCCCAAACCCAGATAGGGCTGGCTCCACGGACGCGCAACTGTGCTGTTGCATACAGCCCCCGGGCTCAGAAGGTCTCCTGCTTGGAAGGTCCCCGCAGTTGGTTTAATGCTCTGTGCCATCACTGTAAAGTTCCTAATAGTTTTTGAACAGTGAATCTCATGTTCTCGTTTTGCATTGAGCAGTGCCAATTCTGTAGCTGGTCCTAGCTGTTGAAGCACGCCAGGTGCACAGCAGACCCTCCGCGAATATTTGTGGAATGAATGAATGAATGTTCCATACTATGACTTAGCCCCATGACCTGCTTCTCTGGACACTGCAGCCTCCACCGCGCGCCTGCCCTACGCCTGCCTTTTGAAGGAGTGGGTATTGATGTAAGGGGACAGGAAAAGCAGTCAGTTCCGGATCAGGGAGCTGGGAGAAGATCACCTGCAGCACAGAGGAGACACAGTTACTCCAGCAACTGTCCCTCCCACCGACCGCAGCTCGGAGCCTCCACTTAATGTAATTGAGTGTGAAGGCCGGCTGGAGACACAGGCGCCCCCGCTGCTCCCTCTCCGTAATATAGACACTATTGGTTGCTAATTGGCGCCAGTGGGCTGGTGCTAATTGTCCTAATGCACTTGGCTTGATGGAGGACGAGCCCGCCCAGGATGGGGGGTGGGGTGGGGGGCTCCTTGGGAAATGGTGGGAGCGGTGAGCGCCCAGCAGCAGCAGACACTGCTACGCTGCTCATAAAAGTTGGAACGGGCTTTAATTTTGCATCAAATATTTAAGCGGATTTGGGGAGGGGGTGGGTTGAGGCGGAGGCGGACCATTGAGCTTTGCTTGCGGTAACCCGCAAGGGGCCCCAGGGGGGAATAGGCCCCCTGCCGTCCTTATCAATGGGTTAGAGATGGGTGTGTCCCCAGCATTGTCTAATTAATTGTGTGAATTTCTAATGACCCTTTTAGCCCCCCAGCTCCCTCCCTTCCGCCTTCATTCGGGCTGCCCCCTCTTGTTCGAGCAGCTTCTGAACAGTGTACGCCGGGGATGTGACTCGCTGCTATCCATGGAGGGAGGCCGCATGGAACAGAGAGACGGGGCACTGGTGGGGGGGAGGGCAGAAGCTGGAATTGGCCTTGAACTCACTGTGCAGTCTCAGCAAACTCAATGAGGGCCTCAGTTTACCTAATGGATGACTGTTGGGTTGGGCCAATGAGTGTCAAAATACTCCACGTCCTCACTGAGGGACACCAAGACCTTTTAGGAAGTATAGGAATATATATACTTCTAAATTTACAGCTGAGTTTGATTCAGTGTGCGTTAGGGGAAATATTTACATCACATATTACACTAGACACGTAATACATATTGAATAATTACACAAAGATGCGGTATGTCGGTGAATCTTCAGCCATCAGCTCTGCAGGGGAAGAGAGCCCTGATCTGGAGTATTTGCCAGTTTCCAGGGTGTAAATACTCCTACCGTCAAGCTGCCATTGTGTCACTGAACACAGAGTTGGAAAAAGATGTACAAGAGTATACAATGAATACAGTATTTCCATCACACAGATGCAACAGGTGAAAATAACCTCAAGAACGGAGATCACAGTAAAATGTAGTAAAATAATTAGGAAGGGATGAGTTCTGATTACTTGTTACCCTTATCTTGAAAAGAATTTAACTGCAAGCTTATATAATTTAATTTTTCACCATGGGTGTGTTTCATGGCTGGCTTGCAAAACCCCTGAAAATTGAACACTGGCTTCCATGCACCTTCCGGGCCAGCTGTAGCACACCATTGTGTGTGTGTAGCACATCACCCATGATGCCCATGATATCTCAGAGGGAATTGCATAAGATAAAACTGAGTTTTCTTTTTTTTAAAAAAAAGATTCCATTTAGATCAACTTAAAGAAAAATATTAAATGAATAATGGCCCAGGTGATTTACACATATAGCAAAAATCATGAAGTTGATACTCACATGATTGTAATTCGGAAAGAGGGGTAGTTTCCTTCCAGCTGTCCTAGGGACAATTTGCTAGCGACTGCGGGAGCAGTTGGGGCGGCCAGGGTTTGCTGCCCTCTATCTTGTTTGCTAGGAAGCATGAAATGGCCATTTCACGCTCTTTCCTTTTACCACTGACTTCGTTCTTTGTCTCTTTCTTCCCAAACCCAAGGCACCTACTCCAGTGCCGACGCCGGTGTCTATACTGCTCTCGATCTCACGTTTCTAGCCCTTCCCTCAGCTGCCCAGACTCTCCTGGCCACTCCTTTCTTGACGCTTCGCCTCATTGCTGAGGACCCTCAGTGGCCGGTGGACCACCATGCCTTACCTACGATGTGCCCTTGGGGAGCAAGTGTGACATGGGAGCCGTGAGGGAAGCTCCTGTCCAGGAGGTCTGGAATAAGGACCAGTTTGTACAAGGTGTAGGGAAATCATGGGTGTCCTGCATCCCAGGCACCATTCTCCTTTCTCCAGACAAATCATCTCAATGTGCTTTGCCTTAGATTTGTTTTATGAAGCTGTTATTGTTGATTTTCAGTTAGAAATATGGTTTGGGGGATTGCAGACTCAAATGCCCAGAGAAGGCGGGCAGAAATCATAAGTTCAGGAAGCAGGCCAGCGAGGGGCCGTGGTAAACCAGGAAATCTACACCCCGCCTAAGGGGTCGTCAGTAACCCACCAGCCAGCTGGGGCTGCAGATGGCCAGAATTCCTCATTAGAGCTGAAGAATGCTGATTTGAACATGAATTTTCTTAAGCTTACAATCACTGTGAGAGCCAGACAGAGCAGGTCTATGGGGTGGGCCCGGCCTGTGAAAATCTTCGAAAACAGAAAAAAATGTAAAGAAGAAGACAACTCAGCTTCCTAGCCACCAGATATAGCATTTTGGTGTTTGGATCAAGTTGTCTATAAAGTTTTTTGTCCGGGTTTTTTTTTTTAACCTCAATCTAGCACAAACGTTTAAATTTCTTCCTTAACATCATTTTTAGTGACGCCAATAACATTGCAGCATGCATGACTATAGCATAACTGATTTGGGGAGCTGAAAGATGGCTGCAAATTCTTAGATGCACCTCCCATGAAGAGGTGGGTCTGTGGCCCATGCCCTGAATAAAGGCATGGTGCTCTGTGACTTCGGTCCATAGAAGAGAACAGAAGTCGTGCTGTGCCTACTTCCTGGCCCAAACCTTAAGAAACTGGCAGTTTCCACCTTCTGTCCCTTGGAGTCCTGAGCCATCATTTAAGATGAGTTTACCATATGGGAAATTCCATGTCAAGAGACACTGTCCAGCCCTTCACTTTTGAGTCAACCCTGCTTAGAACAGGCAAATAGAACAGAAGGGAGGGATCCCCATCCAGCCCTGCCCACGTGGCAGATTCATCAGCAAAATAAAGAACTGTGGTTGTCACTAAGCTTTGGGTTACATGACAAGAGATAATCAGAACATTGACTTAGCAAGACCTTGTTGGTAGTGATCCCATTGTTTCCTTTTACACTCAAAACTACAATAAATGGTGTGAAATTAGTCACTTTTGCCCCCATTTCAGATTATTTGTTTAGGTGAGGTCTTTGCAGGCAAATTTATTGGATCGAGACGTTTAGACATTGTTGGTGCTCACAGGAACGACTCTACCTAATTCCTCTCCCCAGAAGTTGAACCAATTTACACTCCAGTGAGAAGTGATGTATTTTTTTTTTTAATTGGTTATATGAGTGTAGCTCATTCTGAGTTGTGGAGGGAAGAAGAAGAATCGGAGCGGGAGAAAGATCTCTGGTCCTCTGACCAGACAGATGTCAACTGATCATGAAAATTTATTCCTAGTTGAGAATTTACTGCCATTGAAGCTGAGGTACAGCTTCCCTCTTTTACTACAGCCATAAAAAAGGATTTGCTGAGTGAATCTCTTACGTAAACAAAAGATCAGTGCCTGACTCGGGTGGGTATCTCCTTCCTTAATTCATACGTTCAGGTATATTTTCATTATCTCTTTTTTGCTTATAGTAATTAAAACAATACTGTAAAACACAGCCACCAGCCAATCTGGACATTTGATGCAAATGTAGGTTTGGTGAATGTCTGTGTTATAATAAGCCAGGATTTGATTGGCATAGCTTGGGATGGAAGTACCCAGACTAACTGGGGCAGGAAGTTCTGGGTCAGGACCTGCTGCCCAGGAGAGGAAGTGACCTAGAGAATAATAACAAAAAAAGGTTGTTTTTTGTCTTCATGGGCAGAAGAACCAATTTGCAAGTGGAGCCTGGAGAGAAGACAATTTTGATCTGGTCCTAGGACTTGTCTATGCAGTTGGTGAGACCAGATTTGCTGCTGCTGACTCTTCTCCTTTCCCCCTTCTTCCGCCTTCTCCCCCTCCTCCTCCTTCTTTCTGTCTGGTTTTATTGAGATATAACTGACATACAGCACTGTGTAAGTTTAAGGTATACAGCATAATGATTTGACTTACATGTACCACGAAGTGATGACCACAATAAGTTTAGTAAACCTCCATCGTCTCATATAGATACAATATAAAAGAAATTAGAAAAAATTCTTTTTCATTGTGATGAAAACTCTCAGGACTGACTCTCTTTAACAGCTTTCACGTGTACCATACAGAAGTGTCACTTATAGTAATCATGTTGTCCATGACATCCCTAGTACTTATCTTACACTAGGAAGTTCGTACGTTTTGACTGCCTTCATCCAATTCCTGCCCCCCCTACCCCTGCCTCTGGTAACCACTGATCCCATCTCTTTTTCTATGAGTTCTTTTGTTTGTTTGTTTTTGCAGTGTAATTGATGTACAACATTAGGTTAGTTTCTGGTGCACAGCACAGTGATTCGGTATGTCTGTACATTTCAAAATGATCACCACGATAAGTCTAGTTACCACCTAACTACCATTCTCCTCCTCCTCCTCCTTATTACTACTACTAAGTACTACCACTACTACTGCTACTACTGCTACTATAGAAACACCATTTACTGAGTACTCCCTCAATGACAGGCACAGAATCAAGTCCAGCACTGTCTCACTTAATCCTTTGAGGAGCCCAGAAGGGAGACTTTCTCATTATACCCACTTTACAGATGTGGAAACCGAGCCTCAGAGTGGCAAAGTGAGGTGCCCGCATCTTGGAGTCAGTTTCCCAACCTTGGCTGCTGTGGGATGAGGTGGGTGGCAGGGTGAGATTTCCTTCTTTCCTTCCTCATTGCTTTCTCTTATTTTTCTTTTCTCTCCCCACTTTGCTCCTACATGGAAGGGAGTATTTGTGAAGACAGAGAAAAGAGACAGAGGTTCTGTTAGCAAAATTGCACATCAAAGTGACTCAGTCGGAGGTGGGCGCGGTACCAGCTGCATAATCTGTAGCAGGAGATGGCGGCAGGTGGGGGGCCCAGGAACCCAGGATTCAACTCAGCACATGCGCCACTGTCTCCTGAAGTTCACGTACACCACTCAATTCAACATAGACCACAGGACAGTGAAACTCAAGCAAGGGGTCCTTCTCAGTGTGGGGCCCTGTGTGGCTGCATTGCCCACACGCCCATGAAGCTGGCCCTTAACAAGAAAAAGTTGTGTTTCTTAGTGTTCAGCCCCTTGTAAGACTTTTCTCTTCAGTTGCTGCTCTGTACAGCTGACCCTTGAACAACACAGGTTTGAGCTGTGCGCGTCCACTTATACATACATTTTTTTCCATAAATATATTGGAAAAAATTTTGGAGATCTGTGACAATTTGAAAAAACTCGCAGGCGAACTGCATAGCCTAGAAATAACGAAAAATTCAGAAAACGTTAGGTATGTCATGAATGCATAAAATATATGCAGATACCAGTCTATTTTATCATTTACTACCATAAAATACAAATCTATTATGAAGTTAAAATTTATCAAAACTTAGGCACACAAACACAGACTTACACTAGGTGACCGCAAAGCAATCAAACTGCTGCTGCTTTGTTATCAATGCATGAATCGTTACAGCTGTAAGTAAATATAAATTTATTTTTCACATTATCTTTTCATTTTTTGATGTCTAGTGTTAGTAATACATACAGTACCTACAGCGTTTTGTATCCTATAAGACAATATTGATGTAGGTATGGACAAAGGAGTCATCTTGTAAATAGATGATGTAAACTTAGAGTATTAATACAGTACAGTACTGTAAATATATTTTCTCTTCCTTATGATTTTCTTAATAACAGTTTCTTTTCTCTAGCTTACTTTATTGTAAGAATACAGTATATAATACATATAACATACAAAATATGTGTTAATCCATTGTTTATGTCATCAGTAAGGCTTCTGTTCAGTAGTCGGCTGTTAGTAGTTAAGTTCGGGGGGAATCAAAGTTATACGTGAATTTTCGACTGCCCCGGGCTTTGGTGCCCCTAACCCCTGTGTTGTTCAAGGGTCAACTGTACTTTCAAAATGGCCCAGAAATAAGGATATAATGAAAGTGTAAGACATATTAATATTAACATTAATAATACTGTGGATAATGGTAAGTAACACTTATTGACCACCTACCATTTGCCAGACGTTGTTCTAAGGGTGTGACAAAACATTATGTGGTGAGGATTATTATGAACCCATTTCCAGATGTGGACACTGGGTTACAGAGAGGCTAACGAACTTGACAACCAGGTCAGGCAGCTGGTGAGCTGCAGTCAAACCTTGAGCAGTCTGGCTCCAGAGCACAGGGTCACTGGGGTACTGGGCCTCCCTCAGTGTTTGTTGAATGACTGAATGATGACCTTCGCTGGGGCTGGAATCCAAATTAGCATGGGAGGCGGAGAAACACATCATTCATTGTTCAGCCCTGGCCTCGTTATTCATGCAGCGCCGAGGCCAGGCAGGGCTTTCAGTCTGCGATTCAGAGAGGGTGGTGAGAAAATTAGGGGGCTTGATGGGCTGAACATCCTGATTCCCACTGTTTGGGAATAGAACGTGGGACGGAAGAGACCAGCATCACCTCCCCGTCCCCTGTCACAATACAAGGACCACAAATAGCCGAGGGAGGAGGGAGGAAGCCAGAGGAGCTCTCTCTGGACCCTGAAGCCGAGACAGGATTGGGTGGGCGGCACAGATGCCTCCTCACCCCACCAGGATATCTGGGCGCCTGGGACGGGAGATGACAGCAGCTGGTGTGACCCGAGGGTGACGCAGGCTCCCCTCACCCGGCCTCAGCAGATGCTTGGTTTAATCCTTTCTTAACACACCTTCCTGCCTGAGCAGTTCCCACCTCACTCCCTCTGGACTAACCTATTACTGTCTTACAGCGATGGGGGTGACCATACAATCTATCCACGGCTGGGCATTCATCCTGTGTGCAGCCCCGGGCTTTGAAACCAGAAAATGAAGTAGATTCTACGATTCCCATTTTACAGATAAGGAAAACTAAGGTGTACAGACCCTGTGGCTTATACTAAGCAAAGGCTGGACTTGAACCTGAATCTTAGTCCTGACTTCTAAGCTCACGCCTGTAACAGTTATACCATGCTGCTCCCCAGAGCAGGGTCAGGAGCTGGTTAGGCACATGTCCTTTGCTGCCTGTCCCTGGTTAGGGTGACCAACTGACCTGGTTTGCCCTGGTCAGAGGGATTTTCTAGGACACACAGCTTTCAGTACTAAAATGGGAATAAGTCCCAAGCAAACCAGGACAGCTAGTCACCCAGCTCTTGACTCTGCCACTCCGTAGCTAACTTGGGCAAGTTACTTAACCTCTCTGTACCTCAGTCTCCTCATCTATAAAATGGGGATAATGATGGTGACTCGTTCTGTGCGTAAAACCTGGACTATAGGAAGTCTATGTGTTAGTTATTTTTATTGATTTTCTTATCATTGTCATGGTTACCAGTTCAAGAATGTAGAGGCAGTTTGAACTCTGTGGTTAAAAGCTCAGTCTTTGCAGATGGACAGAGAAGGTGCACTCCTGCTCCTCTCTGAACTACTGACCCTGTGGTCTTGAGCAGTGTCGCCCAGTAGCTTGCCTCTGCCATCAGATGGGGCTAATGATGCAGGTGAGGTGAGGCAGGTAAAGCCCAGGCACTGTGCCTGGCACAGGCGGGCCTTCAATCAATAGTGGTAGCTTTGACCAGGACCAGCTGCCTTCCCATCAAAGATCTCCCTTTGTCCTCCCCTCCCATCTCTCGCTTTGCCCCATCATTCTTTCCCTACAAGATTCTCCGGCCTCCATGCAGAGTTACCACGGGCAGCAGAAAGGACAGTCCAAGCCTTGAGTTGCATTGATTTCTTTCTCCCAGGGAGAAAGTGTTTCCAGAATCCCACCTCTACCATTTTTGCTCCTGCCTAGCCCGTGCCCTGCCCCCCTCTTTTGGGGCAGGGTTGTGTCTGGCTTGGTTTGTCCTGCTTTGGGGGAGTTGAGATCCAGGAGCTCTAAGGCTGAGGGAACCCTCTGGCTTTCTCCTGGCCTTTCCTGTTTGAGAAAGAGATGAAGATACTAAATTCTGGGAGAGGGAAGAGTCATAGGCGGGGATTAAGTGAATTTCCCATAGCTGGCCAAATGGCTGTGGACCTCCTCAGTGGCTAGAGTTTGAGGTGGTGTGCTTAACAGGAAGTGCTCAAATGATTTGTTCATTCATTCATTCTCTCACTCACTCTCTCATTGATTCATTTTATTCATTACTACCCACTGTGCGCCAAGCCCAGCCCTGCAGAGGCTCTGGAAACAAAGCAGATGGTACCAGTTCTGCCTGCCCATAATGTGTACTCCTATTTTCCCAAGGAGAAATTACCATTTTTTAAACAGCTCAGAGGTGCTGGCCTTTAAGGACATGGAGATGAAATAATCAAATGTCTCCTACCATTTGCTGTATTAATTTAGTTATAGAAACAACATTTTAAATCACTTCCTGTGTTAAAATAATACATTAATTTAGAAATTGATGCTTTCCCTCCCCAACCTTCCCATTTAAAAAACTGTTTTCTTCAAACCCCACCTGTGTCTTTCTATTCACTCGACATACTTTTTCAGGCATCACAAGGGAGGCTCAGAGCAGATCACCTTCATTTTCATCTATGCTGTTTGAGACACAGCCTTTTTCCAAATGCTGATCTTATGTCATCACTGGAAATTTTATTCTAAGTCATATGTATCCACACACTCATTTACTTCCCATGACAATCGATTTTCATTTGTCCTATAGATTTACCTTTACTATGTCTGATCCACAAAGGTTTATTAAGAATTTCTAACACTTGTAATTGGGGGATCATATTTTGTGAATATCTACTAAATCTATGTAGGTTTAGTATTGAATAAATATTCATTTTCATTATGGGTTGCACCATAATACCCGTATGGTTTGCTACGGTTCTACAACCACCCCTTCAGAAAGACAGACATGTCTTTAGTTAAGAAGCTAAATCTATAAACATCTTAAGGTAACTTGGAAAATACGTAGTAACAAAGAATGAAACCCACCAACTACAAAGATTGTTAAATGATTCCAACAAGCGACATGAAAGTTTCCACAACAACACTGATTTAAGTCATTTCAGACTAATACGTTGTTCAAAATAAGGTAATTGTGAGTGCATCACCCTCTACACATCCTGCATGTAATATGAGAAACTTTTTAAGGCCTGGAGGGTACAAACGATGGCCTGCACATCAACTCACTCCAGCCCCCACTGCCGATTTTTATAAATAAAGTTTTATTGGAACACGGCCCTATCTACTTGTTTACATATTTCCTAATGGCTGCTTTCACACAGTCACGACAGAGACCCACAAACCCTAAAAATATTTACACTCTGGCCCTTTCCATAAAGTGCTTGCTGACTCTTGCATTAGATTTTAGACAACCCCTTTCTTTCTGGTAGATAATTGGGTGGATATTGGGCATGTAGAGAAAATCATGCAAGCCCTTAACAGACTGGCTGGGCAGACAGGCTGCAATATAAACACCACCATCATTATTATCATTAGTAGTAGTAATAGCAACAATAAACTCGACAATGACAATACAATAATGAAGACAGGGCTGTTATGTTCGTGTCACTAGGATGTAACATTTTAGGAAGAAGAGGCAGATAGCGTCTCTTCCCAAAATCAGGGTGTGCCCTGGAAAGGCTACTTGGGAAGTTCCTAAATTCCTAAGGCCTCTTCCTGAGCTTGCCGGCAACTGGGGCTCTTTTTGCTATTCTCAGGTGTCCAGCATGGGCTGGAATGTTCCAAGGGCTAAATAGTCTGGAGGCTTATGCCTGGGATCAACGAATGCAGAGGAACTAGCCCCACTTAGAGGCTACTGTGGGGCGGGACCTGTGCTGGGCCCCTTCCATGGGAGATCACATTTCATGCCCCAGCAACTCAGGGACAGGTAATGTACCTCCTTGTTTAAATTGCTGGGAACGGGCTCAGAGAGGTGAGGGCTCAGCCCAGTGCCACACAGCTTTCTAAGACCTCCTTCAGTCCCTTGGGCACCCCCAAATCTTTCTATCTCCATCTCTTATTGGTCTCAAGCACTACAGTCTGTTCTCTTCATAGTAGGAATCACAATTTGCCATTATGTGCTTCAAATCAAAACCAAACCCACCCCTGATGTAGTATCTGGCTCCCACACCAGACTCTAAGCTCCACCAGGGGAGGGTTTTGCCTGTTATGCTCACTGCATGCTTAGAACCTTGTACAAGACCTGGCCCATAGTAGGTGCTCACTAAATAGCTGCTGATGTTGTGGACTAACTGTCAGATGCAGATTTCTACTGCAGGTTCCAATCCGATGGTAGTGTCTCAGAGGGGACACTGGTCTTCTGAGTTGAGACTGGGTCCCCTGTGCCCTTATCTGTGTGAGTGAGGATGGTTCCCCCATGCCATCACAACTATCAAAACAACAACAACAACAACAATAACAATAATAGGCCTGCTTTTAGAAAAAGAGCCCTCAAACTCCCTGACAGCTGTGCTGAGGCCAAACCAAACAAATGTCCCCTTTGTCTCTGATTCTCAGTGAGTTAACCTTCTCAGCTATTGAATCTTCAAGTGGAAGGTCTTATTTGAAAGGGTTTTGAATGGACCCTGAGGCTTGCAGCTGGAAGGCAGGACCAGGCCATGCATGTCTCAGTGCTCTGTTTCAGCATTCTTGGTCAAATGTCAAAGAAAGGAGCAAAGAAGCCTGCGGGGAGAAATATAGCATTCTCAAGTAAGTACTGGGCACCAGAGATAAAATGATAATAGCCTGGGTGTCGGGCACTGCATTCAGGGCTTTATATTCATTATTTCCAAGCCTTTCAACAAGACTGCATGTACATATTTTGATGCTCTGTTTATATAACGGGGAAACAAAAACTCGGAGATGTTGAGCAACTCACCCAGAGTCACACAGCCAGCAAGAGGCACAACAAGTATTTGAACTGAAGTTGTCCAACTTTACATCTTCTTCTCTTCTGAAAATGGGAACTCCACTTGGGCCCAGTCTCTGGTGGAAACATCAAGTGCCTTCTGCCAGCTGCAGAAAGACAGGAAGTGTGACAGCTGCCTGAAGCCAGCCAGGGCTTCCCTCTGCCTCCCTCTGAGGATGGGGAGGCTGAGCATGACGGGGTGACTGGTGGAGCCAAGGGGAGGCCTCCAGCTGCCAAAAGGGTTAAAATGAGCCCGGTGACATCTGGCAGATAGGAGCGAAAATCCTTGGACCCAGCGATGGCACTACTGGAAATTTATCCAACAAAAATACACGTGGAGGAAAAGTGACACGTATGAGACGTGCATGAAGCATTGTGTGTTAGAGCAGAAACTGGACACAGCCTAATGGGCCAGCGAGAGGGGAGGGATTGAATCTCTCATGGCGCACATTTGCAGGAGAAGACGCCCAAGTGTGAGTTCAACTCCTGATGGCCACTTTCAAATACCAGAAGAGGGGATTTGAGAGGAGAGAAAGTGAAATGCTATTTATTGTATGTTGACCCAAGCCCTGGGGGTTGCTTACATTTTTCACTTTGTCTTCTCCACAAACCAGGGAGGTGTTATTATCTGTAACAAATGGAGAACATGAGGCTCAGAGAGGTGAAGCAACTTGCGGGAGATCACATAGCACTTTCCTGGCAGAGCTGGGATGAGAGCCAGGTCCTGTGTACTTAGCCACTCAGCCCTCTGCCTCTCATGCTGCGAGGATTTCCTTGTTTCTTCAGGCTGAACTGCAGCCTGAGAATCATACTCTGTTCTTGGCTATCTCGGGGCTGGGAGGAGTCAGAGAAAACAGAGACTCTCTTTGTTCCGTCTCAGAGGCAAGTAACGTGGAGTTCCCAGTGTCGGGCCGGTACGGGCGAATTTGTTACGGCCGCTTCGGAGGAGGTGCAGCGGTTTGTCTGGGTGCGGCATGCAGCGGGCATGACCGCCCACATTGGCTAGAAGCAGCCCAATTACTGTCCGCCGGTGGATTCACACCGCTGCGAAGGGCCAACCGGCACCGAGAGGAAACAAGCGAAGGAGCGTTACAAATTCATTACAGCAACCAACTGCTTCCACTTGTGCATGTGGATGAGGGCTCGGCCGCCAAGGGAAGCGCGTTATCCCTTTGTGCATGACTCTGCCCTCTGGACGCCAGGCCCTGGCCGGGCCACAGCTCATGGGAACGGAGAGGCAAATTGCTTCAGACTTCGGATTGTGTTTGGGGAAGTGGTGGCTCTAGTGATGGTGGGGGTCACAGCCTGCCTGCCCTTGAAGGGAAGGTGTCTTGCCTAGAATCCTCGATGCTCTGGGAAGCCATATTTTGTGCTTGCTATCAGGGCAGGGTCCCGGGCACCCTGATTCATAGAGTGACTGACAACTGTGACCAGTTAATTGATTGGTCTGACTTGAATAGATAACTCCACCAATTTGATTCCTGTTTGGGCAAATTGGATTTGAGAAAATGAGACACTGGGCCAGGGGAGCTGGGAAAGCTGAGTTGAAAGACCACGAAATAGATGCCAGACCAGGCTGGCTCTTTTAGATCATTTACAACTGATGTTATGAAGAACGTGACCTCAGTACAGGAGAAAAATGGCAAAGAGACACAGAGAGAAGCAGAGGTGCCATGATTGAGAGGCTAGGAAGAGAGGGAAAGAAGAAAAGCTGCCTGATGGGTTCCTGGTAACGCATTTTTTTTTTCTTCAAAAAATTCCCTTTTGCTAGAGGTCACTTGCCTAAATCTCTGTTTTAACCAGCGGAATTTTAAGAAAAATGGCAACCATCGTTTTTTTTTAAGCATAGGGATCTCAACATCATGCTTCTAGGGGCCAGGAAAATACTGTAAATGCCAGAAATGGGCTGGTCATAGAAGAAACAGGGGGTGATGAAGACTAAAGATATGAAGACCACATGCCCTGGATAAGAGGCAAACCCTTACTGAGTTCCAGCCGATATTTGCCATGTGAGGATGTGAGGCCAGATGCTGGAAATCTGGAATTTATGTCAACTCTCTAATAATTAAAAATTGATAACTAATTAAAAGCTATGGTGAGGGCCAACCAAGCACACGTACAGTCATAGCTCACTCTTTGCAAACTTTTCTAGAATCTTCTCTACAGTAAAGTGGAGTTCAGCATATGGTGGGTGTGTCTGTGAGCTACCCATAGGCGTTTAATTACTGAAGAAGAAAAAGTCATCGATTATAAAGCATTTTCTCCACTGTACAGACTGCAACTGGTTTTATTGTGATTTTTTCCATTGAATTGTTTTTGATTCAGAACTTTGTAGTTTTAGAAATGTTATTCACACATGGTAAATAGGATCCTTATGGAGTTAAAAAAAAAAAAAACAACCCAAAACACAAAATGAGTGCCTTGTGACTACTTAGAGACATAAAGCCCAGCCTGGAATCTCATATTTGATGTACTGGTCTGTAAAGTAGCCTGTTGTGAATGGTTCCTTTTTTCATTAGCCTATTTTGCTTATGCCTACTTTATTTTTTTTTTTTTTCTAACAATTGATAAGCTTACCAATATGTGTCTGAAAGCATCGAAGTGGATTTCTTTCCAAATGTTCTGCTTGTTATGGATTTTTTTTTATAACTTCCTTTTTTCCAGGTCTGATTTCATTAGATTTTGCTTTAATTCCTTGATTCTGCAGTCTTTTTCCCTTTGAGACCGAGCATTTCATATTGTAGTTTATCTGCTTACCGAGATGCCTGGGTGACGAAGTGAAAGCATCAGTCATATGTGAAAGGCAATCTGCATTTTTAAAGCAAAATTATTTAGTAATTAGAGTGTATGTTCATCTGATACCTTCCTTCCGAGAGAAGTCCTAGGCTGAGACTTTGGAGACCAGCTTCGAGGCTTAAGTTTTGCACTTGGTTGTCCAGGAAACTTACTCAGGTCCTTCTGTCTCATTTTTCCTATGTGTAGAATGAGGATAGTGATGCCCCTGATGGTTATTGTGAAGGTGAAAAAAGAGAAAGAATGAGAAGAGGAAATGTTAAAACTCAGCGGAAATATCAGATTTGAGTTCAATATTATAACCGTGTAAATTAAAAGCATGGCTTCTAGAAACCCAGGACGTAGTCAATGTCTATGTGATTTAGAGTCATATGCTGGGCACAAGGAGAAGACTCAGCTCAGCATGGAGAGGGGAGGCCTTTCTAGGCCCTTCATTCATTCAGGAGATATTTACAACCCATCTTCTATGGCCGGTCCTTTTTTGGATACAGGGGATCCAAAGTGAATCATGTGACAGCCATGGTGCCTGTCCTCCTAGAGCTTTCTGTCTGGTGTGATCAATGCTATAATGAGGGAAGTCAGAGAAGGCTTCCTGGAGGAAGTGTCATCTCACCTGAGACCTGAGAATGCATTGGATTTAGGTGAAATGGGTCTGCACTGGGAGGAGCCACCCAGCAGTTGGGAACGGCACGTGCGGTTGTTCAGAAATAAGAGAGTCTCTAGAGGTTTATTAGTCATCCATTGCTGCATAACAGATTACTCCAAAATATAATGGCTCAAAACAACAAGCATTTATTATGTCAGTATCTCTGGCTTAGGAATCTGGTATGGCTTTGCCTGAGGTTCCCACTGACTGTTGAGTGGAGGTATCAATTTCTTGCCACTTGAGGCTTTCCGTAGAGCTACTTACAATAGCTTGGAGAGAGAGAGAGAAAGAGAGAGACACAGAAAGAGAGAGAGAGAGAAAGGATATAATGGATGTCAGAATCTTTTTGTAACCTAATCTTGGAAGTGATGTCCTATCACTTTTGTCATATTCTTTTCATTAGAAGTGAGTCACTGGGTCCAGCTTATACTCAAGGGAGAGGGATTATACATGTGCTTGAACACTGGAGGAAGGGTCATTGGGGTCATTTTAGAGGCTGCCTACCAGGAGCATATTCAAGGATTGAGAATTCAGTCCACATGGAGCATAGCTTGTGAAAGGAAGGATAGTGTAAGATAAGTCTGGAGAGGCAGGTGGGCACCTTATAGGCTTTATTGGCCATGTTAAGGATTTGAGATTTCTTTTCCAAGAGTAATGGGGAAAATTTGAAGAGATTTAAGGAAAGATGAAATACGATCTGATTTTAATTTTAAAAGAATGCAGCTTGGGATATAGATTGGAGGGAGGCATTTGTTGTTGCTAGAAGACCACAGCGGTCATCCAAGCAAGCAAGATGGTGGCCTGAAGTGGGGAAGTAGTGAAGAGGATAGAGAGAAGTAGAAGGATTCCAGGGATATTTAGGAAGCCAAATAAGCAGGACTTGATGAATGGATGTGAGAAGAATCAATGAGGGAGAAGAAGGGGTCAAGGATGATTCCTAGGATTCTGACTTGTGTTGTTGGATACATGGTGGTACCCGTCCCCCTGAGGTGGGGGCCAATTGAGAAGGGGTGGATCTGGGCAAGGAGAAGTCAGAGTTGGTTTTGGGCATGCTGTATTTGAAGGGCCTATGTCATGTCCAAGTGGAGATGGCCAGTGGGCAGTTGGCTCATTGGTCTTCAGGGCAGGAGAGAGATCTGGGCTGGATAGATTGGAGAGTCACCAACATCTGGTAAGTAACTGAACCCACTGGATGAGGTCTCCCAAGGAGAAGGCTGGTTTGCCTCGAAGAGGACAGGCCTGAGGTACCCTGTGTAGGCTCGGGGCCCTGGAATAGGAGCAAGTGGGACATGATGCCAAGTTGCTCTATAGACTGGCTGCTTGTTAGAGGTCAAGCATTAAACTCCATGGCTCTCGGGCATTTTCTTACATTTGTAGTTTGTTGTGGTGCTTTGTTTTCTGAATGATACCATTACTGATAATTTGCAGATGAAGCCCGAGAATTCTATTTTTCTTGATCTCTCACTTTCATTTCTGTTCTCCAAACCTGTTGCTAGAAGACAGGGGAATGGGAAGAGATGGGATGGGTTTGGGGGGACAGGTTCCTTTGCCATTTCAGGCCTGTGGTTTACTCTGGGCTCAACACACAACTTTTTAAGGCTGTGGAGAACTCCTTCACTTTGATCTCTGAAGGGTTTAAGGAGCTGAGGGATGGAGACCATTGTTTCCTTCTCTTTAAACTTGAGAGATAGTAGACATAGTGTTTAAAAACATGAATCCTGGAGTCCAATTGCGGCTTCCAATCCCAACTTTGCCATTTATCAGCTGTATGACCTTGGAAAAATTGCTTAATATTTTTGTCCCCCAGTTTCCTTATCATTAGAATGGGCTGATAATAGAGTCTGTCTCAAAGGGTTGATATGAGTGAAGGAAACACTTAGAACAGCGCCTGGCACATAAAAAGTGCTATAGAAGAGTTTTAAAAATGAAAATAGCCAAAGTGCAGTAACAGCTATCTTTAGGAGTGACCGCCCATCCCATAAATCTTTATTTCTGAGAAAACCCCTCTCACCCACTGGATGATCCTTAGCAGCCATGTTGATGTCACGTGACCCTCCCTGGCTGCAGCTGATTGGATCAGGCATAAGCTCAGGAAAAAAGTTGGGCCAATCAGATTCCTTCTCACATGACAAAGAGACTTTAGTGAGTCTCTGTTGGTAGCTGGAACTAATGGTGTTCCCCACTGGGGGTTGAAGTTCCTGTGGTGTGTGTGTGTTTCCTATGATCTGTTTCTATACCTAGATCTATCCTTGAAGATGACTTCAGTTGAATGATGTGTAGATGTTCTCATGCCATCCCTGAGATTCACTTAATAATCGGCCTCCACCTCTGGAGGAGGATCAAGGTGGCTGAGGAGGTGGGGAGTAGAATGAGGAAGTGGTCAGGGATAGAGTAGTTAAAGATGGAATTTAGAATGAAAGGCCAGTATTGGCTGATGGATCAAGACTGGGTGAGAGTAAGGTATGGGGATTAAGACAAATTATGTGGGTGGCCTTTGCATGTCGATTGCCTGTTGTTTTATCCTGTCCCCGAGGAAGGGAACTAGATGCTTTGGGCGGGGGGGAGGGTGGGCAGCTTGTCCAGAGGAATGTAGGTCAATGTGTGTATTGACTTTTCCATGGTCCCTATGGCTCTTGTATGTGTGCCCAGAATATTCCACATTTGGTTGTATTTTTGTCTCTGTGTGTGTGTGTGTGTGTGTGTGTGTGTGTGTGAATCTACATATTTGACCTGTGATTCTTTGATCCTTCAACTTACTTTTGAGCTCTGAAGATGCAGATTTTTCCATGACAAATTCTTGCCAGACTTTTGCAAGTCCCTCTCAAAGACATGAAGGCAGAAATAAAAGTCACTTGGAAAAACACATTCCTAACTAAAATCCACTTTGACCACAATGGTGGCTTTGAAGGTCAAGTGGGTTGGAGGGGAAAGATTTCTTCAGAGGAGGTTGGGGCTTTGGATCCAAGGAAGAAGCAGAATTCACTAAGGAAAGAGGGAAAAGAAAATGGAAACAGCCTGAGAAGTAGACCAGTCACCAGGAGATCGATCCAACACTAGATGAAAAAACCAACAGTCACAAGAGTCTTTCCCACCTGATGATACGTCAACCTGCACAATATAGATTCTTCTCAGGGTCTGCTCTGGATCGGCTGATAGCTGTCTCCAGGCCTGGACCCAGGAATCTGTACTTTCACCACCTCCCTCCCCAGAGACTTTGTAAAGCCAGCCTGGAATCATTACAAGATGAATCTTTAGGTTATCTCCATGCCAGGAGGATTATCCAGTTAGAGTCTTCTAAGTACAGGTCAGGGCTTCTCCTTACCTCCATGCTCCTAATCGAAATCCATGGCCAGAAAAGCTACCCACATCACCAGGAGTAATTTGGGATCTGATCAGTGATATTTGGGGATATTGATTAAGTTCCATTTTCTAGGGCTGGAGTTTCCACGGCAGGACATAGTGGCTCTGTGTCTGTCTGTCTTTTTCTCTCCTCTCTTTTCTGGCTTTCTGATTGGTTAACACAGACCTACAGCCTCTTCTCTTAAAGACTGCTCCCCACCCCTAAATGTCTGGTGTCAGTTTGCAGGGGAGGCAATATGGGGTGAAGGAGAGCTAGTGTTGAGGTTGACTTTGGCCAGAGGCTATTTAGACTGCAGCAGCCTTAGAAAAGAAGGTTTTCATGTGGTGTGACCCAGCCCAGGTGACTGTCATGCCCTGCCTGGGGATTTGGCACCAAAGCCCCAGTTAATAACACAATGCTGTTTTGCTTTCCATTTGTCTGGCGTTGTTCCTTGATGATACCCCTTTAGAAAAGGGTTACTGTCAGGATTTGTAATATTTCTGGTTTCCTGTCCAGAATACTGTTTACATTTACCCCCAACTCTATCCAAATTCTTAATGCAAATATCCGGTAATTGGAGGGAAGAGGGAAGCAACATTTATTAGAAGTCTTACTATGTGCCGGATACTTTATAATCGTCACCTCCTCTGACCCTCACAATAACCCTAAACGATTGGCCCCTTTTTGTAGAGATGGGATCTAAAAGATTAGTGACCTTTCCTTTTTGGAGGGTAGGTGAATGACAGAGGAGAGATCAAGCCCAGGTCTGGGTCTCCTAGATACATATCCCTTCCTGGACACTATCCATCTTCTTGAGGGCAGTTTAGTCCTGGCAACCCCAAGTTGGCACCCAGCTGAGCATGCAGGGAGGTGAACAAAGGTAGAGACTCGTGTGCTATCATAAGTATCTCCACGGCTGTTACAACACCCTTGGGGAAGAACCATGCCCAGTCCTCTAACTCACCAGTGTTTCAAAATCAGATGAACCACCACAAACTGACTCATGAACTCTGGCCCTTGAGGAATTTTTGCGAGGGTGGAACAATGTGAGTATTTGGGGTTTCCATCAGGTGTTGTGCCTCATACCACTTTGTCACCCCGTATTGACACAGGGCTTTCTTGTCACGAATTGGGAAACACATTTGCTGTGGATTGGCAGTTTGGGTGAGAGCTTGGGACGAGCTCGGGAATGTCGACCTGGCAGGGGTTTTGCTGGATCTGGGTGTGGAGGGACAGGGTAACCACAGTGCAACTTTGAGTGCCTCCAAGTTCAAAGAGTACTACTGAATTGTTGTTTTTCTCGTTCTTCCTCCTCCAAGTCCCTCCCAGGGTATGAGAAATGCCTTTCACTGTTTCCCTCCCTTCCACTATTAGGTTGGTCGTTTAGAAATTTCTCAGAAAAGAATTAAGAGTCTTACATTGCGGTAGAGACTTTTTCTTGAAGGGTGTGTGTGTGGAAAGAGATGGGAATCTTCCTGTCTTGAATGTCGTTGTTTTGGAAACCTCCACAAAGACTGTCCGTCCACGATGGGAGTCTCATGGAACCGTTTTGGTGAAGTGGCTAAGATCTTGGGATCTGGAACAACACTGTCCAACAGAAGTTTCTGTGATGATGAAAAGGTTCTATAGCTACCATATTATGGCAGCCACTAGCCGGCATGTCACTACTGAATGAGCACTTGAAATGTGGCTAGTGCAACTGAGGGACTGGATTTTTCATTTATTTTTATTTTTTTAATTGAAGTACAGTTGATGTACAATGCTGTGCCAATCTCTGCTGTACAGCAAAGTGACTCCGTTATACACATACAGGCATTCTTTTGGATTTTTAATTCGAAGTGCTTCAAAATTAAAGAGTCACGTGGGGCTAGCGGCTGCTGCAGCTGTATGTCAATTTCAAGAGTCCTGAGTCTACTACTTTATTACTGCGTGACCTTAAGAAGGTTGCTTCACCATTTTGAGCCACCGTTTCCTCAGCAGTAAATGAGACTGAAAATGGTACCTACCTCTTTTTTTTTTTTTTTTAACATCTTTATTGAAGTATAATTGCCTTACAATGGTGTGTTAGCTTCTGCTTTATAACAAAGTGAATCAGTTATACATATACAATATGTTCCCATTTCTCTTCCCTCTTGCATCTCCCTCCCTCCCACCCTCCCCATCCCACCCCTCTAGGTGGTCACAAAGCACCGAGCTGATCTCCCTGTGCTATGCGGCTGCTTCCCACTAGTTATCAATTTTACATTTGGTAGTGTATTTATGTCCATGACACTCTCTTACCCTGTCACATCTCACCCCACCCCCTCCCCATATCCTCAAGTCTATTCTCTAGTAGGTCTGTGTCTTTATTCCCGTCTTGCCACTAGGTTCTTCATGGCCCTTTTTTTTTTTTTTTTCCCCCTTAGATTCCGTATATATGTGTTAGCATACTGTATTTGTTTTTCTCTTTCTGACTTACTTCACTCTGTATGACAGACTCTAACTCCATCCACCTCATTACAAATACCTCCATTTCATTTCTTTTTATGGCTGAGTAATATTCCATTGTATATATGTGCCACATCTTCTTTATCCATTCATCTGTCGATGGACATTTAGGTTGCTTCCATGTCCTGGCTATTGTAAATAGAGCTGCAATGAACATTTTGGTACATGACTCTTTTTGACCTATGGTTTTCTCAGGGTATATGCCCAGTAGTGGGATTGCTGGGTCGTATGGTAGTTCTATTTGTAGTTTTTTAAGGAACCTCCATACTGTTCTCCATAGTGGCTGTATCAATTTACATTCCCACCAACAGTGCAAGAGTGTTCCCTTTCCTCCACACCCTCTCCAGCATTTATTGTTTCTAGATTTTTTGATGATGGCCATTCTGACCGGTGTGAGATGATATCTCATTGTAGTTTTGATTTGCATTTCTCTAATGATTAATGATGTTGAGCATTCTTTCATGTGTCTGTAGGCCATCTGTATATCTTCTTTGGAGAAATGTCTATTTAGGTCTTCTGCCCATTTTTGGATTGGGTTGTTGGTTTTTTTGTTATTGAGCTGCATGAGCTGCTTGTAAATCTTGGAGATTAATCCTTTGTCAGTTGCTTCATTTGCAAATATTTTCTCCCATTCTGATGGTTGTCTTTTGGTCTTGTTTATGGTTTCCTTTGCTGTGCAAAAGCTTTTAAGTTTCATTAGGTCCCATTTGTTTATTTGTGTTCTTATTTCCATTTCTCTGGGAGCTGGGTCAAAAAGAATCTGGCTGTGATGTATGTCATAGAGTGTTCTGCCTATGTTTTCCTCTAAGAGTTTGATAGTGTCTGCCCTTACACTTAGGTCTTTAATCCATTTTGAGTTTATTTTTGTGCATGGTGTCAGGGAGTGTTCTAATTTCATACTTTTACATGTACCTGTCCAATTTTCCCAGCACCACTTATTGAAGAGGCTGTCTTTTCTCCACTGTATATGCTTGCCTCCTTTATCAAAGATAAGGTGACCATATGTGTGTGGGTTTATCTCTGGGCTTTCTATCCTGTTCCATTGATCTATATTTCTGTTTTTGTGCCAGTACCAAACTGTCTTGATTACTGAAGCTTTGTAATATAGTCTGAAGTCAGGGAGCCTGATTCCCCCAGCTCCATTTTTCGTTCTCAAGATTGCTTTGGCTATTCGGGGTCTTTTGTGTTTCCATACAAACTGTGAAATTTTTTGTTCTAGTTCTGTGAAAAATGCCAGTGGTAGTTTGATAGGGATTGCATTGAATCTGTAGATTGCTTTGGGTAGTAGAGTCATTTTCACAACGTTGATTCTTCCAATCCAGGAACATGGTATATCTCTCCATCTATTTGTATCATCTTTAATTTCTTTCATCAGTGTCTTATAATTTTCTGCATACAGGTCTTTTGTCTCCTTAGGCAGGTTTATTCCTAGATATTTTATTCTTTTTGTTGCAATGGTAAATGGGAGTGTTTTCTTAATTTCACTTTCAGATTTTTCGTCATTAGTGTATAGAAATGCAAGAGATTTCTGTGCATTTATTTTGTATCCTGCTACTTTACCAAATTCATTGATTAGCTCTAGGAGTTTTCTGGTAGCATCTTTAGGATTCTCTATGTATAGTATCATGTCATCTGCAAATAGTGACAGCTTTACTTCTTCTTTTCCGATTTGGATTCCTTTTATTTCTTTGTCTTCTCTGATTGCTGTGGCTAACACTTCCAAAACTATGTTGAATAATAGTGGTGAGAGTGGGAAACCTTGTCTTGTTCCTGATCTTAGTGGAAATGGTTTCAGTTTTTCACCATTGAGGACAATGTTGGCTGTAGGTTTGTCATATATGGCCTTTATTATGTTGAGGAAAGTTCCCTCTGTGCCTACTTTCTGCAGGGCTTTTATCATAAATGGGTGTTGAATTTTGTCGAAAGCTTTCTCTGCATCTATTGAGATGATCGTATGGTTTTTCTCCTTCAATTTGTTAATATGGTGTATCACATTGATTGATGGTACCTACCTCTTAAAATTGATGTGAAGATCAAGCAAGGTAATGTCTTGGAATGCTTAGCATTGGCGCCTGGTACCCAAGCTTTCAATAAATGTTAGAGAACAAAATGCAAGGAGGGAGGGGACCATAAGGGTGGAGATATAAGATGCTCTTGGCTGTCTACTTAACAGTCACTCTGTCCATTCTGCCTTGGAAATAGAGCTCTAATGTTTTTCATGAATCACTTGGTCAGCCATGCGCATCACAAGAAGATGTAAAGCTCCCCAGCTCCTATCCCACGTGAAGCTGGTCCCCTGAATCATGTCTGGTTTATGCCAATCATGGTTGCTCCTTCCTGCTTTCCAGTGATTATGTTACCAACCATTGTTCTTGGCCTTCCCCAATCAGTAGAAATTGATTAGAGGCCAGACAAGAAATTCAGGCAAGGCTTTACTGGGGCTCCTGCAGCTGCAGGGGGAGCGAAAACAGGTAACAGGTTTGCTTGCTCACTCCCCGAGTGGGGGCGAGCTGGTTCCTTATCTGGGGTGAGGGTAGGGCTGGGTCCAGAGGTAGGGCTGGAGGGGTGGCTTAGGTGTTTTGCCCACCCCTTTGGTGGTTTGTGTGCAGGGGGCATGTGCAGTACCCTGATTTTGCTCCCGACCCCCTGCTTTTGTTCCTGCTTCTTCAGAAGTGACAGTTGGGTTTTTGGTCTGTTTGTATCTTGTTGTCCAGAATTTGCCCCAACTGTGCATGCACGCAGTTATTTTTAGCCCCTTATAGTTTCTTTGTATTTCGTTGCTGGAGGAGACGTTTGTCCAAGTGCAAGCACGGCAGCAAAGGGGCCCAGGTCCCAGGTCCTAGCCTGTCTCAGTTGGTTTAGGTGAGGTCATATGATCTGCTTGTGACCAATAAAAATTCAGGGGAAAATCTGCTGAGCAGTTCCTGAGATGTTTTTATCTCACTCTTGAAAAGAGAGACAAGAAACGGATGTACCGTTTTCTACATCTGGAAGTTGTTTTCCGTGATGCCTGGATCTGAGCGACCTTTCGGAGCCATGCTGGGCAGCCTAAGAAGACAAACCCACCCTGGGAGAAAGGCAGAGCAGAAAGACAGAAAGAACCTGGGTCCCTGATGATGTGATCGATCCACTCCCCTTCTGCCTCAGTCTCCTCTTACCTCTGCCGACTCTTGGTTTCAATCCCTGACTTTGTACCTGGGTTTCAACACCGATTGGATCTTCCCTATTTTGACCTGGATTTTTCTGCACAATTTTTGGCTTAAGGTCATCCCACAGCCTTCTGAGTTTCCCAGTCTTGGTCAAGGAGGCCAAGTATGTGTCTCTGAACTCCAGCCCAGGAGAGGCCATAAGGAGTGAAACACTTCCTCTTCCACAGCTCTCCGTGTTGCCTACACCATGCTGCCTTTCCAAGTGTGGTAAAAAAGTGCCTCAGACACCTTCAGTCGGGCCCAGAGCATCTCAGGACTTCAAAGAGGCCCTACCGATGGATACCGTACTTTCCAAAGCAATCCAGAGTTGGTGGGGAGAGACTGATGGATCTGTTTGACCCCTTTCACTTTCATATTAACCGCCCCCCCCCGCCCCCCCCGCCCATGGCAATCACTAACAATGCTAACTCCACACCTGCTCTGCGCTGTTTAAACACACCATCTCCTTCGATCCACACAACCTCTCTGGGGTGGGTTTTCTCATGAGCCTCATTTTACAAATAAAGAAACTAAGCTTTGCAAAGTTCAGAGAACGCATCCAAGATTCCACAGCCAGTAGGTAGTGGTCCAGAATTTTATCCCAGTCTTTCCAGCTCAGACCTCATGCTCACAACCACTGCCACACCAGTAATGAAGTTTTGAGGCCAATGAGGAAAGTTTCTTGCCATCTAGCTCTGCTTTCTCTCTTCGTCCAGATTCTGGTTCTGCCCTCCCCCTCCCCCAGTCAAATCCTTCCTCTTTTTCCTTCTAACTTTATCCTTCTTTTCCCACCAGATGACTATATTGGAAGTCATTGTGCTGGGACGGCTGGTGACTCCCAGACTCCCTGGGTACCAGGTTCTCGGTATCGGTGTCTGAAATCAGCTCGCGCATTGCTAGGTGGTTTGAGGCAGCCAATGTCCAGACCGACCTCTCTCTGCCTTGCGCCTGAAGGAGGTGCAGCCTTTGAGGAGAGGAAAAGGTTTTTCAGTGGCCAAGGCATGGTTGAGTTTGCACTCACTAACATGTGACATACTCATGGTCAGTAACTTTCTGATCTGGCTATAAAGACAGGATCCGAGAGAGAGAAACTGTTATGAACTTCCTTCTCTCGCTGGGTCCCGGGACCCAAGATCCTGTGTGTATGTGAGTAAAGGAAGTGAGTTTAAGAAGTGAGAACCTCGGAGAAGGGTGGCTTTTTCATGAGAGCTGTTTCATCTGCAGTTATTTATCTACAAGTTTATTTACAGCTCGGAATCACCATCCTTCTCTCCGAATCCCAAATGTGTATAAATAGTCAGAAGTTCACACTATTTTAGTATCCAATGATGCTCTAGTCCCTTAGTTAGTTAGAAACATTTTACGAAAAGGGAGGGGACTGCACGAGGTCGTGAATACCAGGGGAGGTGGGGCTCAGCGTGGGGCTGTCTTAGAAGTCTACCAGCCACGGGTCGTCAGTTGTGTTGAAGGTCACGCCCACATCTCGCCTGCCAGCTTCTATGAAGGCAGACATTAGGTTTTGTCCACTACTGTGTTTTTATATCTTAATTTTTTTTAAATTAATTAATTAATTTATTTATGGCTGCGTTGGGTCTTCGTTTCTGTGCGAGGGCTTTCTCCAGTTGCGGCGAGCGGGGGCCACTCTTCATCGCGGTGCGCGGGCCTCTCACCGTCACGGCCTCTCTTGTTGCGGAGCACAGGCTCCAGACGCGCAGGCTCAGTAGTTGTGGCTCACGGGCCCAGTTGCTCCGCGGCATGTGGGATCTTCCCAGACCAGGGCTCGAACCCGTGTCCCCTGCATTGGCAGGCAGACTCTCAACCACTGCGCCACCAGGGAAGCCCCTACTACTGTGTTTTGAATCCTTGGCACCTGGCACCTTGTAGGCACTCCAGCATTGCTTCCATTCCATTGCTCTGTCTTGTCTCATTTTCCCATTCCGTTTTACAGGGCAAATTCAGTGTAGACACCAGTATCTTTTTATGAAACATACTTCCCTGATTCCGTCAGAATCAACTTTGGGGTCACGCAGCGTTCCGTGGGATTCCCCTTGCTCTTGCTCCTTCGATTAAAAGAGTAAAGCAAGAGTTGATTATGAAAAAGATACTCCCCCAGTCGTCAGGTTCCTGGGACTGTAATTCACTAAAATACCCCCTGCCACAATCAGTGAACTTCCCTAAATATCCAGCTTGTGGCCACAGAGTAATTTACTCACCTGGTACAGTGGTCCCCCAAGGACTCCTATGAGTGAAATATAATTTTGCTTGTGGAGTTAGTTGGAAGGGACCCCAATGCTTGATCCTCGATGATCCAGAACATGTATGTCCCATCACACCTTTCACTAAATCTCTGTATTTGTGTATTAAAAGAAAACAGCCTTGAATATCTATTAAATCGTACAAGAGATCATAACCTAATACTGCAACACAATTTCTCCTAGGACCTTGGGGAGAAATAATTTATTATTATTTTTCTATAAAACTCATAAAATGGGGAAATGATTTAATACGCAGAGTAGAACTAAATTGTTTCCAAAGTGGCCAGTTTTCACAAAGTTTAAAACTACACGGTGCTCCCTAGCATGGTTCCAATATCCTTTGACACTTTGAAAAGATTCTGGGGAATGTCACCGAGTGTGGCTTGGGCTCTGGCCTCTCCACGTTTCCCTGCAGAGTTTCCGATGCATCTGGGCTGCGGAGAAAATCATCAAGCCCTGCCGCGAACACGTACTCTGGTGGTTTTGTGACATGTAATCTTTCCTCCAGGAAGTCATCTTGCCGCAACCCAGGTACCAAATTTCACTGAAACCCTTTCAAAGTCACACACGTTAAATTTGGTTTTGTTTAGCATTTTGAGCCAATTTCTAAGAGCTCTTGGGGGAATACAGGTGACATTTATAAAATGCCTAGCATGCAGCTGTAGGTGACACTTCAATGCAACTTTCTAAGTGCCTGTTTCAAATGTTTTTATGCAATAACAGTCCCTTTTATGCTTACAGTCACCTCAGGAGGTAGGAATGATTGTTACCCCATTCTACAGATGAGGAAACCAAGGCAGGTAGGCCTGGTCCCCAGCCCATGCTCTAAACCATGATGTAATACTGCTTCTCTAGAAGACTCTCAAGCATCCACAACCATTCTTATTATCTGAATATTCCTTTAGAGTGTGGGAAACTCATCAAAGTGAGACAACCAGGATTATACACACAGACTCACAGTGGGCCTGTAATTTTCGTGCTGGATTGCCCACTCTGTTAGATCCATGAGTTGCTGAATGATAAAAAGAGCTCCATCGTTAAGTTAGGCTTGGGCAGTTCTCAGAATCTTGGACCAAAGTCTCTGAGAAGGTTTGCAGGAAGGGAACTTGTTTGAATTTAAAGAAACATTTCTCAAACTTAGTTGAGCACGGAACCCTTTGGCCTAGCATTATATCTACTGCCTTACCCTCCTGTGGACCAGGGTTCCACAGAACAGTGTGGGAAACAAGGCTCCATCTAGATGTCAAGGAGATCAGCCCTCTCCAGGGAAAGCATCCGACTCTCGCTCTTCTAGGGTCCTGTAGAATGAAGATGGATTTCCTCCACACTATGACACCCCAAAGCTATGTTAAGGTTCTTAAAACAACAATAATAGTAACGGCAACCACATATGGGGCACTTTCTAAGTGCCAAGAACTATGCCTAGGACTTTATGCATTTGATCCCCTGGTGCCAAGCAGAAAAGGATGACAGCAGCCAGTATTTGTCATGTGTCCCGCTGTCTGTGGATGTAATTCCTGATGAGTTCTCTGAGCAGCGGCCCTTGGAGAGGTTGTGGTGGAAATCAGATCTCTGCTCTGGGGAGCATAGTTGACTGAAAAACCTCAGCGACCACATTTCTGGATCTTTCACTGCATTGATAATGAGACCATGTTTCTCTTAGGCTGCTTCCTGCCAGTGACTGGACCAGATGGGTTCACTCCCTCAGGCCCACACTTGCAGGCTGCAGGATTCTTCTAACAGGTGACATTGACCTAAGGCCTCCCCATCCGCCTCAGACCTGCACTGTGATCAAAGGCTCTTCCTGGGCTTCCCTGGTGGCGCAGTGGTTGAGAGTCTGCCTGCCAATGCAGGGGACACGGGTTCGAGCCCTGGTCTGGGAAGATCCCACATGCCGCGGAGCAACTGGACCCGTGAGCCACAACTACTGAGCCTGCGCGTCTGGAGCCTGTGCTCCGCAACAAGAGAGGCCGTGACGGTGAGAGGCCCGCGCACCGCGATGAAGAGTGGCCCCCGCTTGCCGCAGCTAGAGAAAGCCCTCGCACGGAAACGAAGACCCAACACAGCCAAAAATAAATTAATTAATTAATTAATTTTTAAAAAAAAAATCAGGTTTTAAAGAAAAAAAAAAGGCTCTTCCTGCTCAGGCCGCCTTCCTTCCCCCTCTCCTTCAAAGGTGTCAGACCTGCATCCGGGTATAAAGGCTCTCCCCACCCTCTCCTGTCTCTTCCCCTTAATCCTTCACAGGTATTTCCCCTACATAAATCATTTGCACATCAAATCCTATTTGGGGGTCTACTTTTCAGAGGTTCCTAACAGAGCAGCCAAAACATCCTTGGCTTCTGCTGCCACCCCAGCGCTTGATGGCTGTGTTCCAGGTTGGGATCCTACTTTTGTGGTCAAGGGCAGGAGGTGGCCAACTATTGCCCTCAGGCCAGATCTGGCTTGCTGCTTCTTTTTGCAAATAACACTTTATTCACACACGGCCAGGACCTTTCATGGATGTATTGTCTGTGGCTCTTTCCATGCTACAATGGCAGAGTAGAATGGTCTCCATAGAGACCATCTGGCCTGCAAAGCCTAGAATATTTACTAACTGGCCCTTTATAGGAAAAGTTTGCCAGTAGGTGGTCTAAAACAATCTCTCTGGTTCTCTGAATAGTGTTTCAATAAATAGCATCTTCCCTGCCCTTGCTGTCCTTCAGTTTCTTTAAGAAATAAGGAATCCGAGAATTGGGTATTATAGTTGATTCAGCAAGTTATTACTGAGCATTCTCAGTGCTCCTCAAGGCACTGGGACAGACATATTCATTTGTTCAACAAATGTTTGCTGAGCACATACTAAGTACTAGGTGTTATGGTAAGTGCCAGGTTGGATCCTTCCATTCATTCTTTTAACAAAGATTTATGGAGCCCTGTCTTTGTGCCAGATGAGGCAGGACAGACAAAGAGGATGATCACACATGGTCCCCAAGAAGCATCTCTCTGAGACAGTTGAACTCCTTGCCATTTCTTTTCTTTTTCTTTGCTAACAAAACCCCAGTTTCCTTCAAGGTGACAACGAGCCAAGCCCCAGGGAATGATCACAATTGAGCTGTGTCAATATCAGCCAACCCCTTTCCCTGGGTCCATGATTGTCTAGAGCGGACAAGTGACTCAAATCTGGCCAATAAGATGTAAGGGGGTGCTCTGACAAAGGCCTCCAGAAAATATTTTCTTGCCTAAAAAAAGAGATTTGCCAGGAGAGAATCCTTTTTCACCAGCCACCTTTCTATCCACTTTGGGTTTTATCTTGTGAAGGCTTGATGTCAACAGTGGCTGCAGCCATTTCATGACCATGAGGGGATGGCCAAGAGAATCGTGGATCTTGCCCCGATCCCTGCCATCATCAGCTACTGTAACAATCCTGGAACTGCCTCGGTCAGGTTCCTTGCTACATGAGAAAAGTAATCTCCCATTTAAGCCACCTTACTATTCTTTTCCTTGCATCCCAAAGCATGCTCAGTGATGCTCTCTTCCAGGGGAGAGCATACTGTCTAATCCCAACAGCCAGTCAAGTTCCTTTCTCTCCGTGTTCTCACTCTAATCTTGAAGAATATTGTTTGGTTGGCCAAAGCTTGGCCCAATAATTCAGAATATAAAGGCAGACCAACCCAGTAGTTTGCAACCTTGGGAAGCTTTTAAAGGAGAGAAATCTGGTTCCCATTTGCACCTCGACAGGGCCAGGCAACTTTTGCAAGGAAATCTACTCAGAGTAATGAGCCCTTTCAGAGATGAGACAGGATAGAATGTGAAAGATGATTTCAGATCATAAAGACCTTGGCAGCGGTGGGCATGGGGTGATGGTGAGGGTGGGAATCGGACGAGAGAAGTAGTGAGGTCTGGGAACTGGTGGGGCAACAGGCAATGCAGCTCACTCATTCACCTTTTTAACAAATCCCATCACACAGAGTCACAAGAAAGTAACTGATTTGTAGAGATGTTTTAATTTTATTCTCCGTTTTGCGATCTCTACAATGAGGAAAATTCCATGATCACCATCTTGCAGGTGATGAAACTCAGATTCAGAAAGGTGAGACTGACTAGCTCAGGGTAGAGCTGGGATTCCGATCACCAGGGTTTATGATATGAAAGCCCACAGTTACTCCACCACCCGTACGTCCTCCTAGGATTGCAGAAGCTTCCAGAGTTTCTCTCTTTCATCTGGTCGCTTGAATCACAAGGAACCTTAAACATTGAAACCACCTCCAAACCAATAAGCCTAATGCCACAATAATAATAATAATAATGACAAAAATATGAATGATAATAATAACATGAATGTTATTTATTGAGTGCTTAGTATGTTCCAAAGTCCGTGCTAAGCTCTTTCCTTGCATTCTCTGATTTAATTCTTATAACAGCCCAAGGAAGTGGCAATTAATATTATTGTTTTAAATGAGGAAACTGAGGTTTTGAGAAATTAAGGGACTTACCCGTGGTCCCGGGACTTGTAAACAGCAGGGCTGGGAATAGCTCCAGGTGTGTCTGATGCTTGGTCCAGAGCACGTCAACTCCACCGGATGCCGCCTCCCTAAAGAATGTTTCTCCTTTGTCTCCATCTCTCATTAGAGCCTTGAGCCCCCTTTTGGCAATCCGCTATCTCATCCGCCCCAAGACCCTCCTGCTGCCGCTCACGCCACGTCGACTACCTTTGACCTCAGTGTTGATGCCAAATGGGCATGCATCCTTGTGGGCCTTTGCCCATTCTGTTTTCCGGGTTCTCTGTGCTTAGCATGCCTAGGGGGTGTTGGAGACAGGAGTGGAGGAAGCAGGGGTCCCTGGGGAGCGGAGAAGGGGATATTATTAACTACAGGCTTTTCTAGGGGAGCCCGCGTTAACTATTATAAGCTGGCAGCTCACGTACTCTAAGGCTGGTGCATCTGGTCAGCAGCTCATGGCTTGCAATTCGTGGCCGGGATTTTCTTACATGGAAAAGTGATCTGATGGTTAAATAGAGTTTTAAAAGGCAAATGACAGGACAGCACGCACAGCTGTGATAAACGGAGGCATGACCTTCTTGGACACCCTGGCAAGGGTACCAGGAGGGATCTTTAACTTGTCCTCCACTTCTGCAGAGTGCTATCCATCTTGCCATCTGGGGGAAGAAGGGTCTGAGTCAAATATGCAGGCTCCGTGTTCTACTTCCACCATCCATGTTGCTGCAAATGGCATTTCATTCTTTGTTACGGCTGAGTGATATTCCATTATATATATAGATAGATCTATATATCTCTATCTATAGATATAGATATCTCACATCTTCTTTATCCACTTCATCTGTCAATGGACGCTTAGGTTGCTTCCATGTCTTGGCCATTGTGAATAGTGTTGCTATGAACATAGGGGTGCATGTATCTTTTTGAATTATAGTTTTGTCCAGATATATGCCCAGGAGTGGGATTGCAGGATCATATGGTAGCTCTACTGTTAGTTTTTTGAGGAACGTCCATACTGTTCTCCATAGTGGCTGCACCAATTTACATTCCCAGCAACAGTGTAAGAAGGTTGGTTCCCTTTTCTCCGCATCTTCTCCAACATTTGTTATTTGTAGACTGTTTTGATGATGACCATTCTGACCAGTGTGAGGTGATACCTCATTGTAGTTTTGATTTGCACTTCTCTAGTCATTAGCGATGTTGAGCATCTTTTCTGTATGTCTTCCTTGGAGAAATGTCTATTTAGGTCTTCACTATTTGCCAGAGTTTTAATAAATGGGCATGTTTTGTTTAGTATCAAAGTCATCAAACAGACATTGTTTGGAAAAAGTAGAAATTGCCAGAAACTTTTAAGAATAAAACAAAAAGCCTATACAATCCAGCCATCCCACAATGAACTCTTGGGTATGTACTCTTCCTAGCTGTCCTTTAGTGCATGGATCAGCAAACTTTTTCTGTAAAGAGCCAGATAGCAGTATTTTCTGCTTTACCACCATCCGTTCTCTGTTGCATTGCTCAGCTGCGCCATTGTAGTGTGAAAGCCGTTGGTAACACATAAAGGAATGAGCGTGGCCACATTCCAATCAAACAATTTTTGAACACTGAAATTTGAATTTCACACAACTTTCATGTGCTCTGAAACATTCTTCTTCTTTTGATTTTTTTCCCCTTAATCATTAAAAAAAATTTTTTTTTTTTTTTTTAAAAAGCATTCTTAGCTCACAGGCAAAAAAAAGGGAGACACTGAACTGGATATTACCTCCAGGGTAGTTTACCAATCCCTAAATCTGTGCCTAATTGTTGCATACATGGGCATATATATTATAAATTTAGACTCGAAGTTTATGTACGGTTCTAAGTCCTGCTTGTTATGCTTGTGTATAAAAGAACTTTCCCATGCGACCAGATCTACGAAAACCTGAATTTTACCGGCTGTTCAATGTTCTCGTATATACATGTTCATGATTCCTTTTGATTTGTAGTGGAGGTTGTTTCCATTTCTTTGGCTATTATGGACAATGCTGTGATAAAATTTATTCTGTACCTTCTAAATGAAAAAAAAAAAGATTCAGTTACACATCCGAAAGACTCCTACAACTTTGTCTTTATCCAAAATCCAGAGCCATCCTTACCCGTGGACAGTGGAGGAAGGGCTGCTCCAGCTGCATCTTTCTCTTCGAGGGATTGAGTGAACTTTGGGATGTGCAGATGGAAATGTGGATAACTCAGGTCTCCTCCAATGAATACCTTGGGTCTTGAATCCCATCTTCCTGCTCTCCACCCAAGGAGGTCTATATAAGCAAATTCACCACCAGATGCCATTAGGGGCAATTGAGGTCCATATTGGGTTAAGAAATTTGCTGAAAGTCACTCAACAAGCTGGTGGTGACATTAGGATTAGAACTCAGAATAATTTCTACGGTGTGTTGGTTAAGAATCTTGAGCAGAGAAGTTTTACTAATAGAAGAATATGAGGAAAAGGAATGAGAACAATACGCCCCTCCCCCAACACCACACACACACACACACACACACACACACACACACACACACACGGAAAGAAAGAAAGAAAAAATTATACTCTGACCCATCCCCACTCTGTGCCGATTTCCTCTATTGGGATTTAGCTTAATTCAACCTTTCGACTTGTTTGCCATGTACGACAATTTCCTCCTTTCCCAGAAACAAATCGAGGTGTCTCCTGAACTCATGTAGACTCTTACTTCCCTCGCCTCCCTGTTTAACATTTTCCATATGTGTTTTAACCTAGTGGGACGCCAGCTCCCTTGGTTCCCGAGATATCCGATGCCTGGGTAATGTTCTCAAGTGTTTAAACCTCAGCAGTATGAAAAGTTTCTCCCTTTTTTCCTTCTGCCCTTTCATAAATGGGGACATGTCTTGGGAATCTCATTTCCTTTGTGTGTGAGTCCAATTCTGTTGTTATTAGCGCATGTAGGCTGCCCAAATCTTATTTCTGAGCCTCTGAAATCACTTTGTCCCCACCATTAGGAGTAAGAAAGACCTATGGAATACACTGAGATTCCATTAATTGATATAAATCAGGGGCTGAGGAGTCTGATTATTCGAATGGTTGTTTGTGGCTGGAAGAAACATTGGAGATGGCTAATAGTTTACAAATTGGGAAACTGAGGCCCTGAGAGGTTACATGGTTTGTCCGAGGTCACCAACTTGCTAGGGACACGTAACAAACATTCTGAGTTGCCGGGATAAATCTAACTGTGGTTCACCCACATGAGAGAGCCAGTGAGAAGTAAAACTCACCCCCAAATTCCTGGGATTAATACGAGCAGCTCCAGGCCCAACCTTGATTATTTGTAATTTCTTAACTGTCACTTATCATGAGCAGCTGATGGCAAAAGTATATATATGTGCACTTATATCTATATTAACATCTCTGACACATAATTTATTTTTATTTTTATTTTTAATTAATTAATTAATTTATTTATTTATTTTTGGCTGTGTTGGGTCTTCGTTTCTGTGCGAGGGCTTTCTCCAGTTGCGGCGAGCGGGGGCCACTCTTCATCGCGGTGCGCGGGCCTCTCACTGTTACGGCCTCTCTTGTTGCGGAGCACAAGCTCCAGACGCGCAGGCTCAGTAGTTGTGGCTCACGGGCTTAGTTGCTCCGCGGCATGTGGGATCTTCCCAGACCAGGGCTCGAACCTGTGTGCCCTGCATTGGCAGGCAGATTCCTAACCACTGCGCCACCAGGGAAGCCCCATAATTTATTTTTAAAAACAAGCAAAGAGCGAGTTAAAAATCAATGAGCATAATTTTGAACATTTGAAGTTAAAAATAAATGATTCTTACATTATTTATTGAACTGGGCAACAGTGAATTAAATATTTACATTATTAAAAGTCTCACTTTTATAGTCTTAATAGGCATGAAGAGTTTATTTGAAAAATAATAATATTGATACTAAAGATGAGAGCTCCCACTTGCTGAATTTCCCAACAAACCCCAGGGATTTGAGGATCAGTTTCCCAATCTGTAAACTGTTACCGTGAGTCCTTGAAGCTGAGCTCCATTATTTCTTTCAACCCAGTCCAAGATTTTCTCTACACGTGGAGTCCTGTTATTTTGTGAATAGGCTGGAGTGTCTCTAGATGAATCCATTCCTGCACATAGATTCACCCATCCCTCCATCTATTTATTATTCAACAAATATTTATTGGCCACCTAGGATGTGCATGTCATTGGGCACGATGGACCATGAGCCCTGGCACCCACGCTTCTCCACATTCCTGATCAAGTCTTGATTTAAAGTAGTCTGTCCTCTTCTCAGTCAGACCCATGACCCTAGCCGAGGTTTAGGGAACACAGTCAACGTAGTTGGGCATGTACATCACCATAGATAAGAAAGCTGTGGGCTATGATGTTTAAGCCAATGACAGAATCTATAACTCCTTGCTCTTCTTCAGCCGTCCTTAAACTATCCCCAAAGCAAGCCCTTGATGGGCCTGGGGACTGGGAAGTGACTTCCCGTATGCCCCCAGTTCCAAGGCGAAGGTCTTTGTTCCTGATTCCCACGTTCCACTCGCTGTGTTCTAGATGCAGGGAGAAGAATGGTTCAGCCCAGTCCCTGCTCTCATGGAGGTTACAAGCTGGTGAGGAAGTCAGCCATCACTCCAGTTAGGCCTACCTCTCAGCTCCGCACCCCCCTTCTATACCCTGCGCTGGGATCCCGAGGTTGGGACTCTGTAGACCTCGTTTCTGCCTTGCCTGGCCCTCTCTTGGGCTCTGCCAGCGGGGAGCAACGGAGGGAGTCTGGAGAAGGCGAGGGGACTTGCTCCTTTCCGTCCGCTGGCAGCTCCTGTGCGAATCACCCAGTACTGCGCCCCGCCCCCCCCCCCCCCCCGGCAGGGATGAGGCCTTCTTGTAACAACAGCTGGATCCCGTTTGCACTTTTTCCAGTGGATGGAGACCCAGCTTCGTCACATCCCTCTTAAGAACACCAGCCAACAGTGCTCTTCCTCAGAGGTCAGGGATCCAGCCCCACAGGGACCCTTCTCTGAGCTTAGAGTCACCAGCCAAGTGGCAGTTCCGTGGGGCGCCTCTTCTAAGCTTCTAAGTTTTAATAATTCCAACATTTTCCCTTTATTTGCCAGTCCTGGAGGTGGTAGCATCTCCTTGCAGTTGGTACCCCCGAGATAAGTTAGTGTCCCTCTTTCCAGTTAACACGGTTGGCAATTCTTTATATTAAATTCTCTCTGTTAAAATAACTGGTGTGATGTTTGACTCCTGATTGAATTCTAATGGATAAAGCCAGTAATCATAAAATCCCACATATGTGTAATCATAAACGGTGATTGTGCCATGAAGGAAAGGCTCAGGATGCCATGACAGTATTTATGGGGAAACTTGGGGGACAGAGGAAGCAACCCTGAAGAAATGGAGTAAGTGGGAGTTAATCAAGGAAGGCGGGGAACAGTGTTCTGGGTCAAGGAACAGCATGCACAAGAAGAGCAGAAAGAGAGAACGAGGCACATTGGCCTCCCTGGTCAGTGGCTCAGGACAGTGAGTGCAAGGGTGGTGAGTCTGGGGTGGGGACACCTCTCCAGTGAGAAGGGCAGTGGGAGGTGTAGATGGAGAGAGGCAGGAACTAGAGAATGAGATGGTGTGCAGGCCAAGTCATCATCTGGTTTTAGGGGAAAAGAAATGGTTGAACCCTGAGGGGTAGAGGGGTGCTATGTTTTGCATTGAGAGACAGTACAGCTTGATGATTAAGACTCTAGCCCAACGCTAGAGTCTCGTAGAAATAAAGCATGAGTCGTGCATGTGATTTTAAAATTTCTAATGGCCACATTTTAAAAAAAATAAGAAACAGGATGAATTAATGTTGATGATATATTTTTATGGAACCCAGTATGTCCAAAGTATTCTCATGTTAACATGCAAGCAACATAAAAAAAGGAATGAGAAATTTTACATTCTCTTTTTCATACTGAGCCTTCAAAATCCAGTGTGTATTTTACTCATGGCACATCTCCATGAGGACTTGCTGTATTTCTAATGTGCAATAGCCACATGTGGCTAGTGGCTGCCATATTAGACAGAGCAGCTGTAGGGTGAGACCACCTAGGTTCAAATTCCAGCACTACCACTAATTAGCTGTTTAACCTGCCCAATTTCTTCCATCAGTCTATTTTCTCATCTGTAAAATGGAAATAACAATAGGGTTTACTTCATAGAACTACTGAGAGAATTGAATAAATTGATACACTTAAAAGAACCTAAAACATACAGCAACAATGATAATTATAGCTATATGAAAAAAACCCATCACCCTGGCAAAGGTATGGAATCAATTGGAAATGCCAGGAGGATGGTGGGTAGACCAGTTACACATTTGTTGCTGGCATTTTAGCAAAAGAGATTCAAGGACTAGAAGAGAAGATTTTTCAGAGATGTGGCTTGGGTTCAGAATATCAATTCCTTCTGACCCCATAGGGTTCATGAGGTCTTAGAATACTTCTGAAATCTGGGATCCACTTCTGTCTCCCTCTCAGCCCTTTTTTTTTGCATTTCAGGGGAACTCTGAGGCTCATAAAATGGGAACATTGTAGTTAAAACATGAACATGCCTCATTCTGGAAGTGAGGCTTGGGAGAAAGCATTCTTGATTTACAGAAAGGTGGTGGTAGTGGGAGGCTTTCTGGTCCAATCAAATGAAAATTGTCGTTAGATTGTGAGGAGATTGCCATCATACCCAGCCTAATTCTAGCCCAAGCGGACTTGCTTCTGTGGGTTCCACAGGAACCCCTCTGTTTGAGAAATCAGGCAGCAATGGCACCAATTCCCCTTGCTTCTGACGGAGGGATATATACACACGTCCCTGAGCCTAGGCCTTAGGACTTAAGGAGAACATGGAATTCAGGGGGGTTTGGAGGGAAATAAACTCACTCTCCACTTGACCCCATCTGGACTCCCTCCTCCCACCCCAGAGGTGATAATTACCGAAGGCTTAACACCTCTCCTGTAGCTTTATATACCCACTCCTGGGTGGGAGATGACAAAAATTCCCAATACACTGCAGAGAACACTTGCCCTGGGGCAGAATGAGGGGGCCTGGGCAGGATGGAGGAAGCTCCTTGAGTTCTGACTCTGGCTAACTGGGAGAAAGTGGACAGGCCACCTGGGACAGAGCATGGGGTCAAGACTCCTGCCCGATTCAATCCACACCATTGGGGGTGGGGGAGCTCAGGCCTGGGTGGGGCTTCTTAGAGGAGGGGAAGTGGGACTTTTCTATTTAGCTCCCAGAAATGCATGCCTGTCAGTGGTGTCCATTGCTCTTAGGATGGAGATGGGACTTTTCACCAGAACTAGCAATGCCCAACAGGGTCTGTTCTCTGCTGCCCACCTCAGACACTGCCCGGTGTCCCTGCTTTGTTCTGGGCCACTTCCATGCACAACTTCTCTCTACTTCATGGGCCTCAGGACCTTTGCATGTGCTATTTCCTACATCTTGACTCTGTTTTCTTTCCCTCCTCCCCTGACCTTCACCTCTCTGCCTTATTTTAGGTCTCAGTTCAAATGTCACCTCCTCTGTGAAGATTTGATTTAACCTTAATATTTACCAGTATGGACTAGTAAAATAAATTAGAGTACAAGCAAACAATGGAACACAATGCTGTTTTATAAAAGAATGAGAAGCTCTGCCCATATGAATAAGGAGTGAGCTGCAGAAAAAATAAGTAGAACAAAGAGAGAGAGACAGAGAGACAGAGAGGAAGGAAAGGAAGAAAGGAAGAAAGAAAGAAAGAAAGAAAGAAAGAAAGAAAGAAAGAAAGAAAGAAAGAAAGAAAGAAAGGGAGGAAGGAAGGAAGGAAAGAAGGAAGGAAGGAAGAAAAGAAAAGGAAAGAAAAAGAAAAAACAAGGCATAGGTTACCATTTATGTAAATCCGGAAAAAAATACATATAGAGTGTGTGTGTGTGTTTGTGTGTGTTAGATAGTATTGAATATGTATATACCTGAATACTTTTTTATATTTCCAGTACATTTCCAGTAAGTAACAAAGCAGGTTACAAAAATGTATGTCAAATACTATCCCATTTTTTACGTAAAATCATAAATACATACAGAATGGGGCTGGAGAAATATATAACAAAATACCTTAAGGTGGTGCAATTTCAGGTGATCCCTTTTCCTTTCTTTTGTATTTTCTGAGTTTTTTTCCCCAGTGAGCATATTACTTTTATAATCTGAACACTGAAACAGGACCCAGAGGCAGTGAGACGCAGCCCCGCCTAGAGCTTAAGTGCTCAGATTCCAAGGCACGTTGCTCCAGTTTGCTGCTCACTGGCTGTGTGTCTGTGGGCACATAACTTAACCTCTCTGTGTCTCTGTTCCTTCATCAGTAAAATGGATGGGATAATAGTATGTAGCTCATAGGGTTGTTGTGAGGACGGAAAAAAGGTGTATGTGTGTAAAAACACATTAAGTTGTATAGCTGTACTTGTAATTATTTTTATTATTTTAAAAAATGTTGGAACATGCAAGTATGTTACCTACTTAAAAATGCATAATATCAGAAATAAACTACATTTAAAAATATACATTATTGTGGTTAAAAATATGTATGGCATGGGTATAATTTTACGTAAAATATTATATTGTTATTTTTGATATACATTTTTATCAAAATATTTGACATGCATTTTTGTAACTGGCTTTGTCACTTAATATGTTGGAAATAGAAAAAAAGTATTTCGGGATTCTCTGCCCCTAGTTTTCTCCTTGGAGGCAATGAGTGTCTCTCCTGAAATATTTTATGGATAAACTACCAAACACACACGCACGCACGCATGCACACGCACGCATGCACGCTCACACATGCACACTCACGCATGCACACGCACGCATGCACACTCACATACGTAAAACATTGGTCTCCTCTCCCGTGACCTGGTCCCCCAGTGGGAATGTCTACTCCTCAAACCATGTAATCTCAGCTGCTCTGGCACGGTGCTGTAGAGACGCCGGGGACACATGGCGACCTGCCACTGGGCACCCTAGACACCCTGGAGCTGTGAAATGTCAGGTGCCAGGAGCACGTGCTCTAAATTCACCAGCGTGGCCGAGGCCGATGCCGTTCAGTCGGTTTCCGTGGTGAAGGCGATGGAAGGCTGAGGAGAAGTCCGCCCGGGCATCCTTCCACGGAGGCCCAGCCCTCGCCCAAGCTCACACTGACTCGGTGTGACAACTGGCTGAGCAGCTTTGATTAATTAAATATTTCACCCCAACTTTGCAAAACATCATCTCCGGCAAGTCCACATAACGCCTGTGTCGCTGGGCTAATTAGCTTAGCAGGGCACCCGGCTGGTGTGCTGCTGTCTGTGTGACTCTTAGGCAGGCTGAAAAATGCTGGTTTTAGAAGGGAGGGGAGGCTTTAGGATCTGGCTGGCATGCCATTTTGTATGGCACTCCATGAAAGATTTCCCCCCAGTCACATTGAAAATATAATAACTCTGTGTGTACGAGCCTTACTCTGTGTTAAGTATTTTCTGAGCCTTACCATCTCATTTAATCCTGTACATCAGAGCAGCAGTTAGGACTGTGCTGGTTGCGAGGCTGGAGAACCCAACTGTGGTCGCCTTGTGCCAAAAAGGCGTAGTTGCAAATGATCATTATTATTGGCTTCTGGAATTGAATAGTCCTGGGGTAACCAGCTTCGGGAATGTCTGGGTCCAGGACCCACTTGTTGGGCCTCGCTGATTCCACCTCCCCTGTGTTGGCACTTTTCTCATCCAGGGTCTCTTTCAAGGTCACAAGATGGCTGTAACCACTCCAATCTTTACTTCCTCCCAGCTTTGAACCCCAGAGAGGCAAAGCAAGAGTCTCTTTCCCAGAAGCATCAGCAAAAGTCTCATTATATCTCATTGTCTTTCAGAGAGAAGGTGATATGTCATCACCAACTCGATCACTGTGACAATCAGTTTAGTCTAATCAGGGCCTATTCTTGTAGCCAAGGTGTGGAGAAGGCCCACCCCACCCAAACCACGTGGGTGAGAATCGGAAAGGGATGTTTCCCAACTAAATTCAGAGTACTGCTTTCCAGAAGGGTGAGTGGATATTGACAAACAACAGAGAAGCATTATAAAAATCCCCACGTTACAGTTGAGAAAACTACGATATAGAAGGGCTGAATTACTTGTTCAAAATGATTTTATGGACGTGTGCTTTTGCTTTATTTGATTTTATTAATTAACTAATTTTTGCCTTCATTGTATTTATTTTAAAAAAATTTTTATACAACTTTTAAAGGTTACAGTTCCTTCACATTTATTACAAAATATTGGCTATATTCCTGGTATTGTAAAATACATCCTTGCAGCCTCCCTTACACCCAATAGTTCGTACCTCCCACTCCCCCACCTACATTCTCTCTCCCCTCCCTCCCCACTGGTAACCACTAGTTGTTCTCTGTATCTGTGAGTCTGCTTCTTTTTTGTTATATTCACTAGTTTGTAGTATTTTTTAGATTCCACATATAAGTGATATCATACAGTATTTTTCCTTCTCTGTCTGACTTATTTCACTTAGCATAATGCCCTCCAAGTCCATCCATGTTGCTGAAAATGGCACCATTTTGTTATTTTCTTACGGCTGAGTACTATTCCACTGTATGTATATATGAGACAGGCTGGGACCTGGGCCCCTCTGCTGCAATTCTTGCACCTGGACACACCTCTCCTTGAGCAACAAAATACAAAGAAACTGTACAGGACCAAAAATAACTGCTTGCATGCACAGTTGGGGCAAATTCTGGACAAAAGATACGCAGAGACCACAAAACCCAACTGCCACTTTTGAAGAGCCTGGAGCAAAAGCAGGGGGTCGGGAGCGAAAGCAGGGCGCTGAGCATGCCCCCTGCACACAGCACCACCTAAGGGGTGGGCAAAACACCTAAGCCACCACTGTGTCCCGACCCCTGGACACACCCCTACCTTCACCCCATATAAGGAACAAGCTCGGGACTTCCCTGGTGGCGCAGTGGTTAAGAATCCATCTGCCAATACAGGGGACACGGGTTCGAGCCCTGGTCCGGGAAGATCCCACATGCCGCGGAGCAACTAAGCCCGTGTGCCACAACTACTGAGCCTGCGCTCTGGAAACTGAGAGCTACAACTACTGAAGCCCGCGCGCCTAGAACCCATGCTCCGCAACAAGAGAAGCCACTGCAATGAGAAGCCTGCACACCGCAAAGCTGCAATGAAGGCCCAACGCAGCCAAAAATAAATAAATAAAATAAATAAATTTATTGAAAAAAAAAAAAAGAAACAAGCTCACCCCGCCTCGGGGAGGGGGAGCAGGGAAGCAAGGGAACATGTCGTTTGTTCTCGCTCCCCCCTGCTGCAGCAGGGGCCCCAATAAAGCCTCGCCTGAATTTCTTGTCTGGCCTCTGATCAATTTCTATTGATCAAGGAGAACAAAACCCCTGGTTGGTAACATATATACCACATCTTTTTTATCCACTCATCTGTTGATGGACACTTAGTTTGCTTCTGTATCTTGGCAATTGTAAATAATGCTACTATGAACATCGGGGTGCATGTATCTTTTTGAATTAGTGTTTTTTGTTTTTTTTGGATATATACTCAGGAGTGGAATTGCTGGGTCATATGGTAGCACTATTTTTAGTTTTTTAAAGAACCTCCATACTGTTCTCCACAGTGGCTGCACTAATTTACATTCCCACCAACGGTGTACAAGGGTGGCCTTTTCTCCACATCCTCACCAACATTTGTTGATTTTAAGTTGGTCTTATTCCTAAGCCTGTGCCCTTGATATGACCCTTACTGCCTTCCCATCTGACCCTGCAATGCCCTTCTGTTATGCCATCTACTTCTTATCCTATCCTTTTGTTCCATAATGTCCTCATTTAGAGACCTTGATCCTTTGCTTTATACAAAGTTTTATTGTTAAGCAGTGGAGAACACTACTAGGGAGAATTTATGTTAGGAATCATTTTCTTACCAGATGTACCACGTAGATGGTCATTTGTAAATTTTCTGAGTGTTTACATTTATTTTATTTATATGATAAAGTATATAGTAAACACACAATGATAATGATTACAATGCTAGCTCTTAGTAACTAAGAGTTATCTTGTGCCAGGCACTGTAGTAAGTATATCTGAGTTTAATTCTTGAAGAATCTCTATAACACAACTACTACTATAACACCAGTTAAACTATTAGACAATTAAAGAAACATAGGTACAGAGAGGTTAAACAACTTGCCCAAAGTCACACAGCTACAATGTGGCAGAGCAGGGATTCAAACCCAGTCTGTCTGACTCTAGACCTCTGCCTAATTTTGCCTCTTATCACGTTAAACTTGTGATTTCATTGGTATTATTGCTCAGAATAAGGCTTAGGAATAAAAGATGTACAGAAAATAAAAATAAATCTTGTGCCATGAGAAATACTAGGGAGAGGCATCAAAGAAAGGCACGTAGATTCAGATTCACAAATATTTGGAGTGAGAATGATCATTCAGAGCCCTCCATACTAGGGCATGAGTCCCTTTTATAGAGTAGCTGAATCCTTGTGGAATGTATTCCCAGCTTACCATGATTCCCTCACTCCTAGCTAAGGGTCCTGATGGTTTTTTTATGCCCGTAGGGTATTATGGTAAGTCTGTACTCATTGGTCATCCTGTTTAGACCGAGGTGGTTACCTTACCCAAGATGTGCCAATCAGCTCCTTCCCTGATAATTTGGAGTTGAGAGCGAGGAATTAAAAGGCACGCATACACACACACACACACACACACACACACACACTCACATGCATGTTGCCTCCTTCTCTTCTAGTGGTTGAACCAATGACATGCTCCCCTGAGTGCTGTGGTGTGGTCCAAGATGCAGTAGAAGCATCTGGAATCTGTTTCCAGTTAAAGGGAGAGGAATGAAGCCAGCCTGTAGAGAGAGACGGAGACAAGGAGTAAAGAAAAGGGACCCCTGGGTCCCTGAGGGCCTCTTTTCCTGTTCTACCCCTTCCACAAGTTCAGCTGCATTCCAATCTTAAGTTTCCTTGAGACTTCCTTAGTCCTTTATAATAATACGCTGCCTAAAAAAACCTCCATCCAATTTCTGTCACTTACAACCCCCTGGCTTGGCCTCAAATGCCCAACTTCTCTGCCCAAAGCTGAGTCAAGTCTATGGGGCAAAGGAATGTTCAGGAGGAATCCCTTCCGAGCAGACCTTCTCTCTAACCCTCAGACTGAGCTTGAACTGTGGTTTCAGACAGCAGCCCACAGGAGCCCTTACTATCCGGGCCAGGTGAACCAACGTGGATTTCTTCCCCCAAGGTCAGCAAAACCTAGCACACTGATTTCCCTCTTGTCAGCAGCCAAATTGATCATTTTCTCAGGCTGCCTGAGAAACGCTGATTCCCGAGCCTCAGATGTTCGCAATGGAAACCTGTCTCTTCTCCTGGATGCCCTGGGGCCTTGTTAAACCTCTCTCTTCAGCTCCAGGAGTCAATGTCCAGTCTCCGAAATGGCCCCATCTCACAATCCATCCAGGGGAGTGGGCAATACTAAAATCCCTGGTGTCACAGTTGGAGTCTCACTGTCTCTCTTTAGGGTTGATGGTTAAAAATTCATGGTTATTTTCAAAGGAGAAAAAAATGCTTAAACTGCTTTCCTACTTGCAAACGTTCCCTTTTTTGATTCAAAATCAAACTTTTGTCTAGACAGGCGAGGGCTTTTTGCTGACATATCTTGCCAGCTCAGAAACCTTGAGGTTTTCCAAATGCAACACCCCCGCCCCTTCCCGGTGGCCAGTCTCCAGCCATGTACCTTCCAAACACATCCTCTGAGCAGCTCAGAGCAGAGCTAACTGCATGGAAAAGCCCAAGATGGACACTGGTGGTTCTTCCTTTGGCTCAGCCATCTTCCTTAACAAGTTATCTACACTGGCAGCTGCTATGCTAATTCTCTGGCACAGTCTAGATTCATTGCAGTGTTTGAAGCAGCTATAACAGTCGCCCCATCACCCAACAACTGCTGCTACTTCTCCTTCTCCCCTTCTTCTTCCTTCTTGTCTTCTCTTCTATTCCAAGTAATGTGTTCACCATAGAAAAATGAGAAACTGGATGAGCACTCAGGAGAAAATAAATACCCCATCCTATAATCTTATCCTTCTAAACATTTTCTCTAAATATATATACACATATATTCTCATATATGACTAAATAAGAATCCCAAAAATTATCCAAAATCCTTGCAGCTTAAGCAATACAAATCTATTATCTCACAGCTTCTGTGGGTCAAGAATTTGAGAACAGCTTGTGTGGGCAGTTGTGGGTCAGGATCTCTCGTGAAGTTGCAGCCAGATGTTGGCTGGAGCTGCAAGTCTCATCTGAAGGCTTGACTGGGGCTGGATGGTCTGCTACCAAGATGGCACACTCACATGGGTGGCACCTTGGTGCCAGCTGTTGGTGGGAGACCAGGTGAAACTTTGTTTTCATAGGCTGCTCGAATGTCCTCACAGTATGGCAGCTGGCTTCTCCCCAAAGTGAGTGATCCAAGGAGGAGCAAAGCAGAAATGGGAATGACATTTTTGACATAGTCCCAAAGTCATACCTTATCACTTCTGCAATATTCTATGGGTCATACAGACCAACCCTGATGCAACGTGAGAGAAAACTACTCAAGGGTGATGAGGCAAGGATATTAGGGGCTATGTTGGTGGTTGGCTACCATTATAAAAATATATAACATCATATAATATCCATACCTTTTTTCTTTTTACAAAAAAATGACATTGTAGTCTATATACCAACTTACCAGCCATGTGACTGAGTCACCTTGGAACAGATGATCCAGCCCCAGTGAAGGCTTCCGATGCCCTTGCAATCCCCAAAATATCTGACTGTGACTTCATGAGACATTCTGAACCAGAACTGACCAGCTGAGCCACTCTCAAATTCCTGACTCCCAGAAACTGTGACATAATAAACTGTCACTGTGTTAAGCTGCTAAGTGTCTATGACTTGCTGTTTTCTGAATTGGTGTATTATGATCATCTTTGACTGTAAATAAATATTATTTTATAGCATCTTATTAGTAGGTTCCTAAGGGGGCAGTTGGAAATGTGTGTTTGTATGTGTGTGTGTGGAGGGTGATTTTGGTTGTTACCTGAACTGGCAGACACTCCAAAATTGGGTAGGGGCCAGGTAAGATAGCAGTGGTAGACATTATTGCTGCCCACCTATATTTCCAGGTCTCTTCTTTAGAGCATATGAGGGGGTTACACTTTGCTGCCCACCTGAAATTAATTATGAGCCTATCACTTGCTTTTTTTTTTTTTTTTTGCCTCAAAAAATGACATTTATTCAAAGAAAAAAAAGAAAAGAAAAAAAATGACAAGATGTCTGTCCCTTGGCTCCCTTCCCTCCCCCTCCAGTGAAATGTGAGAAAGTGACAGATGTGACTTCCAAGTGGAAGCATTTAATTACCGGTGCTCAGCTTTTTGTTGTTTTAGTCCACTGAGATGAGAGGCATTTTTGTTGCTGTGGCATAACCTAGCTCACCCTGACTAATACAGAGTCCAAGACGGAAGGTGATTCAGGTCTCCTTCAAGGTTGGACCAGGACCCATCTGCTGTCAGAGCCATTCCTTCCTCTTCCCTTGCTCTGCTCTGTGTCTCAGGGGCTTGGCCCTGCAAGCTGTACTTTGCAGCTTTCCTATCATTTTTGTTTCCACTGATGGGACTCATGACATATCAGAGGGTGGGAGAAAGGGAGAGGCCAAGATATTTCTTTCCCTTCATTTTTCAGTCAGGCAACAACTCCAGCAGAAACTACATCTTCTCTTTGTCTTTAGCTCCCTCTACAAGGCTCACCGTGGTTCCACTTTCCACCAGGAGACCCCAAGCCTGGGTTGCAGTCATATCACCTCTTCTTTCTGTCCTCTAGCCTAGGGGTGTCGGTAACCCCCAGCTGTTAGTAATCTCTGCTTTCCTCACCATACCCTTTGGTTTCTCAGATTTTCCATCCTTTGGGTAACCAATTCTCTGCATTAAAATCTCTTGATTTCAAATACCCAGAGTACCTTCTGTTCCCACAATTGGACCCTGACTGATACCTGGGCACTGAGCCGGGGTCTATAGAAAGACGGGGGATGCGGCAAAGAATGATGCAGATTTGGGTCTGCCCCGTGAGGACCCACACTCTGATGGGCCAGACAGACTCATAGGGCGATTCCTCCAAGAAGGGGCATTACAGAGCCCTGGGGACTCTAATACAGTCTTGGAGGTCTGGAAAGGCTGAGATCTGAAGGGTAAACAGGAGTTAGGCATCTGGGAAGTTTCTGGTATTCCCAAGCCGGGAGGCAGGGGCCAGCCCCTTTGCTGATTACCATTAGTAGCATCAGTTGGCAGGGCGGGGTTGGGCTGCTCCCTGCCCTCCCTGTTTCCTGGCACTCGTGCTCATTTTGCTTCCAGTGATTGATTGCCATTTGCACTCAATCTGGGTGATTTGGATCCAACCGCAAACATTTCTGAGCACCCGTTGGCTCTACAGATAAAGTGGCTGTGACTCCAAGAGGGATATCATCATCAGGTTGATTTTTGGTTCTTTTAAGAAAATGCCTGGAGAATCTGGGGAGATTGGCCCATCTATCCGTCTTCTATTTCCTTACACGTGTCCTGAACACCTGTTCAGGGCCCAGAACTCTGCCTGGCACTGGGGTGGGAGGCAGCCACATAATCAAGTAAAACATTCTTCTTTTTTTGGAAGAACACATAGTCTGATGGGGGAGGAAGCAACCACAGAGAAAATAATGACCATTTATTTCTCAAAGCACATAAGGAATGAAGAGGAGGGAGGGAGTGACTGCCTAAGTCATCAGAAAAGGTTTCTCAGAGGAAGTGACATGGAACAGGGTACTGAGGGATGAATAGGAGTTTGCCAAGTGGAAGAAGATAAAATATTCCAAGCAATGGAAATAGCACATGCAAAAGTATAAAGCTGAGAATAAAATAAATAAATAAATAAAACATGGGAAACGTGTTATAGTCAGAGACTTGTGAGCTGAAGTGAAGGGTGCTCAAAGTGTAGGGTACACGGCTGGGAGTGTATGAGAAGAGGGAGAGAGGGTATGGTAGGGCCAGATGGTGAATGGCCTTAAATAGCGAGCTAAAGAGTTTGGATCTAATTATATTAGGAGATTAGAATAGGGAAGGGCTATATCCAGATCTGTATTTACAAAGACCAATATGGCTGTTTAGTATAGAGAAGCTTCATTTATTTATTCAAAAAGTATACATTGAGTGCTACCATATGTCAGGCATTCTTGCTAGGTGTTAGGAATAGCAGTGAACAAGACAAACAAGCACCCTATCCTTCTGGAGTTCAATCTAGTGTAGGAGACAATATTATATACAATCTAATTATATATAATATACATATTTATTTCTATAAATAAATACATATAATATTTATTATATTATTATTATATAATGTTATATATATATTATACAATAATATATTATATAATAAATAATATTTATTATATTATATATATATATATATATAGTGGTGCTAAGTGCTATGAAGGAAAAGAAAAAGGCAATGTGATAGTGAGTGCTGAGGGCTATTTAGAGAGTCCATAGCTGGTCTAGGGAGATCTGGGGACTGGGAGGGTATTCCAGGAAGAAGTTCCTTTGAGACAAAGTCACTGTGTGTGGAAGAAGACGGGATTGAATGGGGGACAGACTGGAAGTAATGGGAACTGAGGTGAATTATGTAGAGAGGGATGGGGAGGTTTAGGAGACGGGGAAGGTGATACACTCAGGGTTGGACATACCTAGTTTATGCCACCTATCACAGAGACACACTATGTGTTCATCTAGCCCTAGTTTGTTTTTCTCCTGGACGTACAGCTAGACTACATTCTCCAATCTCCCTTGTAGTTAAGTGGGATCGGGTGATGAGTTTTGTCCAGTGGGATATGGGCAAGAATGACCTGGGTTCCTTCCAGGCCAGGCCTCTAAAACCTCCCACATAATCTTCCATGCCTTCCCTTTGCTCACCTTTGCTTCCCTTGAGCACCTAGAAGCCAGATGCTCAAGATCCAGTAGAGGACTCTGATGCCCTAGAACAGCTTTTCTGAACGATGATATCGTGGACCAGATAATACTTTGATGCGGAGGACTGTCCCATATACTGTAGGGTATTTACTATCATCCCTGGCTTCTACCAATGAGATGCCAGATTTCCCTGCCTCTAGTTTCAACAACCAGACCATATCCAGATGCTGCCAAATGTCCCTTTTTGAGAACCACTGTCCTAGAAGATAAGGCACAAGCTGCCGGGATCCCTGAATGCCTGTGTGGAGCAGAGCTCACCCTGCTGATCCTCATTCGACTGCGACATGAATGAGAAATAAACCTTTACTGTGTTAAGCCACAGAGATTTGGGGGTTATTTGCTATAACAGCTTCACCTACCCTAATACACCATTCACATCTGGAGTTCAAATAGGTCTGGGCTAGAGTTACAGACTTAGGAGTTATCATCAATCAAAGCTGTGAGAGAACCTGAGATCACCAAGATAGTGAGATGAGAAAGGGCCCTGAATGCTCAGGATTAGGCAATTTTAGGATATGACCAAAGGAGGAGGAGAGATTCTCCAAAGGGGGCTGATGGCAGGAGGTCAAAGGACATCCAGGAGAGAGTGATGCCATAGATGCCGATGGAAGAAATATTGGGAGCCCAGCAGGAAGGTGGGTAACAGAAATGGGCTTGGGTTGCTGGCTCTTAGGTGAATGTTAAATCTAGAGATTTAAGAATCAGGGCAAATAAGTAACAATCAACGTGGAACAAAGCCATCAAAAGGTCAGGTAGCTCGTCCCAGTCTTGACACATTCCTTCGTTCTGGAGGCAAACCACCCCATTCTCTAAGCTTTGTATCTTTTTCCATTAAAGACTATTATTTCCAACTCTGCAGGATAAATGAAGCAACATCTATATAAGGCTTTAATCTGGCTCCCACCCAATTTCAGCCCAACCCTGGCCCCCAATGAAAGGTGTTGTATAAACAAAAAATACTGTCATTCCAATGTGCTGGATGAGTGTTTGATAGAGATCAGAGGAAGGCCGGGACCCCTAATGACCACTGCAGTCGGGGGAGGCCTCATTCCATCTTTGTGTTTCAAGAAAAGTTTGTAAAGGGCGCCATGTGACAGAGACTCGCTGGAATGGTTTAAAAAAATGAAGGAAATTCCCCATTTCCTGGTTGTAAGAAAATATGGGTGGGACGAGCCTTAAATGAGCTGATCACGGTTCTGACTTTGAAGTCAGATGAATGACAATGATCTCCAAGTCAGGAACACAATGTCATGAACTCACCCTGCTTTTCCATGAGCAACAAAACCACTGAAGGCGCCTTGAGTTGGAAAACAAAGGCTCTTTGAGTTGGAAGGCCTTGAGGAGGAAGACTTAGGGGTGCTCTTGAGCTGTGACTGGTGGGGAATGAAGATATAGGGCTACTGGGCCAAAGTAGGGGGCTCATGCTAGATTTTGCAGTGGTGTCTCCATAGCTGCTGCTTAATGTATCCTTGATGTATGGCCTAGTGTGTTTCTGGACCTGGATCTGGGTCTGTCAATATAGAGATCAATAAGAAAGTTCACCATCTAATGGGATAGTCAGGACACTTGATTCCTCTATTCTTTCTTTCCTTCTTTCCTTTCTTCCTTTTCTACAACAATATTTATTGACGTGCCAGGCTCTGGGCAATGGGACATGATGATGAACATGGCAGGATGGTTCTGCCTTCGAGGAGGCTGAGGCTTAGCTGGGAAGACAGAACATTAAATGAGCCGCATGATGATGTGTGTTAAGGGCTATGACGGGGAAAGCACAGAGGACATGGGTGCTGACAGTAGAAGCATGGGAGGAGGGGTGGGCAGTGAAAGTTGGGCAGTAATAAAGTAGGCAGAAGTAAGGATTGACCCCAGAGAGGAAGTCCGGTTTCAAAGACAGAGGAGGGAATGGTGCTTAAGCTGGGTTTTGAAGGGTGAAGAGGAGCTGCCAGGTAGACAGGGTGAGAGGAGGGCATTCCAGGAAGAGGGAACAGCTATGCAAAGGCATGGGGGCTTGACAGAGTGCAGTTTGTGGCAACTACCAATAACTCAGGACTGCTGGGGAAGGAAGTTCAGGAAACGATGGGAGAGGAGTCCAGTACAACAAACAGGGTCAGATCAAGAAGGGCCTTTTATTGTGAAGTTTGTTCTGAAGGTGATAGGGAGCCATTGAAGGATTGTGAGCAGGGAAGTGATGTGATCAGATATGGGTTTTGGCAAATTGCACTCTAGCCCCCGAGTAGAGTACAGCCAGGCAGGGTAAGACTAGAGAGATGAGTCTGGAGACAGCATCCCAGACAACTCCAGGGAAAGGTTGTATGGCTGAGGCTTGGGATAACTGAGTTTGAATTCTTGCTATTGCACATAAAAATATGCAACCATGAGTCAGGTGGTCAAAGTCACTGCTGGGTGGTTTACTGGTCATCTGGGATTAGAGTGGGGTTGAGAATAAATCTGCTACTCAATTTCTCTGGTGAGTGATATGGTTTTGTGTGCACGTGTGGGTGTGAGCCTGGGCATTTCCACCTAGAGGCACATGGAGGAGAGACCGACTTCAAAGGTGAAAGTAACCTTGAGGAAGTTCTTACAAACCGCAGCTTCCAAAGGAGGTGGAAGCAAAGCTTATTGGTTAAGACCATAAGTCTTGATGACAAATAGATCTAACCCTTGTTTCTTAATAGTTGTACAACTTTGGGAGAACCCTCTTCCTCTTTCTGAGCCTCAATTTCCCTCATCTGTATAATGGGCATAAAAGTGGCACAAAGTAAGGGCTCATTTGCTATTTCCTGCAAGGGTTAGATATGTGCAGTCTTGGGAAACAAGACTTTGGCTTTTCTTTGAGTTTCTCTTCATTGCCCTTCTCAGTTTTCTTATGTCACCATCATTTTTTTCCTTGTCAAACCTCACTCAAGTTGTCAACCATGCTGGGGTATGTTCTGTTAGAGTGAGAGGTTGAATTCAGTCGGTGCCTTTTCAGTCTGTATCAGCCAAGTTTCTCTAGTGAAATAAACCAATAGGGGGTGTATGTGTGTGTGTGTGTGTGTGTGTGTGTGTGTGTGTGTGTGTATTGAAAGGTTTATTTCAAGGCAGTGGCTCACATAATTGTGGGCACTCGCAAGCCCAGACTTACAGGCTTGAAACTTTTAGGCAGGACTTAATGCTACAGTTTTGATTCAAAATTTACCACAATGTAGTAGAAAGCATATGGAATTTTAAAAAGGAACTGTAAGTCCATGACCAGCTCACAACCCGGCCCAACAGAAACGGGGTCATACGTGTACCAAAGGACACACCCTAGGATGCTTTTAGCAGCAAATGACTTGAAACAACTTAAATACCCACCAACAGCACAATGGATAGATTAATAGTGGTATCACCTCCCAGGGGAGTACTAGATAACAGTGAAAATGAAATGCAGCTACATCAACTTGGATAAATCACACACACATAATATAGAGAAAAAGTATCCAGACACAGAAGAATAAAGCTCTATGATTCTGTTTATTTAAAATTCAAAGGTACAAGTTAAAACTATGGGGAAGTAGTCAGAATAGGGGCCACCTCTGGGAAGGGATAATGACCAGGAGGGTGGGACTGAGTGAGGCTGTGGGGACACTTGCAGTGTTCTATGCTTCCATCTTGATGGTGGTGACAGGGGTATGTTGATTTTTGTCAAAACTGAGCTGTTTCAGTGCTTAAATGCATTCACTTTACTGTTTGCATGTTTCATTTCATTTAAAAGTTTAAACGAAGAATAACATTATGTTGGCAAGCAAAACATGTCTGGGGGACAGATCTGGCTTCTTCTTCCTCCTCCACTTGTACAGGGAAGGGCATGTCCACTTTACAGATGGGGAAATTGAGGCTTGGGGGTGTGGCTGACTTTCCTAGGGGTCACCTCAAAAGTCATCATCAACTGGAGGGCTAAGCGTGCCATTCTAACAGTTTCGGTGTCTCCTCACCTGGTGTTTGTTTCAATTCCCGTTTAAATATTTTGTCTATTACAATCTAGATTGTATTTAGAAATACCTGGATGAACCCAGGAAGTCTGATCACCGAATGGATTTTGTATTTTTCCTTCGCCTGAATCAGGGTTTCTTAAGCTCATCCCTCTCCACATTTGGCGCTTGGTAATTCTTTGTGGTGGGAACTGGAGATGTTGAGCAGCATTCCTGGCCTCTTATCACTAGGTGCCTGTCACACCCCCACCCGCAGTAGTGACGAAACTGTCTCCAGATACTGCCAAATGTCCCTGGGGAGGGGTGCAAAATCACCCCCCCAGGTGAGAGGTACTGACTGAGAGAGTGGGGCTCCTTGACGGCTTGAACGAGGTTAGATTCATCTCTGTATCTGGCATGCAATAGGTACTCAATAATTGTTAGCTGAATATAAACCAAAAAGACATGTCTGTGCATGGTCTGGGCACAGTCTTCAGAAAGCAGGATGCAGTTGCCTCACAGACCACCACACACGTGCGTGTGGCCCGATCCGGGCAGAGCAATTCTTGTATCTCAGCTCTGTTGTTTCACACCTTTGTTGTCTTGGGTAAGTGATTAAACATCTCCTTACTTAGGTTCCTCACTTGTAAAGTTGGCATTAGAATGGTGTCTGTTGCTTGTGGTTTTCGTGTGTGGGCTGAGGGAATAACTAAGCCCATGCATCACTGTGTGCGGATTAATCAGGGAAAGCTGTTTTAATTGGGTACCAGGTGAGTGAGAGCTGAGTGATCAGGTGAGTTACAAATAAAACTGAAGTTGAGATTCTTGCCTCCAAAGAAAAAGATATCAGTCCAATCCAGTGAGACCTTGCCCTTAAAGAGTCTTTGCACTTTGCAAAGGGCTTTTGTATCATTTTGCTCACTGATGTCCTGAGGGCAGACATTTTTGCCTGCCATGGCAGAGGAAGGAATGGAGGTCCAGGAATTTCAGGGAGTCAGTCAGGTCACTTAACTCAGCCTGTCAGTGTGTGCTCTTCTGCCTTCTTCCTCTGAACCTGACTGAACACATATAGGGAGACATCAGAGGAGGACCCTGAGCAGTGGCCAGGGAGGAGCCGGTCCCGGGTGGCAGCCGGGGCAACGGTGTGTGGTGGTGGGGTGACATCTGTTCTCCATGCACGCCCAACACCCACCCTGCCTTCTTCCGGTAATAGCAACCCGATTTTCCCTCCAGATACTATCCCTCCCCACGCTTTCATCATCCAAGAAGAATGCACCTACTTCCTGTTCCAGATTTGGCCAATCAGCACATTCCATTCCCTGGACCCCAGTGATAGGTTCAGGGGTGGTCATGTGACTCAAGACAGTCCAGTGGGAACCAACACTCCTTGGATTCTGGCTGGAGTACTGGGAAAGAAGAGCTCTCTTTTTCACTGGAGTTGCTGAACTGGTAAGACATCTGTTGGGAGCTTCTGGTGGGCGCCTTGCCACCATGAGAGATGGGCCTGCCTACAAATGAAGCCAATACAAGCAGACCTGAGAGGTGGAGAGGGACTGGTTTAAGCCAACCTGAGTTGGTTTCTGTCTGGACTAGGCAGTATCTGTCTGTTCCCACACCCCCATCAGCACCTCACGGGGTGAGGACAAGAGAGTGAGGATGCTGGGAAAGCGAGTGACAAGGGTTCATTCTAGGTTTTTTGACCCGGCCTGGTTAGGACACTGGTAAAAATGACCTGAACTCACCAGATACCACTGAACATTAGAAGGTGTATCTCCTACCCCACACCCCACATTGTCCTCCAGGTCTCAGTTTTTCTTTCCACAAAATGGGTACGCCTGTGCAGTGCAGCCATCCTGGTTGAGCAGCATGTTAATTTCCACTAATTACTTGTCTATATCTGCTCCCGACCTTCAGTCTCCTAATAGGAAGAAAATAGCTAAGGTGTTGTTAGGCACTCGGTATACATTAAGCATCGTGGTAAGCACTTTGCCAACATCAAATACTTCCCTGAATTCTCAGGGCACTTACTCTGTGAAGAAGATGCTTTGGCTGTCCCCATTTTATATATGCAGAAACTAGCCTGGGAAGGAAGGGCATGGCCAAGTTCACATGGGCTGCTCTGTAGAGGTGAGCCGGGACTAGTCTTAATGAGATCTTGCTTCCAAATTGGCACCGCGTCGCAGTTTCCAAAAGACTTTCCTCTTCTCCTTTGGTCCTCGCCTGATTTTTTTGAACTGGTTGTTTATTCTCGTTGGACAGATGTGGAAACTAAAGTTCATCAAGGGGCAGGGAACTTGACCAAATCTACAGAGAGGAGGAGGAGGAAGACGGTGATGATAATTGAAATCCTGTAGGGATCCCTCCTGTAGGTCACAATTACACACATTTTAGGAGAGGGTGGAGCTATTCTTATCTCCATTTTACAGGTGAGAAAACTGAGGCTTACAGAATGAAGTCACTTTACCCAAGTTACATAGCTAATTATGATGGCGTCGAGGTTTGCATCCAGGCAGTTGGATGTCACAGACTGTTCTTTTAAGCACTGTCCTGTGCCATCTTTCCAGAAATAGAATCTGAAGCCGGTCTGAGACTCCTAGACCACTCACTCTCCCATTATTTTGAAAGAAACACAGTTAAGGGGAGAGCAGAGGGAGAATGTCCCAACTTCTTTGTTCCCCACTTGGCAGCCCCCTCTGGTTCAGGTAAATAGAAGTGATTCCATCATTGTTTGTCCCTAGTCCTAATGACTTTCGTCTTTGTGTCTTTGGAGCCAGACCTCACCCCTGGGAAGCTGGCCTGGGGCCTGAGAGGCACCAGCCGCCTCTGTGAACAATGGCCTTTGTTCTTCACACTTTCCCTATCAAAGCCTCGCAGCAGGGATGGCCTTCAGAGGCGATGAACGCTGTGATAATTCCTGTGCCAGAGCTGGGGAGGGGAGAGCAGGAAAGGAGGGGTCAGGTGTAACTTTGACCCAGTTAAGTCACTCTGGGGTCCGCTGTCATCCTGTGTTGGTGGGAATAAACTCTATGAATAGCTTTGGGGGTTATTAGCTCATCAAGTCTTGTGTGAATTGTTCTCGTGTTATCTTCTGGGGAGTAGCGAGTCTGGAAATGATATCGGTGAACAGGGAATTTCAGTAACAGCAACAGTAGTAACAGTGATGATGTCGATGGTGATGAGGCTTGCCGTCTTTATCGTTCACTTACCGCGTTCCAGGCACGCTAAGTATTGCACATACAGTAGCATTTAATTCTAACAACAACCCTGTGAGGTAAAACAATTATTATTATGCGTATTTTTAGAGGAGGAGAAAGGAGACTCTGGGGAGTAAATAACTTGCCCAAGGTCACTGAGCTGGACCTTGAACCGAGGTCGAAGTGACTCCAGAGCCCGTGCGCTTAACCACTAGGTTCAAATGGGCCTTTGTAAGAAAGAACGGAGCAGGCACACTCGGGTTCTGCTTTTAGCCATCCCTGCAACCTTGGGCTGGTGACCTCTAATTGCTGAGCCTCCTTCCTCACTTGTAAAATGGGGAGTCCTAATGCTTGCATACCAGAGTCTCTGCAGGAAATAGAATCTACCCTGGATGGTTCAAACTGTGAGACTTTCGTCAAGGGGTGACTTAGAGAGGGGTGGGCAGAAGTGAACAAACGAGGGTTGCTAAGGCTCCCAGAGTCTGGCAACAGTGGGGAGCTGTCACCCTCTGTAGGTTGAAGGAGCAAGGCGTAAGGAAATGGGGTTTCAGGAGCCCAAAGAGGTCTGGGGTGGCGGTGGATTAGCCACCTGGCAGGAGCTGCAGTGGGGAGGGACATAACCCCTGCCAGTGACGTGATCCCGAATTAGAGAGAAAACAGGGAAGGGATACCCCAGCCTCTTTCCTTTTACCCCTTGACCTTCGGCCACTGCCTCCCATTGGATGATCCCAACCGAAAACCAGAGCACCAGGGATACTGGGAAATGTAGTCCATAGGGATAGAGGTCAGTTTCTGGGGCACAGAGCAGGACAGAGAAGGGTGGAGTATAGGGGGAGAGGACAAATGGAGAATAAGCAAGTCCCACCTTCCAAGGTCCTCACGAAAAGGCAATAGGGTGACTCGTGTCAACACCTGTTCTGTAGGAGGCGTGCAACAAATCCGTTCAGTTTTGTTACAGGATGAGGCGTGGGGGTCCTTGTTAGTACTCAAAGGTATTCTCTCTTCACGGTAAGCAAAACTGTGTCCTGGAAAAGGGTGTGGATTCTGGAGCCAGACGGCTTTGATCCAAACCCTGCTCTCCTGTCTACTAGTTGTATGGTCCCAGGGAATTCATTTAAATGCCTTGTGCCTCAGTTTCCTTGTCTGTAATATGAGCAGTACCTACATCTCACAGGGGCTTGGGAAGGATTGAATGAGTTAAACATGCGAAGCTCTTAGAAGAATGTCTGGCAGCTGGTCAGTCTTCAGTAAATGCTGGCTCTTATGATATTTCTAGATGCTTACTTTCAAGAAGGGCTGTCAGACAAATCATCTAAGAACAGAGTGATGTGTTTTCTCAGTCTAAGAAGCAGATATTGATTGGGGAGCAGAGACAGGAAGCCTGTTTCAATCAAGTGGGTCAAGGAAGGCCTCTCTGAGGAGGTGACATGTGAGCTGAGACCTGGGGGATGAGCGGGAAACCTCCGGGCCTGAGGAACAGCAGGTGCAAAGGCCCTGAAGCAAAAACAACTTTGGATGTTCAAGGAACACCAAGAAGGCTATCGAGACAGGGGGTGAGATTAGAAGTCAAGGTCGGAGAGGTGGCAGGGGCCATGGAGGCCAGAGTAAGGGATTTGGATTTTCTTCCAGTGAGACAAGAAGCTCCTGGAAGCATGTTATGCTGGGAAGGGATATGATTCTATGTATTCGTCTGGACCTTTGCAAGAAGCACATACCAAGATGGGATTAAATGTGCAGGGATTTAATTAGGGGAAGTGCCTGTTTGAGAGCAAGTAGAGATAGCCAGAACAGGCAGGGAGAGCTGTTGAACTTCACTGCAGGTCTGATTCTGAGTGAGGAGACAGGGAGAAAAGGCCGGATGGCAGCATCCCTGGCTGCCACGCAGGCTGAGGAAGATTCGGGAAAGCCGTAGGGAGGCCTAGAGCTGTCAGAGGAACTCCTTGTCTCCCTGGAACAGACCTGCCTTAGTGTCCTTGTCAATTTCAGGCGTTGGCTTAAATGCGGCCCCCAGGAGCCACGGCCCGTGGGAACCGTGGCCTCCCAGCAGATTCAGGGTGGCTTTCAGAGCCCAGCAGCTGGGGCCCTCAGTTCACTGTGCTCCCTGCAGTTGGTGGTCTAGAGATGCAGTCTCATGTTACCCTCTCCAACTTGCATTTTCTGCTTGCACTTGGGCTGTGCCAAGAAGACCGGCTGGGAAGGTGGGCGAGAGGCACGCTGATGACGGCTGAGAGCTCTGGCTCCAAAGGCCCGAGCAGGAGGGGCTGAGCGGGCGACCCAGATGGAACTTGGTGGGAGGCCAGCCAGAAGTGTGCACCTCCCAGTGAGTCAGGCCCTGCCTGGCTCCATCCCTGCCCGCCCAGCCTACGACACCCCCTAGATCCCCTGTCTCCCCGGAGGAAGTTAGGCCTGTAGCCTGGCTTCCTGCTATTATGCCATTTTTGCAACCTGGACTTGATTTAGGTGTTACGTTATGGCTAAGAATATGCCCTGACACTTGAAAGGAACTTTTATTATTGTCCTAATTTGTGAAGAATTAGTTGTTGCTGTTTTTTTTTCTCTTTCCCTCCTCCCCTTTCTTCTCTGCAGGGTCAGGCTGGAGTCCTGTTATTGTTGTTAAATTTAGATCTGGAACTATATTGGGCCCGGCCTGGTGTCCCTGTGCTTTCACTTCTTAAAACAGGAAGGAAGGCCCCAGCTGGGGACTTTTGGAGAGCCAAGGAGCTGCTCTGAAGGCCTCGGGGAAATGCTTTCTGTGGAAACCACTAGATGTGCGTAGGAGGGACCGGATTCAGAGTGTCTTTGCGTGGCTGAGTTGAAAGATTTTTTTCCCCCTGACCTGTGGATACCCCAGTGAGCCAGACCTCTTATCATGGTAGGTGGGAGCCTTACTGAGTGGGTTCAAAATCCCAGCTCTGGGGCTTCCCTGGTGGTACAGTGGTTAAGAATCCGCCTGCCAATGCAGGGGACATGGGTTTGAGCCCCAATCCAGGAAGATCCCACATGCCGCGGAGCAAGTAAGCCTGGGTGCCACAACTACTGAGCCTGCGCTCTAGAACCCGCGAGCCACAACTACTGAGCCTGCGTGCCACAACTACTGAAGGCCGCGCGCCTAGAGCCCATGCTCCGCAACAAGAGAAGCCACCACAATGAGAAGCCCACACACCGCTACGAAGACCCAACGCAGCCAAAAATAAATAAATTAATTAATTAAAAAAAAAATCCCAGCTCTGCCACTTTCTAGCTGTATGATTTGGGACAGGTAACATCTGCTCAGCTTCCTCCTTGCCTCAGTTTTCCCATCTGTAAAATGGGTATAATGATGTTCCCAACTGGTTTGCTTGAACAACAGAAATGTATTCTCTCACAGTTCTGGGGGTTAGAAGCTGAAGATCAAGGCATCTGCAGGGCTGTGCTCCTTCTGAAAGCACTAGGGAAGGATGTGTTTCTGGCCTCTCTCTTAGCATCTAGTAGTTTCTTAGCTTGTGGCAGCACAACTCCGATCTTCACATAGTGTCGTCCCTACGTGCATGCCTGTGTCCAAACTTCTTTTGATAAGGATGCCAGTCACATTGGATTAGAGGCCCAGCTACTACTCCAGCATGACTTCATCTGAACTGATTATATCAGCAATGCCCCTATTTCCAAATAAGGTCACAGGCTGAGGTACTGAGGGGTCAGGACTTCAACCTATGAAATTTGGGGTGGGGGGGGACATCATTCAACCCATAACAAGAGGAAATAGGCACCTTGTCATAAGGATTTTGTCCAAAATGAACACAGATAGTAAGTGGTAGAGCCAGGATTTGAACCCCGGACAGTCGTATTTCATAGCTCATACACAGAACCATGACACTGAAGGCATCGGTGAGCCTGAGTGCTCAGAACCAGGTCCGAGTAGTGTGTGCTTGCTTCGAGTTGACTTAGAAGGAGAGGATGATTCAGGGTATTGAAGGAGGAGACAGAGAGGCAGATGACGAACCTCTGAAGGGTTGGCTCTTCTTCGACACACAAATGAAAGGAGGAAAGTGCTTGCCCTGAGGAGGCAGCAAGAGGAGGGTGCAGAGTTGATGGAGACTGGCAGGTGGCACTTCCCCTCCCCCACTCTCTCCCCCCTCCCCCTTCCCTTCCTGCCCCCCTCCACCTGGACAGACAGCGTGAGGCAGCTGTCCTCTGAGGGGGAATGGAGCTAAAGGAGGATGCTGAGAACGGCAGAAAAATGGTTCTTTCTAGGACTTTATAGATTTCCCCTGCACGGAAAGACCTTCCTACTCCTCTGGCGGGTGGGGGTGAGGCTCAAGAGGAGATATAAATATCTCTCACCCTTTTTTATAATTCAGGAGCCTGTCAGTCACTGGAGGGGACCAAGGCGAGAGGTCTGCTGATGGATGGGGGCGATGCAGAAGGTGTCTGAAAACATACAAAAAGGGCGCCCTGTAGTCCTGACTCCCTGGACCACCCGAGTGACAGTGCTGATGCCACAGGGAGCTTGGGACACGTGGCACTGCCACCCCAACCTTCCTGGCTGAGCGCTGTGTGAAGACAGGCTAGGTATCCGACATCATTCTAGATGTGGTAGGGGTTTCATATTCATCTAGATTTTACCGAGCATTTACTTTAATCAGGCACTGCCCCCTCGAATGATCACATTTAATCCTCACAATCTCCAAGAAGTGGGTATTATTACATCCTTTCCACAAATGAGGAAACTGAGGCTCAGGGAGAAGAGGCAAGAGTTAGGATTTCAACCCAGGTTGTTTGGCCTCAAAGCCCGTGTGATTCACCACTGTGAAAGGCCACTCTCTGAAGGTAGAAGACTTCCGGTTCATCTCAGCAATCTCCTTGAGCTTCTCTAAAAAGCTTTTCTGTGAGTAGGAGTCCCACACCTCCTAGGAAAGCCGTGATTTGCATTCCAGGCATGTTCACCTTCTGTGTCAGCAGCCCCCATCTACACGGAGCCCCCATCTTTTTTTCCCCTAATGGACAACCATAGTCGCTTCTTGATGGGTCTCTTAGAGCTCACTCTTGCCTCCTATTGGTCCATTCTGCACAGAGCCACCAGAGTGTCCTTTGCAAAAACACAGATCTGGGGAGTGCCTCAGAAAATTAAAAATAGAATAACCATATGATCCAGCAATTCCACTTCCGGGTATCTACCCCAAAGAATTCAAAGCAGAATGTCGAGCTGATATTTGCACACCCGTGTTCAGAATAGCCAAAAGGTGGAAACAACCCAAGTATCCATGGACAGATGAACAGACAAACAAAATATGGTCTATCCATACAGTGGAATAGTATTCAGCTTTAAAAGGAAGGGAATTCTGACACAGGCTACAACATGGATGAAACTTGAGGACGTTACACTCCATGAAATAAGCCTGTCACAAAAAGATAAATACTGTGTGATTCTCCTTATATGGGGTAGCTAGAGGAGTCAAATTCACAGAGACAGAAGGAAGAATGGGGGTTGCCAGGGGCTGGGGAGGGGAGGCAACGAGGAGTTGTTGTTTTAATGGAATATGGAGTTTCAGTTTTGCAAGGTGGAAAGTTCTAGAGATGGATAGTGGTGATGGTTGCACAACAATGTGAATATACCTAATGCCACTGAACTGTACACTTAAAAGTGGTTAAGATGGTAAATTTTGTTACCTGTATTTTATTGCAGTTACAAATAATAATTTAAAAAGCCGCTCACAGATCTGGCTACGTCAACTGGCTGCTTAAAATTCATCTATGACGCCCATTGCTTTAAGATTGGCATAAAAATCTTAATTTTTATCTTTATCTTGCCAAGGCCTGCGAGATCCAGGTGACCTCTGCCCACCTCTCTAAGCTCATCTCTTAGAGTAAGGGAGCGAGATTTTATAATGTCCCAGTGCCTGAAACAAAGATGATAATCTGGTTATGACAATTATGGAGGACAGACTCCAAGGTGGCCCCCATGGTCCCCATCTCTCATTGTTCACACCCTTGTATAAACCTCTCTTCATGAGGATAAGCAGAACGTGTGACTTCCTTCTAAACAAGTAGAATAAAGCAGCGGGATAGGATGTCACTTCCATGATGACATTGCCGGCGATTGGATTGTAACTTCATTCAGTGACTAGACGCTCTCCCTTGTTGGCTTTGATGAAGGCAGAAACCATGCTGGGAAAGCTGCCTTTGATTGACACCCAGCAGAAAACCGAAGCTCTTGCTCCAACAGGAAGCAAGAAACTGAATTCTTCCAGCGACCGCATCAACCAGGAGTCTATCTTTCCCCAGGTGAGTCTCAGATGAGACCTCAGCTCTGCCTGGCATGTTGATTGCAGGCTGAAACAGATGACTCAGCTAAACCGGGACTGGATTCCTGGTCCACAGACCTTGTGACAATCTGTTGCACAGCAGCAGCTAACCAATACAAGGCTGCTGCTGTTGATCATTCATTTTTTTCTTTTTTTTTTTTGTTGTGTTAAAATACACAAAACATAACATTTACCATCTTAACCACTTCTAAGTGCATTGTTCAATGGTATTAAATAAATTCACATTGTTGTGCAGCTGTCACCACCATCCAGACTCATTGTGCTTCCCATCTTGTAAATCTGAAACTCTTACCTGTTAAATAATACCTCGCCATCCTCCCCTCCCCCCAGCCCCTGGCAACCATCATACTACTTTTTGTCTTTATAATTTTGACTTCTCTAAGTACCTCATGTAGTATTTGTCTTTTGGTGACTGGCTTATTTCACTTAGTATAATGTCCTTAAGGTTTATCCATGTTGTAGCCTGTGTCAGAATTCCCTTCCTTTTCAAGGCTGAATTGTATTCCATTGTATGGATAACCCACAGTTGGCTTATCCATTCATTTGCTTCCGTGTTTCAGCTATTGTGAATAATGCTGCTGTGAACATGGGTGCACTGATCATGCAGTTTTGAGAGCTAGCCTTGTGTGGTTTCTGGGTCTGAAGTCAGGCATTCATCTATCCATCTCCTTGTTCGTTCAGTCCTCACTAGATCAAATGGGAACCCAACTCTGTTTCTTATTCCCGGTGTGACCTCAGTCAGGTGCTTGAACCTCTCCAGGCCTCAGTTTGCTTTTGTGCGATGGGAGGTAGCAAGGACCCATCTCTGTGGCAACAGAGCAGGTGCTCAGTGCCTGGGCCTTGCATGCCGGCTTCCTTCCCCTCCATGCTGCCTGGCGGGACGGGGAGGCTCAGGGCCCATCTCTACTTCTAGCTCACTCTTTTGTCACTTCCAGATCTGACAGGCCTCCTGGCTCTGGGGGCGTGGTCTGAGCAGGTAGACAAACAAACCCTGGGATGCCTGGTCAGCCCACATGCCACCTGTCCTGCCTCGGAAGGGTCTGAGGCCAGATGCCTTCTGATGGGAAGCTTTGGACCACCTTGACCCCCAACCCCCTCTGTTCTGCATCCCCAGTGTGCAGCCCAGCTCGCCAAGGAAATGAGGCCAAGTCAGAGATCCTGGGCGTTGATGAAGCAGAGATGAGTGGCCGAGATGTCTGAGGCCAGGGATACTTACATTCCTGCAGAGAGAGGAATAGCTGCCCTTCTCAGCCCTCCCTGGCTCCTTGAGGGGCCGCCCACCCGCCTGGGAGGTTTCCTTCCAACATTCCTCTGTGTTTTGGGCTCCCACTGGGCAGGAAGCAACTGCTACCTCGAACCCCCAGGACGTCTCAGCTGGCACTGTCATTCAGCCTGATTCCCAGAGATCCCCAGGGACAGGGGAAGCGGGCAGGCAGAGGGTCTCCTGTGTTGCCTGTGGACGGGGGAGGCTGAGTGCTGACTCTTAGGAGTATCATCTTGTTGGCTTTCTCTCCTTCTCCCCAGGGAGAGAATTTCTGTAAAAGAGAAACAAACCAACAAAGACAGACAAACAAAACCTCCCTTCTGACTCTAGAAGTCTCAAACCAAATACAGGCATCCCTCCTTTCGTTGCACTTACTGTGCTTCGCAGATATTTTGTGTTTTACAAATTGAAGGTTGGTGGCAACCCTGAGTCAAGCAAAATCTATCAGCGCCATTTTTCTAACACTGTTTGCTCACTTCCTGTCTCTGTGTCACATGTGGGTAATTCTCGCAATATTTTAAACTTTTTCGTTACTATTATATTTGCGATGGATCTGTGATCAGTGATCTTTGACGTGACGATTGCAAAAAGATTATGATTCGCATCACCGTTGGGTACCCATCCTTCATCCCCGCTCAAGTGCGAGCTCCTTGTGAGCAGGGACCCCGTTCCATTCACCTCTGTCTCCCCAGCACCTGGACCCCAGTAGGTGCTCCATAAATGCCTCCAGAAAGGAATTCTTTTTTTAAAAATAAATTTATTTATTTTTATTTATTTATTAGTTTTGGCTGTGTTGGGTCTTCGTTGCTGCACGCGGGCTTTTTCTAGCTGCGGCGAGCGGGGGTTACTCTTCATTGCGGTGTGCGGGCTTCTCATTGCGGTGGCTTCTCTTGTTGCGGAGCACGGGCTCTAGAGCGTGCGGGCTTCAGTAGATGCAGCACGTGGGCTCAGTAGTTGTGGCTCATGGGCTCTAGAGCGCAGGCTCAGTAGTTGTGGCGCATGGGCTTAGTTGCTCCGCAGCATGCTGAATCTTCCCGGACCAGGGCTCAAACCCGTGTCCCCTGCATTGGCAGGCAGATTCTTATCCACTGCGCCACCAGGGAAGCCCCAGAAAGGAATTCTTAAGAGTGGCAGGAAGAAGGATGGAGTCACGAGGTGCAAGTTGCCCTTGGAAGGAAGGGACAGGTTAGCATCTTTGGGCGTGATTGTCCTTGTGCCCGGGTTCTAGGGATTGAGTCCTCTCTTTCAATGGAATCCTCGTCTCCTTTCATAATTTAGAAATGTTATCCTGGGAGTGGGGTCTGAGGCATCACCAGACTGCCAGCGGGGTCCCCGGCACCGACAAGTAAAGGGAAGGGACTGTTCTGGCCTTGGGCACACAGCTTTCCTCCTCCTGTGTCAACTTCTAGTGAGGGAAGAAATCTCTATCCTCCTAGATTAGTGACCTTCCAGGAGAGGCTGAGCACGTGGTGAGAGGGACGGAACCTGGGGTCTCCTGCTTCCCTTTCCTCTCTTCTCTTCTCCCCACCCCCTCTTCCTTCTCCCTCCCTCCTCACCCTGTCTCTCCCCTCCTCCCCCCTCCCTCTTTCTCAATATCTCTCCCTGTCTCTCCCTGTCTCTCATTACCCTTCTCTCTGCCCTTCCTTCTCTCTCTCTCTGAATGTTTGTGTAACTGTGTACAATAAGACATTTCTTTCTTTACCTGTGAGTGTATGATACCCGGACAGTAGGGGGTTCCCTTTGTGTGTGTATCTGCCTGCATGGCTCTGGGTACATCTCCTTGTTTATGTAGCATGATATATATTTGTACACCTGGTAGCTGGCGTGTTCTCTTTGGGTCCCTGGGAGTCTGTGTGTGTCTGTATGTGTGGAGGTATGGCTTTCCTGTGTGTGTTTACCTATGTGCTTTAGTGTCTGTGTACACCTGGATGGTTTGAAGATTCTGAGTGTGTACACTTGGGTATTTCCCTGTGTCTCTGTGTTTCTGCCTGTTCCCTTGGATGTTTGCATTTCTCTGTGGATTTATACCTGGTTGTCTGGGTTCTCCTCCATGACCCTAAAAGGTGTGATCCTTTGTGTGTAAACCCCCAGTGGTGTGTGTATTTCTCCCTCCGCTCCTCTCCCAAGAAACTAGGGTTTTTCTACCATCGCACATTCTTGAACTAGTCAAGCTGATGCCCACAGGTGAAACCTTCATGATCTAGGTCAGAGGTTGGCAAACTTTTCCTTAAAGTGTCAGACGGTAAGTATTTTAGGCTTTGCAAGCTGTGTGATTGCTGTCACAACTCCTCACCTCTGCCTTTGTAAAGTTTCAGCAACCTCACATAATACATAAACGAATGAGTATGATTGTGCTCTAGTGAAAACTGAATTTGTGGACGCTAAAATATGAATTTCCTGTAATTTTCAGATGTGAGAGAATAGTCTTCTTTTCATTGTTTCCAACCATTTAAAAAGGGGAAAACCATTCTTAGCTCATGGGCCATACAAAAACAGGTGGTGGGCTGGATTTGGGCCACGGGTCATAGTGTCCAGACCCTCAGTCTCTGCAGGTCAAACTGGCCTCCCTCCTGTGGCCTCCACCTGGCTTGAGAAAGTCATGTGCCAGGGGCGACTGGGCTAGCACAAAGACCTCTGGGCCTTCCCAGGGGGTCAGGAGACCAGCCCTGGATCCCTGCAGGCTGCGATCACCGATCTCTGAGGGTTTGTGAAGGGTCCCCTTGGTTGGGCTTTGAGGCAGAGATCTCGATACCCGAAGACCTTGAGTTGAGAGCAGAATGGGGCAAACCACCTGTACTTAAGTCCCAGCACCACTACCTACAAGCCTAACGACTTTGGACAAGTGACATCCCCTTTCTGAGCCTCAGTTTCCTCATCAGTAAAATGGGGCTCTTAATTGTACCTTCACCCTAGGGCTGTTGTGCAACCACAAAGACACAACAAGCGTACACTGAGCATAATTTCTGGTGAGCATGAAATGCACGGGAACTTTGGCCACATCTGTGATCATTCCTGAGTACAGTGAACCCCTAAGAGGGGAGCAAAGATTTCTGCCAAACTGGTCTGGGCCCTCGTGTTTCTGCTTTGCTGTGATTCTCAGGCTCTTAGGTTACCCAGAAATGTAACCCCTGGTATTTCTCTTAGATTCCTCAGGTAAAAATCTGGGTAATTACTGCCTTTGTCACTTTAATGAGCTACTTCAGTAACTGTTGTTTACATGCTAGAGCAATTATCTGTTAGAAATACTGGCCTCTGGGTTTCCATAGCCCCACTTTTCCAGGGTGGCAGTTGGGGGCATCTCTCTGCTCCCCTCATTCCGAAGGGATGAGAGGTATGGAAGGTCAGGGATCACTGAGGGGTACTTCTTGGGGCCAATGCAGGCCGGTTGGGGAAAGCTGCTCTCAGAACTTAACCTGCAAAACTGCTCCTGGGACCATGGCTTCCTCTTGATGGTCCTTCAGCCTGACACTGTAACCTGCAGAGTTTCCCACACCAAGGATTTAATGACATTTCCACTTAACTTGTGACTTTTTACCTTGGAAATACCATTGCCCACCGTGTAGCAGGGCAACCATATGGCCTGAGTTCGGGGACCAATAATAACTTGGAGACTCTATTTTGATCAGACAAAGCTTCCCCTAAATCTTCCTCCATTGTGTCACTATTCTGCTCAATAACCTTCAGTGGCTCCTTGCTACCTTGGGAGTAAAGTCTAAGTATCTTACCCAGAATTCAAGGCCTTCCATGATGTGGTTTGGCCCTACTTTGTCCTATCCTCTGTCCATCTGTGGACCACCTGCTCCAACCAGTCTTGTTTCCTCACTGCCCCACCACGCCATGCCCTTCCAGCCCCCCAGGCTTTGCTCATCAGGTCCCTGGTGCATGGAGTGCCTTTCCCACTTCTGCTGCATCTGTTGTAACTTTGTCCTACCTGTTCTGCTTGCTAGTGGCACAAGCTTGAGCAAGGTACTTTGCCTCTTGCATCAAACTTTACATCTGTAAAAAAGGGATCATAAGATGACATACTTAGAGGGCTATATCCAGGAGTCAATAAAACATTACATGTTAAGGGCAGAGCACAGTGCCTGGTACACTGTAGGCTCACAGTTAGCTGTCACTGCTCTTGCTATAGTCAAAAGTACCACTTCCCCAGCTACCCAGGCTTATTTTGATTTCTTACAGCTCCAGGGGCAGCCGTCTCCCTGAAGTTCCATCTAGCAACCAGGCACCATGAATATTTTCCTAGCCTGCAAAGCAGACCAGCCAGTCCCCTCTTACTTTAAAGAGGTTTCCTTCTGACAGCAATTTGGGGTGTTGAATACAACCTCTGAAAGCCCTCATTAGCGTGCCTTGTTCCTTGTTCCTGTAAGGTGTCTTTGCATGACCCCTGTGCCACCGTCATGATTCGGAACCTGTGTTGAAAGTTCCTGTATTCCATCTCTGAGATCAGCCCCTTAAGCAGGAAGGTCATTGTCAAGGTCTTCGGAAGAGAAATCTGGGAACAGTTGCCCCAAGGAAATATTCCAGCTTTGCCAGATCTTGAGGAATAAAAAGGAGGAAGGGAAAATGTTTTATGAAGTATAATGGGTCTTTTCAGGCATGCTCAGCTTTTGATTCTGCAAAGCAATTACATTCAAGTTACGTTCTTCAATTAAGACTCTAGCACCACTGTGAAATAAGTACTGTTGGTGGGAACTGCAGCTCAGAGAGGTTAAGTGAATTGTCCTAGCTCACACAGCAGGTAAATGACGAAAATGAGGCTTGAACAGAAATCTTCATCTCAATACAAACACTTTCTAATAGTCTGGACTTGCTGTGGCAGGAACCCCACTTTTTAACTGAGCACATGGCTGCCTATCATAAACAACTATTGTACATTGTCCAACATCACTTGCAACCAGTGATCTATAATGCTCTGGCCAATGAAATAAAAGCAGAACCGATGTGTGGGCCTCGTAGGAAGACTGCTTAAAGGGAGGTGACCCAAGTGGGAGAAGCCTATGTAGCTCTCTGCCTTCTTTCCTCCTTCTTTATGGCTACAACTTGACTGTGATGGCTGGAGCTTCAGCAGCCATTTTGAGCCATGAAGCAATTATGAGACTTGATCACATACTAGAAAGTAGTACAAAAAGTTGAGTCTTGGGTCCCTGATGTCACCACTCCCCTGCCATATCAGCCCTGAACTGCTCTTTCTCAACTTCTGTTAGATGCTAGAGATACAAACTTCTACCTTGTTTAAGCCCCGTCATGTTGGCTTTTCTGTCAATTGCAGCCTTCTCTCTCCTATATGTGCTCTGATTCAGACTCTTTTATAAGTTCTTATGACATCCTGTATGTCCCTTTCATAACACTTATCACAGTCTGATTGCATTATTTATTTTACAATTGTTATTATTTAATCTATGCTTCCAAACGGATGCAACTCCATGAAAGCAGGGACTGTGTCTTTCCTATTTGTTGCTACTCCCTAGCATGTGGCAGATGGCTAGGCTAGAGGAGGCACTGATGATTATAGAATGAGCAAGTATTTCTTGCTCTGAGTCCCTGCAGCAGGTCCCAGTCTATTAATGCAGGGAAAGAGTCAGTTAATGCAGCCTCCCACACATATTTTCTCTCTCTGGTGGGTTCCTTTTGCCTGCAAATACTGGGGCTATCAGGATGAACCAACCCCACTGGGGAAAGCCAAATTCAATACACACAAAACACATTTTCCTTTGTCTCCAAATCTATGTCATGCGTCTTCTAAGTCACCTCTATGTTCGGCTATGAGAAAATATCCAAGAAAGATGAGAAAAGACAGAAGGGTCTAAAGGGAGTGATTTCTTTTTCTGATGCAGTTTTACTTCATCACAAAGAAGCAAGGTGAACTTTGAGTGGAAAGAGTGTAGACAGAGGAGCGTAGGATTTATTGAGCTCATAACAATTGCATCATGACCGCGATGCAGTATCTTAAGTCAATGCCATCTACCTCCACATCTTAAATCCACCACTTTCTACCTGTGTGACCACAGGAATTCCATTGATCTCTGAGCCCTGGTTTTCTCATCTGCAAAATGGGAATGATTATAGTTCCCACCTCATAAGTTTGTTGAGAGGATTCAATGAGGGAACTCGAGTGTAAGGCACAGCACAGGGTAAATTCCTCTAAACAGGGAACTCTTTTTATGTTTGTATTTATTATAATCCATTTAGAAAGGCTTGTTGCTGGGACTGTTTTGTGACTCTGATCCCATTCTCGGGTTTTTGAAACCTTCCAGATGGGCTGCAAATTGACTGTGATGGATGGTGGCGCCGAATTGGGAAGAAATAATTCATTCTCTACCATCCGTACAGATGATGTACAGTGCAAAGTGCTTGTATCTAGCGTCGCTCCCCCTCCCCCCAGCAAAGTTCTCTTATTCTCTTAGCAGGTGTCCGTTATTCCCCTGCCGCACATCCGTATAAGCAGATCTGGCTTTATCAAAGGACAGGGAGAGCTTGATGCTTGAGCTGGGGTGTGCCTACAGGAGTCTTTTAACAGACAGACTGGCTTTCATGCAGCCTTGCAGATGGCAAAGGGCTAATCCTTTTACCAGGTTCTAAGTTGAAAGGACTCTGGTGTAGGTTTAGTGTGAGACCCAAACATCTACCATTTGCTTTGCATATCCTTCTGTTTCTAAGTGACTCCTGCCTGCATTTTGCTCAAAATCAAATCCAAGTGAAGTGTGTAGAATAAAGGGATTGGACACTTTGGTCTTTCTAGAACTCCAGGTCTTCAGCTGTGCAGGTTACCCAACAGGAGATAGTGGTACCCAACTGATGCTGGCAAAAGCAAGTTGTGGCTAACAAACGTGGTGAAACCCAATGGTAACCTGGCAGTGGCCAATGGGTGTCCACAGCATAGTGAGAAAATCATAGCAGCCAATAGCTGACCATTTGTTTTCAATTGAGGTGAAACTCACATATCACAAAATTAATCATTTAAAAGTATACAATTCAGAAACATTTAGTACATTCACAGTGTTGTGCTACCACAACCTCTATCTAGTTCAAAGGTACGTCATCATCCCAAAAGAAAAGCCTGTATCCGTCAAGCAGTCACTCCCCATTTCCACTTCCTGTCTCTAAGGATTTATCTATTCTGGAAATTTCATATAAATGGAATTATACTATATGTGACCTTTTGTCTCTGACGTGTATCACTTACCATCATATTTTCCAGGTTCATCCATGTTGTACCATGTATCAGACTTTCATTAATTTTTATGAATAATATTCCATTGTATGAAAATACCACATTTTGTTTATCCATTCATCGATTAATGGACATGTGAGTTTTCTTCACCTTTTGGCGATTGTGAATAATGCTGCTGTGAACATTCATGTGCAAGCATTTATCTGAGTATCTGTTTTCAGTTTCTTTGGGGGGGGGGGGTATATCCTTACAGGTGGAAATGCCGGCTCCTATGATAATTCTATGTTTAACTTTTTGAGCAGTCAGTTGACCTGTTTTTATCCACGTGTGAGGTACTCCTGTGGACTCTTCAAGAAACCTGGGGGCAAGGATAGCTCAGTACACACACAGCTAAGCTCTTGCTTGAGCAAGTGGGGAGAGTAGCCCAAAACGTTGGGGTTATTATTAATGCAACCTTCTTTGACACCATAGGTCCTAGGAAAATCTTTACACTAGATTTACAGAATTTTCCATTTTGTACAAACCACTTTCTTTACCTCATTCTCCTATGATTTCTCTAGCAGTTGATAGTGGGTAGAGAGCTGGGAAGTTTGTGCTAATTCTCCTGGGAATCTGTAGTTCTGGTGGAATGTCCTAAACATGATCCTGTCTGTCACTATACAAAGCAGGTGCTTGAGCAAATCTTGGGTGCAGATAACTTATGTGCACCCTGGCACTTTCTGGGCCAACGCTGGCTGGAAACGTTATCGTGCATGGCTCCTTACAAGGTGTGAAAGCCACCGGCCGGGAACGTGAAAGTCTCTAATTGTTGAGTCATGAGTAATTGCCTGACCTGGAAGAGCTTTCTCAGACTTGGTACCCTGTCATATTAGCTGAGGTTAGAAGAACTCAAATCAAGTTCATGTGTGAGGGTCCTAGGAAGGGGCAAGATGAACATCTAGTCTCGCCTCTATCTTCCCCAATTTCCTCCCCTCGATTCCTATAAACGCTTTAAAGGCATGGTCCATGTTTTCACTGTTTTTATCACCAGTGCTAATCACGCAGCAGGTGTTTTAATGAATGTCTAGTGAATAAATGAATGCACGGATTAATGGCTTTTTCTTATCTCCTTTGAAGACTGTGGAATAATGAGGAAGAATATAAAATACAGAGAACATCTATATCTATCAGGAAGATATCCTGGGAAGCTCTGTGCTTCCAAGGTTTGTTCCTACCATTGATTGTGCAAAATTCCAAGCACATAGGGTCTTCCCACCTGCTGTTTCCACTACCTGGATGCTATTCCCAGAGATATGGCACAAGTTCTCATTTCCTTCACACCTCTGCTCAGATGCAAACTCAACCTGGAGGCTTTCCTGACCACCAATGTAAAATAGCATTCCCTAAACCTCTAAAATGTTTGTCCGTTAATATTTGACACGCCCAAAAGAATATACGTAGCATTTATATAATTATGAAAGCCTGATTATAAAATAAAGCCCCGTGAGCCCACCACTGAAGAGCTAAAACACAGCTACTTCTGTTGGAGCTGCCTCTGCTCTCTGCCCCAATCCCATCTTCCTCCCTCACCCCTATTCTACCACAGCATAATCACTACGGTGGATTTTCACCCTTTGCCCAGATTTATGTATTGCGTAGCATTTAGCACTGCCCGACCTATTATACTTCTATTTGTTTGTGCATTTGCTATCTTTTCCCCCCAAAATCTAAGCTCCGAAAAGCTCAAGGATGTTGCCTGTTTGGTTCTTTATTTTATCTACAGTGCCCGGTACATAGTAAGCCCTGAATAAATATTTACTGAATAAATGAATGGATGAATGAATGAATGTTCATTGTAGAAATTCTTTCTTATCCATGGTAGTCATTTCAAGGTAGGGGGTGAGGAGGAACTCTACCTTGACTTTTCTTTAAACCCTAATCTCCTGTTATCCGATGGGTCTTCCTACTTAGGAAGGGGACAGACCCAGTTCAACTTCTACTGGGCCCCTTTGTTGCTGTGTGATGCTGAGAAAGTCCATTGGGACTCCTTTCTCTGTCAAATGAGAGAAATGATAGTATCTACTGAATGAAGGCCACGTAGTCTCTGCCCAATAAGCAATAGTCAGTTTTTATACTCAGGTTCTTCCCTAGAATGTTATTCTAGTGGACGATGCTGGGAGGGAGTGTTTTGGGCAGCACCTGTGGCTCTCTAATGCTGTGATCCTCTTCTGTAGGGAAGCGTATTAGAAGTAGGAGCTCTTTAGACAGCATCTGACCCTTCCCTACCTCCCAGGCCTGCACCCTCCACCCTCTGCCCCTTCCCTGGAATCTTGGTGGGGGTGATCTACATAATTCAGCGCAGTTGCTGGGCACCCCTAGTTCCCATGTATCTATTTTTATTCCATTTTTTCCTACAATGTCTTCAACCTCTCCCATACCTCCTCACCCCCACCGCCCCCCCACACACATACACCCATTCTCTGCTTGGTTACCTTGGTTACCCCTCTCCAGCCTTCAAAACTCAACCTGGATACCACTGGAAGCAATTTCTCCTCACTGTACCCAGGCTGGGGTAGGTGTCTCTTCTGGGCTTCTCTCATCCTCCCCAATTCGATCATTCCCATTTAACTGCATCATATTTATTATTTCACTTTTCCCCTCAGGCTACAGGCACTTTATCCCCGGGAATACTTTTCATCTCCGTGTCTCAGCTTCCAGACCATAGCGATGTCCCAAGCGTCGGTGGGGAGAGAATGCAGGGTCAGGTAACTTCTGTTCCATTTCATCACACAATGAAGACGTTGATGGGGACCCCAAGAAAAGGTGGTTTCCTGGTCTTAATATGAAGAATAGCTGTTCTTCTGAGCAATTGGCTTGGGTTTGTGCAGGCTTGAGAATCACGCAACTTTCTGATTCGTCTTTTTCATGTTGGCTGCCAGGAAGCTGAGAGCCGGACAAGTACCTAGCAGATGGATGGGTCACCGTGGAGATACTTCTTTCTCTGATGTTTTATCCCTCAAACTCGATGGTCTTGTCTGTTTTCAGGAAAAAATCTCCTACACCAACTATACCTTTCGTTATTTTTGTTGCATTTTATGTGTCACTGGAAGTGAGCTCAAGTCATTCCTAAAGGAAAAAAATGAGCTCAACATCTGTGTTAGTTTCTTTTTGCTGCTGTAACAAATCACCACAAACTTAGTAGCTCAAAATAATACAAATCTACTATCTTACACCTGTGGAAGTCAGAAGTGCAAAATGGGTCTTACGAGGTTCAAATCAAGGTGTCAGCAGAGTTGTACATGTTCTGGAGGCTCAAGGGAGAATCTGTTTCTTGCCTTTTTCAGCTCCCAGGGGATGCCTGACTACCCCAGCTTGTAGCCCCATGTCACTCTGACCTCTGCTTCCATCATCATGTCTCCTCTCTCTGACTCTCCTGCCTCCTTTTAAGAAGGACCTTTATGATTACATTTAGGGCTCATCTGGATAATCAAGAATAATCTCATCTCAAAATCTCTAGTTTAATCACTCTTGCAAAATCTTCTACCACATAAACTAACATATTCACAGGTCCCTGGGATTCCAGGGATTAGGAAGTAGATCTCTCGGGGGAGGGGGATTATTCTACTTCCCACAACATCCAACCAACCACCTAGCTAATTAAGTTATTTCTGAGGGCAAAGCAATACATGGTGATCTGGGATTTTCAGGTAGTAATTGTCTTTAAAGAACTTTTAATAGGAACAATAACCAAAAGTGAGATGGAACTTTCACTTTGGAAGCTCAATCTTTCCAGAGAAATTGGGGTGTGATTCTAAGTGACTTGAAGGAGTAAATCGATCCTGAGTCCCTGTCTCAGTGGCCTCCTCCCTTTCCGTTCTCCTCCCTCCCTCCCACCCCTCTTCCCCAGCTTGTTTTACCAAGAGGTACCTGGAGCCCTTAAGCAACTCCTTCCTGAGGTCAAAACCTGTGAGGTTTCCCAAGCATGCCCTGAAGCTGACACCTCTCCTCGTGATTTTGAAGCACTGCTGACACCCAGTTTTAATTAAGCAGCTGAAGAAGTGTTGTCTTGACAGAAAGTCTAAGATATTTTGAAATAAGTTCTTGGTAATTCAACTCCCAAGGGAAAGCCCAGCTTGCCTTTCTGGTTTGCTGTGTGTGTTTAAACCTCCTTTTGATGACTCTGTGAAAGTCTGACCTCCTCGGGAACTGTCAGCCAGGGTGCTTGGAACAATTGGCGCTTCTCCCTCATGTGATTTTCTTCATATTAATGCTCCCTGGTTGCCCTCAGCAACCTTTCTTCCCTCCCCAGCCTAGGCTTACTTGATCTGTTGAATCTAGTCACTCCAATCGATCAAGCAGATATTTCTAGATGTTGCAATCATATTCCAGACCCCAATCAGAACATAAAGCATTATAGGCATTATACGTCGTCTCTATTCCTGTAGTGCTAATTCTAGGCACTGCTGTGATGCAGAAATCCAGTGGTTCATTCCAAAAACAAAAAGCTTAAAAACTATGTTTCTCTTAAAAGATCACTTTTCCAGACTCTATCTTGTCCTAAAGAGGAAAGTTTGGGGGCAGAGGTCGGTTTGAATCTCTTGCTTCACTTGTTGGGTGTATAACCTTAGCAAATTTTCTGAACGGATAAATTCCAGTTCTTTTATCTGGGGGTGAAATGGGGGCAAACACACACACACACACACACACACACACACACACACACACACACACACACACACACACACAAACGTGGGCATGCTACACACCAGGTGCTACACACCAGGACAGGTTTCTATGAGAGCAAAAATATACTCCTGAAACTTGACACCTGCCACAAAACTTTCAGTAAGTACATACAGAGAAGCACGGACAAGTGAGAGCAGGGGTGGGGAGATTATATTCAGAATACTTGGGTTTATTTACCAGGTATATATTAGGACTTACCTTTCCTATATACCTCAGTTTCCTCATCAGTAAAATGGCCATAATAATGTGACCTTCATAGCTAGTTGAGAGTTTGAATTAATTCATACTTGAATTAATTCATACCTGGCACATAAACAATAACTATTATTATCTTAATATTATTCTATAAGATGGATATAATCACCAGAGATCTATGCAAAGGGCTGGGTGGCCGAAGTTCAATAAATGTGAATTGTCATCGTCATAGACAATTGTTCTGTGCATTTGAGGCTGGATTTAAGAAAATGATATCATGGTTAGTATGGAAGATTGGTACAGAAGACTTAAATTTGCTAGTGTAAAGTGGTGGAAATGTTCAGAGGAGTTTTCATATAGATGGAAACCGACTGGCACAAAGAGCATTAGAATCATGATTAAGGAGGCTGAATTAGAAAGCGAGGCAGAGATAAAGAATTACATCCATGCGTCTGAACCTTTGCACTGCAGAAGATAAATGATACAAAGAATTAAAGAAAAATTGAGCTGATATGAACATTTTGCCTCTTAGCTCGTGGAAAGCTAGTAGCACTTTTTTTGGTCAATATTTACCTCCTGAATTGACAAATGGGAGTCAATACTTACTTCCTATTGTTAGTACATCTATTTTCTGTACACTACATGTAAGCGGCCTATACACACAGGCACCGATACATTAATAGCTATATCAGTAGAAAATCAACAATAATCATTTATTTTTAGTGGCCATCACCACTGAAACACCAACAATACAATACGCTCAAGACAAAGGAATGCTTAGTGTGATAGATGTCTGTGGATAATTGATTTAGGTTAACAACTTCCTTTCCTAATGGTGCTAATTGCATTAATCAATGGGCTGATTTCATCAGAGGCTTTCAAAGGCCCATCCTGGACATTGCCAATTCTTTCTCTGGTTGATGAGTTAGTTCCCCACATGAAGACACCCAGGCTCGATTTGTAATCGTCAGCAGAACTGTTTTAGTGATGACTTGCAGTCCAACCAAATAACCCGTTCAGCAGTGCATGGCCCTGTTCGAATTCTTGGACCAGGTTAATTGGGTAGATCAGATCTGATGCAGTGGATAGTTGGTGGTGGTACTGGCGATGTGGTTTTGGGCTTCCCAGAATTTTCCCCCCTTAATATAGCCCCTTCGTTACCTCTGTGGGCACTTTACTCATCTTCACTCTTGTTGTTTTAGTGGACGATGATCTACACCAATAAACCAATAGACATTCTCCTGGGAACTTATATCTTGATCAGAAGGACTCAAGGACAGGGGGAAAAGATATGCTTATAACACATTAATTTTAGTGGAGGCATCCAGACAAACCTGTCATATGCATACTTGTTCTCAAGTCTCCAGGAAGTTCCTGGTTCCTGAACACACCCATCAATCATCTTGAGTTCCCCCATATCCTTTTAAGCTTATGATACCCAGAGTCGGCTTCTGTTGCTTGCAATCAAATAGTCCTAAATGGTTCAGTCAAACTGGCTTTATCACCCATGCCAATTCCAATTGATTGGTAGTGACTATATGGAGTGTTGTGTTAAGAAGGATTCAGAGGATTCATGCAAGAACTGTGGAAAGGGTGTAGCACTCAATTAGCAATATCTACTTAGGGTAAGTGTGGGAGGGATGGAGTGGGGGTAGACTATTACTAATGCCAACTATATGCCAGGGACCTAAAGACAGAGAACACGGTGTTTAAGGGATAGGGGTCTAGAACCGACATTCTCCCTCTTCCCAGCTGTGTGATCCTGGACAAGTCACTTACTTCCCTGTACCTCAGTTTCCTCTGGTGCACAATGAGGATATTAGTACCCCCTGTAGGGTTGCTCTGAGAATGAAATAGGTTAATAACAAGTAAAGGACTTAAAACCATATTTGCAGCATGGTGAGGGATAAATAAATGTTATCTGCTGCTACTGGTGTTGTGTCACTGCTGTACTTGGGGTGTAGATACCGGACATCTGAGCAGTGAATGAATGCATGGATAAACAGAAGAATGGATAAGTTACAGTTTTGAAGTAAAAGAGTCAATTCCAGAATATTCAGCACATTAGAGTCTGTGACCATTGCCATCATTTCCTTGACTGGGTTCTCAGAAGTTTTCATTGTTCTTCCAGGCACCTGTGTGCAATTTGGTCCCAGATTCCCTTGACTAGGTTTTCTATAGGAGTTAAAACCACATGATCAAATTCTCTCTCTCTCTTTCCATCCCTCATCAATGTATTTAAGCCAACATTCCTATTTAACATCTGTTACATATTTTTCTTTAAATAGATGGTTTTGAAAAGATTTATTTCTAGCTGTTTCCTTTGGCTCATTACTAACATGTACTGTTATTGTCGTTGTCTTGATAACCCATTTCAGTCTTTTTTCTGAAGTTAAGGCCTTAAAGTATCCTGTTCTTCCTGCCCACTTTCTACCCTCCACCTCGCTCAGGTCACATCTGTGGTCCTCATCGCTTCAGCAGTCCAGACCCAGCTTCCTGGAAATAGATCCTAGGATAGATGGCTGCATTACCATGTTTTTCTTTTACCAACCTGGGGAGACCTGTCTGAGACATTGGCTCCTATTGACTTCTGATTCAAAAATGATTTCAACTCATTTTAAGTCCACGCACGTTTATGCGGACTGATTTTGAAAATCAGGTTGTGGTTTTGAGTCCTTTCTTTCTTCCTCTCTCTCTCCCTTCCCTTCCTTCTTTTCCTTTCTTCCTTTCCTTTCTTCTTTCTTTCTCTCTCTCTCTTCCTTTCTCTCTCTCACTCTTTCTTTCTTTCTTGTCTTAGGGAGGTAAACATAGTTTCCGGGTCCAGATGAGTCTTTGAATTTAACCGTATCTCTATCCTGAAACAATTCCTCGAAGCTGGACTCTTAAAGGCTCACCTTCTTTTCTATGGCTAAATAGATTTTCATTTTATTTTCAACAACTCAAAGGATATTTTTAAAGCCTTTGGAGTGTGGGCAATCTCATACCATCTATATTGGAAGAGAGTTGATGAGCAGACCATCCTAAGAAGCAGAAAGTCTAAATATATTTGATGATTGGCTGTGGAATGTGTTATTAGAACAGCAATTTTACCTTGTAAATTGGTTTTAGTTAATAATGAAATGATTTTGCATTTTCCACGTGTATGCTGACTCCACATGGGTGAAGGATCAGAGAGAGATTTGCTGGGTAGCAAAAACAAGCCCATATGGGGGTTTGTTCAAAACCCCACCAGGACTTGGCTCCCATAACATAATTTGTCACAGTATATTATAGTTTCCTGTAGACTTGTCTTTATCCCCCGCTAGATCAGGAATTTCAGGAAGCCATGGATTTACATCTGGGATACTGTAGTATCCCCAGGGCCTTACAATAATTGGCATTTGGTGGGTGGGCATTCCGAAAATTTGTTAAAAGGAAGCAAACAAGTGAGAAAACTAGCTACAGACAATCTTGCAAATAAGTACTTGGGAAATGACTCTGTTCATTAGGGATCATTGTAGACTGGAAGACTTTTGAACCATTTTTCAAGTTTCATATGGGTGGACCTTTTAGAATCTTAAGGGCTCTTACTGAGGTGGCTCCCGAGATCAGGATGACAAGCTTTTGACCGATGAGGCTGACATGAGTTCAAGCATGCTTTTAGGTCACTATCCACTCATTCTAGGCTCACTCTGAGAGGGTGGATTTCGGCCTGATTTGGGGGGGAATCTCCGCCTTGTTGAAAAACTGAAAGCCGCATACTTCTTTCTCATGGGCCATAAGATGAACTGTGTGATGCCATACAGAAGAGGTTGATCAAGCCCTCTCGTGCCCCTTCTCAGCGTGTTTTCTTTTTTCTTCTCCGTGAAGCCTGCCATGAATCCACAGAATGTCACAGACCATGCGGGATGGTCCAGATCAAACCCTTCACCTGCTAGGAGGGGACAATCAGGGGGACTTCCTGCTGCTTTGATAGCAGTGCTCTGCTCTCCCTGTGCAGTTGTTGGCCTCTCTTTATTTCTCCATTTGTTCTTCACCTTCCGCACTCCTCGCGGGCTCTGGAGGACAGGAATTAATTTATGGTGCTGTGAAATGCGCTGGTCTTATCAAGGGATTACAGGTTAATACCCTGATGCCTCACCTCCCATACCTTTGGTCTTGGAGACCGTGTTTACAGTGCTGGTTTGAACTTGAGGGAGGGGGCGAGGTGAGGAAGAAGGCAATTACAAGGCTCCCAGTTGCCTGCTGACCTGTTTGAAGCAGGTAAGACTCACCCAGGTGTGGACAGGGGGACCCTCCACCCAGAGCCCTATCTCTGCAGGGAGATAAATTCACAGTTAATAAAGATAAGGGCCCCGGAGAAATGCCCTGAACTAGGACTGCATTGGCCGCCCAGCTGATCAAAGCCAGTTGTGACTAATTCTCTCAATGGGAAATTCTGCGCGTCAGAGAAGGTTTGGGGTCATGGGGCTGGTGAGGGAAAGCCGCCCTGGCTAGAAATGGCTTTGAACCCTGCCTCTGTCACTTAACGGCCGCGGGATCTTGGGCAGGTGTCTTTACCTCTTTAAGCTTCAATCTGCTGATCTTCCATGTCCTACATCTTAGGTTCTCTCGGGAGAATGAACCATAATAATGCATGAAAAGCAACGGGCATCCTGCCCAACAGAGTTTGTAACCACCAAATGTGAATTCCCCTTTTCCCTATTCTTTCCTTTGTGACTCGGAAGGTAAGTAGATTTGGTGTGCTTATATTCATTCATTCATTCATTCCTCAGACATATGGAGTATTTCCTAGGTGCCAGAATCCAGGCTTGGCAAAAGGGTATGGAAGAAGAATACTAGACGCTTTGTGAGGCTATGTCTAAAGAGGGAGGGAAATGTTAAGACTGATAGCTCTCTCATACTGTGTTCACACTTATGACATGCCATGCTTTTCTCTTATTTGCTCATTGAATCCTCATAACAGCTCTCTGAGATAGATACCATTATTATCCCATTTTTTTGATGGAGAAACTGGGGGCATGGTCATTAAGTAACTTATCCCAAAAGCTACAACTAGTGTCAGAATGGAACTTTACACTCCAGCTCTTGTGTGGGAAACCACTCAGGTGTACAAGAGGGTAATTATTACCCATCGACCCTTGGAGATTTACCCATTCGAGGGCTGTTGGCAGATTTGGATGTCTCTACCTTTGCTAGTCCAAGGGAGGTGGTCCGGGGACCAGCAGTACTGACATCGCCTGGGAACTGCTTAGAAATTCAGATTCTCAGGCCCTGCCCCAGACCTGCTGAATCGGTCTCATTATGACAAAGTCCCAGGGGATCTGTGTGCCCATTGGAATTTGAGAAACGTTTGTCTATATGTGCAAATTATCCTTTCAATGGCATAATTCAAATAACAACTAGGTAGAACCCATGTTAACCTAACCTGGTTTGGTCCTTGTATAACCTTGAGGTAACTGGATTGGGAGGAAGCTTTGAGACACCTATAGGAAGTAACCCTGACACTGTTTTGGCCCCTCGTTTCTTTGACCCCTCAGGATTCTGCCACTACCTGCAATGTCTTCCCTAAGGTGGGCAGTGGGGATCAAACCCTCCTTGGCCTAGAATCTCACGAAATGCTTCTCAAGTAGGAAGATTCAGGACCCAACTCACAGATGTTCATTTCACTGGTCTGGGGCAGGCTTAGGACTCTGCATATTTAATAAGCACCCATGGATTCTGATGCCAAGGGTCCATGGATTACGCACTTTGAGAATCACTGACCCAGGGCCCTGTTTCTTTCTTTGGCATGCCTGACCAGAGATGCTGGCCTGCAGAACACACTCTGTTGTGGGCGTCGGTAGGGTTAAGATCAGGTCCTGGTCTAATTCTGCTTTGTTTCTCTTACCCTCAAGGAAGCATCCTGCAATGCAATTGAGGATGATGTGATATGAGTGATGATATGATAACCAAAGATCTTTTTAGAACATTATATAAAGGATCACTCAGCTCTGTAGAAAACCCTCCAATGGCTTCCCATTCACTTACACTAAAATCCTACTCCTTACTGTGGTCAGTAAGACCTTTTATGATATGTCTCTAGTCCCTCATTGACCTCACTTTCTACCAGGCTCTCTGGGCTCTCTCAACTTTAGTCTTACTGGTTGCCTTGCTATTCCTCTGACCTACCAAGCCAGTTCCTACCTTAGGGCTTTCCATGGGGTCTCCCCCAGGGCTTCATGGGCTCATCTTAGTTCGAATGTCACCTCCTCAGAAGCCTTCACGGACCTACTCTTCCTTGTCTTCATGGCCCTCATCACTATCTGCAATGATGTAAGTCATTTAGTTGTTTACCTCGTCACTATGTGTCTCTCCACGAGGCTGTCATTTCCATGTCTGGACCATTCCTATCTGCATCCCCAAGATTGGAGAGAGAGCCTGGCACACAGGGGCTGTTCAGTAAATATTTGTTGGATGAATGAATAAATGTACAAGCCTATTTTAATTTTTTAAGTAAATGATCCCCAAACTTTAGCAATGGAATGATTATTAGAAATTAATCATGTCTGATACTCCACATTGACCACCTTTCTTTAACATGTTTCTGTGAAGTGAGCACGCATTCCTTATAGGGCTGAGAATGGAGAATGGCCCAACCTTACTGAGAGTATTAGTCTGCGATTGCTGCTGTAACAAATGACCACAGATACAGTGGCTTCAAACAGTGCAAGTTTACGATCTTACAGTTTTGAAGATCAGAGCTTCTAAAATCGAGGTATCCCTAGGGCTGCATTCCTTCTGCAGGCTCTGCTGAGAGTCTTGCCTTTTCCAGCTTATAGAGGCTGCTCACATTCCTTGGGTCATGGCTCCCTTCCAGTCTTCAAAGCCAGCAATTGCATCACTCTGACTCTGCTTGTCATCATATCTCCTTCTCTGACCCTCCTGCCTCCCTCTTATAAGGATCTTGTGATTCCATTGGTCCCACCGGGATAATCCAAGATAATCTCCCCATCTCAGGATCCTAAAGTTAATCACATCTGCAAAGTCCCTTTTGCCATGCACGGTGACATATTCATAGGTTCTGGGGATTAAGATGTGGACATCTTTGCAGGGGACCATTGTTCTGCCTACCATGCCACCTTTACTGGCTGAAAAAAAAGGATGATTTGAGGTGTTCTTGGAGCTGTTGCCTGCTGTCTGGATCCACCATCACTCAGCCATCCTCAGGCCTCCCTCTCTGTACCATTTCTCTCTGAGTCACCTCCATTTCATTTCCTCCAAGATTCCATCATCCTTCCTATACCACCTTTTTTTGGTACCCTTAGATTCTCAGGCAGTTCATGCTGCACAAATATTCATTGTCAAATTTTTTTCTTGGGGCAAGGATAGCCATCCTTTAGGATGTTAGTATTAACCACTGTCCATTTTTTAATTAATTAATTAATTAATTAATTAATTTATGGCTGTGTTGGGTCTTTGTTTCTGTGCAAGGGCTTTCTCTAGTTGCGGCAAGCGGGGTCCACTCTTCATCGTGGTGTGCGGGCCTCTCACTATCGCGGCCTCTCTTGTTGCGGAGCACAGGCTCCAGACACGCAGGCTCAGTAGTTGTGGCTCACAGGCCCAGTTGCTCCGCGGCATGTGGGATCCTCCCAGACCAGGGCTCGAACCCGTGTCCCCTGCATTGGCAGGCGGATTCTCAACCACTGCGCCACCAGGGCAGCCCCACTGTCCATTTTTGACGTGCCGTCTTGTCACCAGTAGATTCTAAAAGTGCCATGGGATGGATACATAATATTTATTTCTGAAAGAACCCATATGAATTTTTCCCAGGGAAATTTAGTTTGTGTGACTTCTGCACCACCCACAGAGACATCTGAATACTCTCAGGAGGGTCACCAAACTAGACCAAGGTCTTAGAACGTCAGAGAATAAATACGGAATCAATTCATCTCATCCATTACCTGAACAAATTGTTCCTTTTGTCCCCAGCCCACAAGGTGGATCCCAGGAGGGAACAGGAAGTGGCCTGAGAAAATACACCCAGCTCACTGGTCCTGTGGATGGCGCCCTCCCCACGCCCAGCAGTGGCAAGCTGGCTTGTGAGAAATACGTCTTGGTGGGCACCATTTTCTCCAGAGTCCAGCGGGGCAAACAGCAGTCCTGACGGAATTCGACGAAGAGCTTAGAAGTAAGTGGTGGCCCTAAAACGTTGCTCTCAAGGTGCCACAGTTCCAAAGTTCTGGAACCTTCTCTACCTCAGGCACTGCTGTCAGGCAGAGGCTTTTGAAAGACCAGGCGGGATTTGCGGAGAAGGGGTTAATTCTTACTGCTCTCGGGTCATCTCTCCTCAGAGCTCTTCATAATTCGTGAGATAACCTGGCCCCTGGTACGGTGTCAAAGGGGGTACTGTCTCCAGGCCTCCCGTCTCCTGCTCGTGGTGCTGTTATGCTCTGATTAGTATTAATAATTGATTTATACAGCACCTTTTACAAGCCTCTCTGCAGTCGGCCCCTGTGAGGACACACGCAGCACTTCCCTTCACCCCCAGATGATAAGCTGCTACCCAGTGGGGTGGGAGGCAGCGTCAGGCGCCAGTCACCTCAGTGGCGCCGTGACGAGGAGACAGTCTGATGCAGGAAGTAAGGTGGTGCCTTATCTCCTCTGGCTGGGGTGGGGGAGTGGGCGGAGGTGATCCTGGGCCTGTTATTAATTCACTGAAGGATCAACTCTCAGAGAAACCCAGGTGAGGGAATTATCTTTTAGTCATGGGGCGAGGAGGGGCAATTTCCCTTAGGGTTGAGTTACCCCACTGTATAGATGAGAAAAAACAAAAAATGGCCAAGGCAGAGATGGAGTAAAGCCAAAGCATCTGTGAGTCACATTGGCATGTTTCATGGGGCTGCGTGCCAAAGTGAAGTTGAAGATGAGGTGGTTATCCAAGGCTCAGGTCATTGGCCGCCATATTTTGTGGGGCTTGGGTTGCTTGTGTTATGTTTTGAGGCATTTTAGGTTGGTTTTTGGAGCTGAGGTTTTTCAGGGCCCCTGTGTGTGATCATTTGGATGTAGTTCGGCCAGTGTGAGTTCATTTAAGATCTCCAATTCCTTGTATTTTTGAGTGAATCCGCATCATGTACTTTAGGAACATGGGTTCTGGATTAAGTCAGTTTCATGGTGGTCCATACAAATACAGATCCCCAGACTTACTTGCTGGGTGATTGTGGGAAAGTCATAGAACCTCCTTGAACTTCAGTTTCCTTATCTGGAAAATGGAATACTAATAGTACTCACTTCCCAGGGGTGAAGCACAGCACTGGTATGTGGTAAGTGCTCGGTAAAGATACGCTCTTAATTATTTTATCATCATGATGGTCATCAATGTGTTCATCATCTTCATCAAATGGCGAGCCTCTCCTAGGAGAAATGAAACATCTTGGTGGATCATAAAGGAACTCAGTGTCCCAGAAAGGAGGCGTGAGACATACAGAGAGAGTTCTATGGTTGTTCAGACTCTGGTGCCACACTCCCTGGGAGGTCAGTGGGGAGGACCCAGACTCACCCCAGGGTAAAGGCCAAGTGCAGGAATGAGAGCTCTTGTGTGGCCAAATGTAAGAACTCAGAGACCAGGAATCAAGTGCCAATTTCCAAGGAAGCCAGGCCATGTGGTGTGGGCTGAGATGTAGCGGGAACTAGGACTTGCACAGAAATACCTAGATCAGGAGTTTCCAATTCTGTTCTACCCAACACCAGTCCACTGATTCACACTCCATGAACAAAGGGTACCGTGGCCAAGTAAGAGGGGAGACTGCAGCACACTCTACCTCCCTCTTGGAGAGCCACAAAGTTTGTAGAAGTCCTTCAGTAAAGAAATGGATTGAATTTGGTTTAACTCAATACTTTCCAAACCTATTTCACACTTTATTTATTTTTATTTTTATTTTTTATAAATTTATTTTATTTATTTTTGGCTGCGTTGGGTCTTCGTTGCTGCACGTGGGCTTTCTCTAGTTGCGGTGAGCGGGGGCTACTCTTCGTTGTGGTGCGCGGGCTTCTCAGTGCGGTGGCTTCTCTTGTTGCGGAGCACAGGCTCTAGGAGCACGGGCTTCAGTAGCTGTGGCACGCGGGCTCAGTAGTTGTGGCTTGCGGTCTCTAGAGTGCAGGCTCAGTAGTTGTAGCGCATGGGCTTTGTTACTCCGTGGCATGTGGGATCTTCCCGGACCAGGGCTCGAACCCGTGTCCCCTGCGTTGACAGGCGGATTCTTAACCACTGTGCCACCAGGGAAGTCCCCAACACTTTATTTTTATTTTTTTTTTAACTGAGGTATAGTTGATTTACAACGTCGCATAGTTTCTGGTGTACAGCAAAGTGATTCAGTTATACATGTATATAATTATATAAACTTTTTCATATTCTTTTCCATTATGGTTTATTACAGGATATTGAATATAGTTCCTCGTGCTATACAGTAGGACCTTGTCGTTTATCTATTTTATATGTAGTAGTTTGTATTTGCTAATCCCAAAGTCCTAATTTATCCCTCCCCCACCCCCTTTCCCCTTTGGTAACCATAAGTATGTTTTCAATGTCTGTGAGTCTGTTTCTGTTCTGTAGATAAGTTCATTTGTGTCATATTTTAGATTGCACATATAAGTGATATCATATGGCATTTGTCTTTATCTGACTTACTTCACTGAGTATGATAATCTCTAGGTCACTCCACGTTGCTGCACATGACATCATTTCCTTCTTTTTTATGGCTGAGTAGTATTCCATTGTATACATGTGCCACATCTTCTTTATCCATTCATCTGTCCAAACCTGTTTAACACTTGAATCCCTCCTTCTATTTTGGTGTGATTTCATAAAATAACACATACTTTCCCTGGAAGAGACTGATTTAGACCAGGAGAATTTGAGAAAATTGTCTTCTCCAAGGCTGGAAAAAAAAAGAAAAGATTTAAATCTTTTTAAAATCTGTGTTTTAAATGTATCCTACCTGAATATCATTTTTTAAAACTTGTAAATAGGCTCACCACCACTTCTAAATGATTGCTATTGTTGCTGGAAGTGTTCATCTGAGATTCTGCAGCTATTTTAAATGGCTTACTTGAAGGATGAAGAATAGGAAATAGCTATGTTCACAATATCTGATAATACCAATACTATTCATAATAATGTTGATCCAGTAGTAACGATAATCCGTCATGGCTACTGTTTATGAAGTCCTGTCTATATGCCCTTCCTACACTAAGTGAGAAGTATGTATTATCTCATCGAGTCCTCCCAAGGGGAGACTGATGCTCATAGGGGGTGTGTAGTTTGCCCCAAGTCATCACTAGAAGGTAGCAGGGCCAACATTTGAATCCAGGACCAACCCTCAGAAAAAAGCAAAGGCAATCACGCTGCCACCCCGCATGGACCCTCTAGCCCTTCATTTCTATCAACATCCCGAAGGCTCCCAGAGTGACTCAGAAGGGGTCACATCTATTGTCAGGAGCCAGGGCTGCCCTGAGTCATTGGAAGCTGAGGCCCAGATCACTTAAAAATCTTCCCAGCTTCCTGCTTGGAAGCCTCATGAGTCACTGAAAGGCTGCGTGTGGTTTAGGCACCGCCGAGGTGGATGGCAGCAGGTCTCATGACCCTGCTGTGTCACACGGACCTTGTCCTCTGTGTGCCAGACCCAGCTGGGTGTTGTCCGGGTGTCGCTTTCGTTTTCTGAGGCTCGCACCGCAGCACACGCAGAGTCTTTACACGTGCAAGCGTGTGATCTACTGTACGTGAAGGCCCAGCACACGGACCAGCCATTCCGGTTTGTGGGAGACTGTCCTGGTTTTAGCACCGAGAGTCCCACGTTCTGGGTAATCCTCCAGGCTCTGGCAACCCAGGGCAGCTGGTCACCCTAAATAGAGGTTGACAGGTAAGCCTTGTCTAAAGGCAAGAGGCCCTCAAAAACAACCCGTGTAACAGAAAATTGCAGTTGAAGGTGGCAAGGTCCTTTCTGACTTTGAAAAACAACAGGAAAAAAAATCCAACAGTCTTCTTTATTAAATCCAGCACTTTCTTAATTCAAAAAAGGGCTTTTAAAATGATATCCTTCTACTCCACCACAATGCACTAAAATGATCGCAATACTAATAGCTATCTTTCGAGTGTGTTTACCATGCTCCTTGCTGGCCCTTGACATAGCACTTCATTGAATTTGCACAGCAAACTCATGAGGTAGGAGCTACTTTGATGCACAGGTGAGACTCAGGAAAGGTCACTTGTCCAAGGTCATAGGTAGGCAGTGCCCGCTGCAGGCAGCTAGGACTCAGGGGACCTGAGATCAGGTCCCAGGCCCCACCCCCTCAGCCATCCCACTCCCTGTGATAGAGATGAGCACTTTGAGAATGAACACTTTGGGGTCTTAATCGTGCCAGAGTGCAAGCTTCCTGAGGGCAGCTTCTCTTTTGTCAGTGTATCCTCAGAGTACCTAGCACGGGGCCTTAAGCATAATAGATGCTCAATCAATGTTTGCTAAACTTGACTGAAGTGAAAAAAATCTGATTCTCTACACAGAGCAAAAAATATTTTGCAGAAGGCCTGGTCTGTTTCAAATGGGCTGTTTCCTTTATTTCTCCGCTAAAATAAAAGCTGTTTTAATAATGCCTGTCTCCCTACTGGATTATAAGCTCATATATATATGCAATATAATATATATTAGTAATATGTTAAAATATATTAAACAGAGGATTATAAGCTCTCTTATTGATACATTATATATAATATGTGCATGTATGATTGTTATATGTAAAACTATAAGGACAAGCCCATACTGTGTTATTTGTGGCAAGATCCTGGCTGCTAGCAGAGTGCCTGGCACAGAGTAGAGGCTCAATAAATATTTGGTGAATGAAAGAACGAATAAGTATAGGCTGCCCAGCAAGAAAACAGTGGATAGAGAGAGCTTTGTTGCTCCGAAGGAAAATTCTCCAGCCACTTTTAAAACAATAAACGGGTCTTTTCTGAGTCCAGTAATTTTGGTACCAAGGGTGGGACTGCCTCAACTATGAGATTACTATCTGTGGGTTCTTGTTTCACAGCAGACAAAAATGTGAGCACACTCTCCACCTTTTTTTTTTTCTTTTAATAAATTTATTTTTTAGTTTAGACTAACTCATATTGTTTGTTTATTTATTTATTTATTTATTTATTTATTTATTTATTTATTTTTGGCTGTGTTGGGTCTTCGTTTCTGTGTGAGGGCTTTCTCTAGTTGCGGCGAGCGGGGGCCACTCTTCATCGCGGTGCGCGGGCCTCTCACTATCGCGGCCTCTCTTGTTGCGGAGCACAGGCTCCAGACGCGCAGGCTCAGTAGTTGTGGCTCAAGGGCTTAGTTGCTCCGCGGCATGTGGGATCCTCCCAGACCAGGGCTCGAACCCATGTCCCCTGCATTGGCAGGCAGACTCTCAACCACTGCGCCACCAGGGAAGCCCTCCACCTTTTCTTTAAGCCAGAATCACTGGTAGCCTCTTCAGTTGGACCTACCGGAAAATGGCAGCTCATGGGGATTCAGGTTTGGGTCTCACAGGGAATATCTGTAGATGAAGAAACCATCAAATAATAATAATAATAATAATAATAATAATAATAATAATAATAATAATAATAATAATACACAAGCACATAGCACTCTCCTATGTGCCTGACACGCTGCTGTGTTATATATAATTAACCTAATTATACTTCACAACCACTGTGAGGTTGGTACCACTGCATCACTTACAGATGAGAACATGAAGGTACAAAAGGTTATATAACTTGGCCAAGGTCACAGATCTTGTAAGTCTGGCTTGAATCCATGGTCTTAACCCTCATAAGGCATTTGCACAACCTGCAGAGCAAAGAATGAAGAGTTGCTCAGGTGGTCATTTCCATAAAAACTACTCTGTAGTATATATTGTGCAAGGGGGCTGGCATTCCCAAAGAATAAGGATCCACCAAAATATTAATATTAAAGCATAAAAATTGTATATTAAACATTTATAGCAACAATAGGATAGTCAATTATATTAATTTATATATCACATTTATAACAATAATTATGATAATGATATAAGTAATATATTGTAAAATAATATCAATATTAAACTGTTAAATATTTTATTAAATATTAATGATCAATACTAATAGCTACCACAATTGAGCATTCACTGTAAGTCAGACACCTAACGGATATTTACTTGTTTTTACAACGAGGAGGTAGGGGCTTTTACATTAAATTTTTTTTTAATTTTAATTTTTTAAACATTTCAACATTTTTGAGTTATAGCTGACAAATAAAATTGTAAGGTATTAAAGTTTTCATCATGGTAATTTGACAATACATGTGTACATTGTGAAACTGTTCCCCTCACCTAGCTAATTAACACGTTCATCACCTCTCATATTTATCTTTCTGTGTGTGTGTGGTCAGAACATTTAAAATCTACTCTTAGAAAATCTCTATTATACAATACAGTGTTAACAACTATAGTCATCATGTTTTACATTAGATTCTCTGACCCTATTCATATTATAACTGAGAATTTGTACCCTTTTACCAGCCTCACCCTATTTCCCTCCCCCCACCAACCCCGCCCCAGCCCCTGGCAATACCTTTTCTACTCTCTTTTTCTACGAGTTTGACTTTCTTTTCAGACTCCACGTATAAGTGATACCATGCTGTATTTGTCTTTCTCTGTCTGGCTTATCTCACTTAGCATAATGTCCTCAAGCTCCACCCATATTGTCCCAAGTGGCAGAATTTCCTTCTTTCTCATGGTTGAATAATATTCCAATATATAGAGATGAGTATTTTGAATCTGACCTTGGAACTTCTCTTCCTCCACCGAATCCCAACAGCATCTTACTTGGGGAGGACATTGTGGTGGTTATTTGTTCATGAACCTGTCTCCTCCAACTGATTGTGAGTTCTCTGCCCGCACGCTGATTCTTTATAATCCCCAGATCACCAACATCTGGGTCAGTGCACTTCGTGGAGTTGAATGAAAGAGGTTTCACAGGCAAATCTAAGCAGAGGCAAAGCTACACACTCTTGTGTGCAGATACCACGTAGAAGGAACGTTTATCCCTTTCCCCACCCTCACTGCCCCACTGGGCATTTGGCAACCCTCACATGATCAAATAATAACCCTCCTTGCCATCATTCTCCATGGATGTGGGTGCCCCCGGGATGTGACAGCTCACGAGGATCACTGTCAAACCCATTTTAGCTTTTCTTTCTAAATTCCCAGACTTTGTCTTTTTGAGCCATCTCCAGAACCTTCCCAAGGGGGATTTTCCTTGCTCTTGTAAACTAGAGATTTATGTTCCTTATGTGGACTTTTCCCAGCTTAGCTGAATTCTCAGTTGTGGGTGTTTATTTTTCCTTCAGGCGGAAGTGTGTGAAACAGAGGACGTTGGAGAAACTGCTTTGTGGTGAGATTCTTAGACTAGTTCTTACCTGAGAGGGGTAACTGTGAGGAAATTCCTGGCGTAGGGGAAAAATGTTGGTTCTGGAATCAGAAAAACACGTGGGTTTGCCTCTGGGAGCCCTGTGACTTTGGCAAGTTATCTGCTCTTTCTAAACCTCCCCACGTCCTTATCTATAAAAGAGGAATGATGACCTCTATCCTGGGGGGATGCAGAGAGGATAGTCATGACTATGGATCGCCTTCTCGTCCAATCCTGATACTTGTTTTTGTTGCAGTCTGTCTTCCCTCTCACCACCTTTTCGCCACCACCATTATTTCCATTCATTTTTGGTGCTTGTTTTGGACCCTATCCCTCCTTCCAGCTGTTCCAACTTTTAAAGTTGTTCCTTTCATCCCCTTGCTTTATATCCTATATAATTTGGGTCTCCTTATGAATCTTTTTTTTTTTTTTAATCTCAAGTTCTTTGTATTTTTGAAAGAAAATCCTATTTTATAATTGTGGACATTAGTAGGCTTAGTTAAAACACAGTGAGTTGAATCGATCCAGCTGTTGGAGCCAGGATTTCTGCTGGAAAACAGATTGTGATGTATGCTTCGACCACTTGCCCCCTGCCTTTGGGGCGACTTTGATGGTTAAAATGATGTCAAGCCACAGTGTGTGTCACTGAATGTCAGCTGGGAATGGGTCTTGTAGATTCACACCTAATAGCTTTCGATGAAAGGAGTTAGAAAAAGAGGATCAAAACAAACCAAGCAAATGCAGAAGAAAAGAAGTGGTTAATATAAAACCAGAAAGTAAGGATTGAAAAATGACCAACATTTGATTAGTAAATTTAAGAGATTGTTTTCTGAGAAACAAACACATTTTTAAGAGGACAAGTTATTGAAAACATCAAAGAAGGAAAGGAAATGAGGAAACCTAAATATCCCAAGTTAACAATGAGAAACAAGATATGAAGTTATAATAGGGATATTTAAATTATAAGAGGGTGCTATATGCAACTCTGTGTGAAGATTTCTCAACTTCCTCCCTATTGGCCTGGATGATTCTTTGCTGTGAGGGGCTGTCCTGGGCATTGCAGGATGTTTAGCAACATCCTAGGCTTCTACCCACTAGATGCCAGTAGCACCCCCTGTCTCCAAGTTATAACAACCCCAAATGTCTATAGATGTTGCCAAATATCTAGAGGGGGCAAAATCACCCCTGGTTGAGACCCCTGTTCTATATTAATCACTTTGGAAAATTTTAGTGACATGGAAAATATTCTAGGGAAATATTAATGATTTTACTAAAAATTTAATATATACATACGCATGTATGTGTATGTGTCTCTATATATGTATAAAAACCAGGAAAAACCTTTGCAAAGTTGTCAACATGTCACCTTTAAAAAACAAAATTCTGGGTCAAAAGGAAATTATCAGTGAGTTGTATTCCATGCTCAAGAGATAATAAATTTTCATTCTCCATAAACTGCCAAGGCGACCAACTGTCCTGGTTTCCCTCAGACTGAGTGGTTTCCTGGGATGCAGGACTTTTACTGATAAAACCTAGAAAGCCTTGGGGAAACCTGGACAGATTGGTCATCCTAAACCTTTCCCACAGATAACGGGAGAGAGTACGCCAATTCAGCACTAAACACGGGAAACCACAGGCCATATCCACTTATGAATATAAATGAGAACATAGTAGACAAAGAAACATAGATATTAAATCGCGTGGTATGTAAAAGTAGTATTTTAATTTATTTGCTTGTTTGCTTAAGAATCTTTGTTCCAATAAAATACTTTGTGAGGTCTGAATTTGTTGCAGCAAGGGTGGTGTGGACAGCCCTTTCTGGGTCTGTTTCTCCCTAAACCCCAACTTCTCCTTTCTTCCCTACTCATTCCTAAACCCACTCCCACATATTCCCTGAGGGGCTCCATAGAACCCTAGTGCTCTCCAAAGGACAGCTGGAAATCCAACATTAGAAGAATAATCATCATGATGAAACAGGGTCTAAACCAGAAATATAAGATGGTCCAACAGAGTTATTTTGATGTAGATCAAAAGGTATTTGATATACAAAATCCATGTGATTTAAAACAAAAAAATGACAACCAACCTTCATTAAACTAGAAGTAGAAGTATGCTCCCCTAACCTAATGTTGATTATCTTTTTTCAAATCACTAGCAACATCATTCATAATGGAAGCCTTCCCATTAAAGTCAGGAACAAGGAGTCCTGTGATCACCCTTAATTTAATAATTTTTAAGAAGTTTTAGCCAATGCAGTAAAGCAGAAAAAACAGATAAGATGAAGATAAACTAGAAAGAGAGAGAGAAACATGTAATTATTTGCAGATGACCTGATTGAATCAATGGAAAATTTTAAGAAATAATCAGACCGTTAAAAAAAAGAACCAAAACTTTCTCTAGTTTTAAAAATTAACCTAATAAAATTCCAAAAAGAAAGATTTTTAAAAAGAACTCATCAAAATTAAGTGAAAACAACCTTAAAGTTAAAATTAGGTGAGAGTAGCCATAAATTTTTACGTGAAAAATAAAAGAGGTCTTACACTACCAAATTTAAAACATAATAAAGCTACAATAATTCAAACAGTATGGGCCTAATGCAAAATAGACACCTAGATACATGGAATTAAATATAAAATCCCATAAATACTCCCAATCATAGGTAAGAATAAAATCCATGATAAAGGTAGAAGTTCGAATCAATGGAGAAATGACCATTAAGTGAAAAATGATGCTGTGATGTATGATAAACTATTTGACAAAATAAAGTCAAACACTTACCTTATGTCATGTAGCAAAATTAATTAATATAAGTAGATTGAGTCACCTGTAAACAGTAAGACTATAAAAGAATTAGAAATATAGATAAACCTTTATTTGAACACTGGATGGAGGAGCCTTTTATTTTAGTCATTAAAAGGAAGGCAAAACTATAAGTTATATATTAAACCAAATAAAAAATGAAAACCAAAAAACACCATAAATATCAAAAGGAAGATGACTAGGAGAAAATATATACATTATGGGAGTAAAATGATTATTGGTTTTATTATGTAAAGAAGAGTTATTATAAATTAGTAAGAAGATAAATGTATAAATAGAAAAAAGGGTGGGGATATGCATGATCAATTTCCAAAGAAGAAATATAAATGGTGAATTAAAGCTATAAAAAGCTATTCAATAGCATTACAATAAAATCAATGCAAACTAAAACAAGATACTGTGTTTTGCCTATCAAATGGGGGAAAAAATAGTGACAATTATTGAGGTGGTGGGGACAGCCAGATGCTATACAGATAGGCAGAGATGTCACCAAGATATGTATACAAAGATGGTCATAACGACATGATAGGGAAAAGGGAAATTAGCTACTCAGCAGTAGATTCTTACAGAAAATATATACAAAGGACAACTATATATAGTGAGTCAAACCATGGTCTTAAAGAACAGGAGGAAATATTAATGATCGATAAAATAAAAAATTATAAAAAGAATCTGCAGTACATGATACCACTTAAGACAAAAACCAAAACATATCTGTATCCACACATCAAGAAAAATTGTGTAAGGGTGGATATAGTGCCAGTAATTCTCTGACTGGTGACTTGTATTTTCTTCTTTGCACATTTCTATGTTACCCAAATTCTTCTGTGTTATTTCTTTAATCATAAGAAAAAATCATATTAAATATTTATTTTAAAAATTTCAATATGGCTGATCAAGAAGCTGACTGTCCTTTGAGTTCTTTATTTTATTTTATTTTATTTATAGTTTAGACTAACTCATATTGTTTATTTATTTATTTATTTATTTATGTATTTATGGCTGTGTTGGGTCTTCATTTCTGTGCGAGGGCTTTCTCTAGTTGTGGCAAGCGGGGGCCACTCTTCATCGCGGTGCGCGGGCCTCTCACTATCGCGGCCTCTCTTGTTGCGGAGCACAGGCTCCAGACACGCAGGCTCAGTAGTTGTGGCTCACGGGCCTAGTTGCTCCGCGGCATGTGGGATCTTCCCAGACCAGGGCTCGAACCCATGTCCCTTGCATTGGCAGGCAGATTCTCAACCACTGCGCCACCAGGGAAGCCCAAGTTCTTTATTTTTAACCTACTTTCTTTCATGACTTATCAAACTTGTAGGTCAGAGATAAACAGAACATTCTTTCAGTGGGATGATGAAGACTCAGAGAGGTTCCAAAATCACAAATATTTCCCTTTGTGGGGAAATATTCCCTTAGGGGCTTGGCGGCGCATTTGAAATCGATCAGTTTAGACTAAGTATTGCCCTTCCCTTTCCTCTTTAAATTCAGGTACCTGTGGATGGGGTAACAGTGCCTGAGTCCTTGTAGGTGCTCAATAAACGTTGATTGACTTGAATTGAAGACAGAGGCACCATAAGATTACTTTGTTAGTTACATCAGATTGTTTTCCTCAAAGAACAATATAGACACAGGGATTTCTGCAAGATTTGTCTTATAGGTGTGACTGATTTTATTCCTGAGGTTACTATCTAACTGGCGCATGGAGAACAAGAGGACACAGAATGGCCAGCATAAAAGCACAGCTACTGAAAAGTAGGAATGAAGTGGAATAGCACATTTCTCTAAACATATTTCTTTCCAGATCCACCCTTAGAGGAGCCGTATTCTTGGTAGATAGATTCTTGCCTGGTTGTTGGACCAAGTAAGGCATTCATTCATTCATTTATTCATTCATTCACTCACTTATTACTGTAAGGCATCTGTGAGCTGTGTGATTCAGGCTTAGGTCCCCCATCACTGTTAATAAAACACAGACAACCAAAAAGTAATTTCCTAATACCTCAAGTTCTTTATTTGTATCTCTTGGACACTGGGAAATGGGCACAAAACCTATGGACACTTTTTCCTTATTCCTATTCTCTGTTCTTGTGATTCTGTATAATGGAACCTGAAGATTCAGCATGGCAACAGTTGAAGGTGAGTTAGGGAAATAAACTGAATATGTAGACCAGAATTCTCCTTAGTATGTAGGAAGAAGGAAAGTTACCTGCTATGTTTTAAAGACTGTTGGAAGTACTTCACATCCCTTCTTATTTAATTCTCACACCAATGATTCAAATTAGATAACATCATCCCCGTTTTGCAGATGAGGAAATGAAAGTTTATGTCCAACAGGTATATAAACTTGAATTAAGTCGGATGTATCTAATTCAGCTTTAAGATGAACACGCCACTTTGCTTGCTTTAGTCTCCGTTCCCGTTCGTTGTCTTGGTGTAATTATGAATAGTGGTTCCTTGCACACCTCAAAAGTGTCTGAATGATAAATTACCTTGTCACCTATTAGAATTGCTATTGACTTCAAGTAGCAAGAAGCCAAGATTCAGGAGGTTTAGACATTAGGGACTTTATAATCTCACAGATCAAGCAGTGCAGTTAGGATAGCACCAGGTTTGAGTAATTCAGAGGCTCAACAACACTGAAGACTGAGGTTCCTTCTATCTTTTCCTTGGCCAAGCTTTCTAGGTTGATTCTGCCCGGTTGGCCCTGCTGTTTCAGGCAACTTTCTCACACACCAATGGCTAAAGGCAGACAAAGGTCCGTTTCTTCCTTGTATCTCTTTATAAGAACGAGGAAGCTTTGCAAGCAGCTCCTAGCACATAGCCCCTCATGAGTCACACGTTCTCTCTTCAACCAATCATAGCAAGGGAATGGGGGGGTGTCACATGATTAGCTTTGACTAATCAGGATTTTTCTCAATCAACACAGGGGTCCACTGGACAAGGAAAGAGAAACTGGACTCTTTCAGAAGGGAAGACGTGGAAAGTGGATGTTTTGAGGTCAGCAAAGAATAGCGACCACTGTAACTTGTAGGTGGAGAGAGGCCAGCCAGTTTGAAGGACCACAGATCGCTATTTTCACGACCCCAGCCTCCCTCTCTCAAAGACTGTGACTTCTGAGAGGTTATGTCTGCCAGTCAGAGGTGGGAGTAGGGGGTCACTGTCGGAAGAAAATGCAAACCCATAGCTATAAGCAATGTCATACATCTCCTAGGATCCTACGATGGCATTTGAGAGAGCTTTCAACAAATAGTGGCTTTTGAACTGAGAAGGATGAGGAGGGGTTTGCTCTGAGCTATTGGCGGGGACAGTGAAGGGCATTCCAGGCAGAGGGAACTGCATGTGCAAATGCCTGGGGATGAGAAAGAGCCTGGTGTGTTCAGGAAACTGCAATAGCCCCATGGCAGTGATCGAATATGAGGTTAAGAAGGTGAGGAGGGCCATGTCCCAAAGGGTGGGCATAACATGCCAAGAAGAGGAGATTTTTTTTCCTAGGGAGACACTGATAGATTTTAAACTTGGAAGTGGTCAGACTTCCTATTGTTGCCCTGAGGAAATTCTATTAGCAGAGAGTCAAGACTTCTAGGTCAGATATTTTCATTTTTATTCAAGGGGCTGGGAATCCCAGCTGGTGTATTGTAGAGAGGTTACTTAGGGCCGAGGTGAGGTACACACAGCTCTGAAAATGCTTGATCTTGGAATTGTTCCAGAAGAAGAATGTTTCTTTGCTTCATATATGTATTCCTGATAGTTTGTGACGGAGAATTCACCAAAATTTTTTTTTCCCTCTTGGGCACAAGCTACACTACTTTTCCCAGTGTCTCCAGGGGTTGGGTAAGACCTTGTGGTTGTTATGTCCAGTAGATGGTGGGCATTAGTGATATTCCCATTGCCTAGGCCATCCTCTGTGCTCTCTTTTCCCATCCACTTGCCAAATGAAGAAGACCCCAAGGACGTAGAGAAGGGCAGAGCTACCAAAGGGAAGGAGCCTGAATCTCTGAATTACTGTATGGAACAAAGCCCTCTGCTGACTTTTGTTGTACTTAGTATTATAGAGAATCAAACTTTTACTGAGGTTGTTGTTTGTTACAGCATCTAATCTAACCTAATACATGCCTCACAGGCATCTACACACCCTTGAAATACCAGGGAAACTGACAAAACAGCTTCTTGACAAAGTCAAAGAAAATGTACTGAAATATGGGGAGGGTAGCAGCACTAAGAAGATTGAAAGGGAGACCGTCTGTGGAGTGAGGACAGGATGTCCTATCCTGCCTGGTTATGGTGAGGACTCCAGGACACTGTTTATGGAAATCACCCAGCAGGAGTTGTATCTTAATGGAATAAGTTAGGAAAAGTTTTTTTGGAGTTGGTAGCTATTAGTCTTAGAAACACGTGTAAAAGGGAGATAGTGAAGCTGAAATGAGATGATGATTTTCAAGCACTTAGCACAGGACTGACCAAATAACATGGAGATAGCTGTAATAGTAATTACTGGTTCTTACGGGCATTTTTACTGTAAGATGTGACTGGGCTCAGAGAGCAGTAGTTTTAGGAGAAGAAGGCGTTTCAGGCTGTGGGGGATGATATAAGCAAGGTTGGAATGATAAGAGGAGCTTCCAGAGAGAGTATGATGATAGAGACTGTTGGGAGTGGTGTTGGTGGTGTTTTTGGTGTTGGTGAAGGGTTGGTGTTGGTGGTGGGACTGGTGTTGGTGGTGGGTTGCAGGGAAGAAGGGTGGGGAAGGAGAGGAAAGACACCAGGTGGAGGAATTGAAAAGCTCTGTTTATAGCTTGATGACCACGTCTGCCCAGAGTGAACTCGGATCATTCCCATTGCCACCAGGCACCCTTCTTTGCAGCATGCTGGCGCCTAATCATATCTTGAGTGCTATTTCCAAGAAGCTCAAAGGGCTTTCTGGAAGTTATCTGCTTGCTTGTCCCAACAGCCCTGCATTATCACCCCCATCTCACAGATGGAAAAACAGGTAACCTACTTACCCAAGGTCAGAGTGTGACTCAGTGGCCCATGTGTAAACAGATTCCAGATTTCTCTACCTTCAGGTCTTTTCTGTGGATCCTCCAGGCTAGCTTTGGGCTGCCAAACAGGCAGCATTTCTTTTTCCTCAAAAAGAGCCATTAAACATCCAGATTCCTCAAGTAATTCAGTTATTAGCTAGACTCTGACCTTTAAAGACAAGAAGTTTGATTTTCAAGCTAAATATTCTCTATTTGCAAATGAAGCAACTGACAAAGGATTAACCTCACAAATATACAAGCAGCTCATGCAGCTCAATATCAAGAGAAACAAACAACACAATCCAAAAATGGGCGGAAGAGCTACATAGACATTTCTCCAAAGAAGTTATACAGATTGCCAACAAACACATGAAAGGATGCTCAACATCATTAATCATTAGAGAAATGCAAATCAAAACCACAATGAGGTATCACCTCACGCAGGTCAGAATGGCCATCATCAAAAAATCTACAAACAATAAATGCTGGAGAGGGTGTGGAGAAAAGGGAACCCTCTTGCACTGTTGGTGGGAATGTAAATTGATACAGCCACTATGGAGAACAGTATGGAGGTTCCTTAAAAACCTAAAAATAGAACTACCATATGACCCAGCAATCCCACTACTGGGCGTATACCCTGAGAAAACCGTAATTCAAAAAGAGTCATGTACCAAAATGTTCATTGCAGCTCTATTTACAATAGCCAGGACATGGAAGCAACCTAAGTGTCCATCATCGGATGAATGGATAAAGAAGATGTGGCACACGTATACAATGGAATATTACTCAGCCATAAAAAGAAATGAAATTGAGTTATTTGTCGTGAGGTGGATGGACCTAAAGTCTGTCATACAGCGTGAAGTAAGTCAGAAAGAGCAAAACAAATACCGTATGCTAACACATATACATGGAATCTAAAAAAAAAAAAAGGTTCCGATGAACCTAGGGGCAGGACAGGAATAAAGACACAGAGGTAGAGAATGGACTTGAGAACACGGGGAGGGTTAAGGGTAAACTGGGACAAAGTGAAAGAGTAGCATTGACATATATACACTACCAAATGTAAAATAGATAGCTAGTGGGAAGCAGCCGCATAGCACAGGGAGATCAGCTCGGTGCTTTGTGACCACCTAGAGGGGTGGGATAGGGAGGGTGGGAGGGAGACGCAAGAGGGAGGGGATATGGGGATATATGTATACATATAGCTGGTTCACTCTGTTGTACAGCAGAGGCTAACACAACTTTGTAAGGCGATTATACTCCAATAAGGATGTTAAAAAAAAAAAAAAAGAAAAAGACTGATATGTAACAAGAAGAGATCAAAATGGTTTCTAATTAAATGCTGGACTCTGCAGTAAAAATCTGCTTTTGTTGTAAATCAAAATCAAGGGCACTTTCCAGAATGGAATAAAAGTGTGAAAATTGAAAGTTAAAGTTATTTTCAAAATTCTAATTGAGTTTTAAGAAAAACACTTTCATTCTGGTATTTAAGGTATTACTAATTTGTCTGGTAACTTCAAGTAGCCACCTAATGTAACATGGATGTACATATAATGAAAAAAAAATTTTTTTTTGAAGACTACTACCCAAATCTAAAATACAGTTTTTCCCTTTTCTGGTCTTTGGTCAATTAAGGACTCATTTAGTTATGAGTAAGACTCATGGAAAACATTTAGTTTCCTATATTTCTATACTTTTATTAATAGCCCTCCATACTTTGCATTTGACTTTTCGTTTGGCTGTGGTCTAAAGAATTCATGGACATTTAAAGAACAAATTTTAACAGTTTTTCTGAACTGATACATCGCTAGTGTCCGATTGCCTTCACGATCTCAGATACTAAGCTTCCAACTACTTATAGTTGCTGATAATTTGCTTTTATGTAGACCTAATGCCATTGTCTTTAAACTTGAGTTTTCTTCAAGCTTTTTTATTGAATTCTTGGGAGTCAATAAAAACTTCTAAGTGAGAAAAAAAAAACAAAACTAAATATTCTCTTAGAAGAACAAGAGAGGTGCTGGTTGACATTCTATGCTTTTGTTCCTAGAATTTATTATAAAAATGCTTAAGCAGACAGAAAAGTGAAGGAATTTTACAGTCAAATACCTGTGTACCCAGTGGCTAGATTCTACAATTAATGTTTTGTTAATTTTACTTTATTAGCTGAACTACTGCTAAAGCAGTGAAGGCGAAATTCTTTTCAGTGACAGTCAAAATAAGTGATGCTATTAAAAATCTTTTAAAATATCTGCAAATGATAAGAAAAAGTCTTTAAAAAAATTCTTTACATCTTTCAGGTCTTTACCAATAGACTAGAGTATTTGCTACCAAAGGGAAATTATAGCAGGTTTCAAGAATGTTCATTTTCACATTGAGAATATATCCTAGCATGAGTCTTTAAAATAAACTGTCATGATATTCTACTAGATTTGTCTGTTTAAAAAAAACAAAAATCCCCTCCCACAGCTAAAAAATAAATCAAAACAGGGATTTAGAACAGGGAGTTTGGCAACCCTGGAATAGGTGCTTTAGGTCTTTCCTATGGGGAATGTGTGTGAGGTCAGGAGACAGAAAAGGCCTGGCCAGAGACTTGAAGGAGCCAAAGAAATCTTTACATCCTATTTTATGGAGGAGGCCCAGAGAGGCCAAGTGCCTTGCCTGAGGTCACACAGTGAGGGCCTTTCAGTGACAGAATTATACCAGTAACTTCTGATACTGGGGGCAGAGCTGGCGGAAAGTCCTCAAAAGCCCATAGCATTTTGTCAGTATCACCTTCCCCCCATTTTGACCATCCTGGAGACTTCAATGAACACTTTATTTACAGGGAGCTATGTGCTTAAACAATAAACAATAGTTGTGACTGCCACCACCAGCGTAGGTGCCAGAAATCTCCCTTTTGGGGAGTCTGGGGGGAAAAAATGCTGGTTGGGAAAATTGGCTTGAATGTGGATTTAAATTGCCTTCAAAAGGCAGAGCTTTTGCTGCCCCTTAATGTGCTTTTGGCATGGCCTTCTCTGCCCAGAGGCTTTGCCCTGGATCCAGTTCCTGAGTTGCCCATGCTTACATCTTCTGAGGCCTCTAGCTGTTTATCTACGGGTAATATCTGGATGTACCGCTTGATCAAGAAAAGGAATACTGAAATAAAGCCTGGATATTGGTCTCCCTGCCACTCCTCCTGATTTAGCCAAGAGCAAAGAGGCTGTGGTTTCACTGGGATCCCTGCTAGCCTCTTCCTTGGAGGTAGGGCTACCTGCCTGGTAGACCACAGGGCTGGGACCCATTATTCTGAGAAATCCAGCCTCCTCTCTTGACCTGGCGAGTGCTCTCAGAACGGGTAGCCCCTAAGCTCCCAGCGGGAAGGAAGCAACAGAATCTCATGTCCCCACTCTATCAGTTTGTCATCTTTGTCCTGTGCAACCCAGAGAGACCTTAATCTCTTGGGCGTCAGCCGGGATTCTGTCCCCAGCACTAAACTCATTTAAGGGAGAGGGGGTGTTTATTAATAATGAAGATAACCAAACAGTCCAGGCTGTGATATTCCCTGACCCGCCCCCAGGCGGGCCTAAATGACTGTTTGTGAAGTGTGCGGAGAGCCTCAGATGAAAGGCGCCCAGGTGAGCACAGCCCTGCCCACTGATGTCAGGACACCTGCTGAGCCCCACCCGCCTGGGGTCCAGCTGTTCCTGCCCCAGCTGGCCCTGAAGGCCTAGCTCCTGTGGGCACGCGGGTGGTGGTGCAACGGAGAGAGAGAGCCCAGTGGGGCGGGGGGAGGCCAGGGTATGGGAGAGGACAGGGTATGGGGGGGGAGGGCAAAGGGAGAAAGGAGGGAGATGCAGGTCAAGGAGAGAAAGAGGGTGAGAGTGAAGGAGTAGAAAGGGAGATGGGGTGAGGGGGCGGGAGGGAGAGAAGGAGGGCAAGGAATAACTCAGAAACAGGAAAAGAAAAGAGAGGGAGAGAGAAGGGGGAGAGAGGGAGGGGGGAGTCACAGTGAGAGACACTGAGAGAAGACAGGGAGGGGGGAGTCACAGTGAGAGACACTGAGAGAAGACAGAGAGGGGGGAGCGGAGGGGACCGATTCGGAGAGCAAGGGAAGGAAGAGAGAGAAAGGGAACAGGCAACAGGGAGGGAGGGAAAGGGGAACAAGAGAGAAAACAGGGGTGGAGTGATTCAATGCTAAGAAAGACTCACTTAAGACTTAGAGAACGAACTTATGGATATGGGGGGGAAGCGGGGGAGGGATAGTTAAGGAGTTTGGGATTGACCTGTACACGCTACTATATTTAAAATGGATAACCAACAAGGACCTACTGTATAGCACAGGGAACTCTGTTCAGTATTATGTAACAACCTAAATGGGAAAAGAATTTGAAAAGGAATAGATACATGTATACGTATAAAATAAGAAAAATAAATAAAAGCAAAAAAAAAAAAAAAAAGAAAGAAAGAAAAAGAAAGAGAGACCAAAAAGGAGAGAGAGGAGGGAATACAGAGAGATGGAGAGAATCAGACAGTAAGAGACAGAGAGAAACAGAGAGAGGGTAGTGTGAGACGGAAAGGGCTGGGAGTGACCACAGACAGGTATATACGGGAGAAAATGGCACACACAGGCACATGATGGGTCCGGGGCAGAGGAAAGTGACACGGAGCCGAGGGGCACAGACAGGAGAAGGAGATCGGCAAGGCAGAGCCTTTGGGGAGCGACACGGCCAACGACGAGCGCGATCCGGGAAAAGGCCGGGAACTCCCCCTGCGCCCCGCGCCCCCCTCCCCGCGTCTTATCAGCGGCGCGCTGCCGGGCGGCCTTGGGCGCAAGGCGGCGGCGGCGGGGCCTTATTGCAGGTGCGCTGGCGCCGCCGAGTCTGCGGCGGCCGCTCCGTGGCCGGCCGGGCGGCCGGGCGGGTGGTGGCGGTGGCAGGCACGGCGCGAGCAGGGGCTTGCGGGCGCGGCCTCGGCTTCGCACGCAGGCCGGTGACCGCCGCTCGGCCGAGCGTCCTGGACCCGCGCCCCACCAGCCCGGCGCCCGCCCGAGCCCCGCCCCGATCCTGCCCCAGCCACCTGACCTGAGCGGAGGCCGGGTGGCACCAGCCCCTGCCGCCCCCCGGGGCTTTGCAATCGGTGGTGGTGGTGGTGGTGGTGCGGGGGGGGGGGGTGGATGGAGGGGGGCCGGGAGGCTGGGCTGAAGACGGCGTCTTTAGAAAGCTTCTGCATTTGAACAACATCTGTATTTCACAGCTCAATAAAAACCACCATTTTCCAAAGATGCTGATGTTCACACAACACGTATGTCAGATACATTCTTTGAACTTGCTTTGCTGAAGGCAGCGGAGCCCTTAAGACTAGGGCCTAATGGGCTTGCATCTCAGCTTCGCCATTTACAAAGCTGTGGCCCTGGGTAAGCATCTTCCCCTCTCTGTGCCTCAATTTTCTCTGTCAAATGGGAGAATAAAAAAGTGCCTTCACCATAGGGCTGCCAGGAGAGTTAACGGAGTGCAAAGGTGTAATGCTTCAACACTCCCGGCACATAAAAGTTGTTATTTAGGCGTTGGCTGGTGTTATCATCGTTATTGGGGCGTGGGGAGAGAGGGGTTGACAAGGAGCTGGTGGAAATCCACCTTCTGTTAAGCCCCAGCATTGGTGCCTCTGAGTCTCCTTCCTCTGGGCTACATACAGAGAGAAGCCAGGAGTCCTGGGCCTGCCTGCTGGCCTCACTCCGGGATGGACGAGTCAGCAGCTCCCGGCCCACAGTCTCATGCTCCTTCTCCGTCGGTAAAATGGGCCTTGAGCCGTCAGCCCGCACTCTAAGCCATCAAGCCATCACTGTCTTTCTCCAAGGGTTGCTGAGATCCCTGAGCCCCAGGGCAGGGTGGCTACAGACACACACAAGTGGGAGCCAGCTGGTCTGCTATTGATATCTGCTTCCATCTTTGAGAGCCGTGTGTGTGTGTGTGTGTGTGTGTGTGTGTGTGTGTGTGTGGCCTTAGGCCACATCACCCACCTTGCCAAGGCCAGGTTTCATCCTCTGGTAAAGGGCCATAAGAACAATGGCTCTTCAGGTGTTCTCATGAGGATGAAGCAGGTGCTGAAGCAGTGGGGCTGGACCTCCCAGCTGCAAAGGAGGGGCCGGCTGACAGCCCTCAGCAGACCCGTCTTCAGTTCCACCGCAGTGTTCACCCCGAAGGCACGCTGTCCACGGGGCTGCCCCCAGCCAATGACTGTGCATGCCTGAGCTGCTACAGCCAGGCCCCTCCTGCCCAGCTCGGGACTCCTCCGCCAGTGGTCCTTGTTGGGCACTCCCTGTCACCCTGGCTGAGACTTTCTCAGAGCTGCAGTCTTAGGCAATTCCTGCCCAGTCCCTCTACTTCCTCCCCCTCTCCTGTCCCAGGGGTCAGACCGCACTGTAGTCTGCATGCTGCCCCTGCCTCCTTCTGTGTCCTGACCCTCCATCCTTCACAGGCATCCCAACAAATCCCTTGACTGTGATTCCACCTAGGCATCTGCTTCCCAGAACACCTAAGCTAACACAGTGAGTTAATTTGTGAAAAACTCACATGGAAAGCCCCCAGCCCCCCTAGGTGTTAGGCGCTATCATTATCATTACTACTACTACTACTATTATTATTATTATGCATTCTTGCTGTCAGCATTCTGACTGTCCTGAGCAAAGAGCCCTTTCTTCCTCTCTGTCCCACTTTCTCTCTCTTCAAACACTTTCAGAGACCCTCCCAGGTGCCAGGTTCCGAGCTTCATGCTGAGTTCATAGAATTCATACGCAGCCCCCATTGCCCAGCAGGGGAGACAGGGAAGAAACAGACATTTTGATGCAGGGTGCTAAGAGCCTGGATGGGGGGGAACAGACTGCTAATGGCTGCACAGAGGAGGGGTGCTTAACTTATCTTGGAGGGGCAGGAAGGAGAAACAATCCAGGAAGGCTTCATGGAGGAGGTGACACCTGTGCATCATCATGAGGGATGAATGGAGTTATTTCAGATAACTCGGACGGAGGGGAGGATCTATACCCAAATGAGTTAGGCAAATGAAACACAAACCTATAACAGAACTAGGAGGGAATCTTTCTGTCTGGGTTGGGTGGAGAGTCTTTGTGGAAAGGGTGACATTTGCTTTGTTACTGTAGAATATATAAGAGGGCAATGTTGCCTAGGGGTTAAATGGTTGGGGGGTGGGGTGTCCCAAACTATCTGTTCACCAGAGCCAGGCCTGTGAGAGGAGTGAGTGAGGTGGGTAAGGGTGGGTATTCTCCACCTAACTGGGGACAGGAGATACCGGCTTATCGGGCTAGATTTTTTGATTTTTCAAGAGGAACTGGAAATTTTAGTGTGGAATTTCTCATTTTTAAAATCATGACCAGTTTGTAAAATTGCATTAAGAAGTATAAAACCAACACGCACTGGGCAGATTAAACCAAACATGTGTGAGGGCCAGAGTTGGTCCTGGGACCGCCAGTTTGAGACCCGGGATGGAGGCTGGAAGAGACATGCAGACATCATGTAAACAGGACCTCAAACGGCCAGCTGGCCTGCAAGCCCTTTATTCCTCAAGTCTTGACCAGGCCTCCAGTCACTCGGCCTCCCTTAAGTTTGAGCTCTCAGCATTTCAGAATTTAGCACTGACATTTAACACTTCTCTTAAAGTCAGAGCCTCCTGGGACAGCCCTGTGCAATGACCATTATAACTCACAGTTCTAACCGGGAGGCCCGGAGGGTCCAGAGGCTGCAAACATCCGGGTCTGACCTCCTCCCTTCAGCTCTGTCTCCCAGAGGGCAGGAAGACACGGGACCTTCTAGAACCTGAGGCTTCGCTCCCATGTCTCCCTCACTAAAATGATGGCTCTCTTTCCTTAATCCTTTCTTGGGGCTGCCCCATCTTTTCCAGTTTTCATCATCATTAGGATGGGGCATGCTGAGCCACACGCCGAAATGAAGCAAATTAAATAGAATAGAAAGAGACCTGTCGAAGTCTTTTCAAGACAACGAAGGGGAAGTTCCCCCAAATTAAGGCAGTGCCTGTGAGCACAGCAGTCAGAAAGAAAACCTTTTAGCTGAAACCCAGAACATTCCTGGCTGAGGTATTTCATTATAATAATGGTCTATCTTGGATGGGCAATTTAGGAGAGAGGTTAGTGGCTGAATACAGCTCAGGCTATAAGAATGCTGGGAGCCTATGCCTTCTTCCATTTGAGGCAAGGAGTTTGATTTAGTCCATGGAGTTTTTAGGTTTATTTCCCTGGTTTTGAGGCCTGTGCATCGTAAATAGTCTCTGTTTTAAGACTTCCAAAGAGGTCTTGGCTGTTCAACTCTGATAGGCGTCGAATTACTTCTACCCACCCATTAGTTAATTACTCAGAGGGTGAGGAGCTTATTGGGCAGGGCCAAGATGATCCTCAGGGTATCCTTGACCAGGGGGATTAAGACAGTTAGATGGGGCAGACACAAGTCTCCAGGCCCTTCTGAATTCACTGTGTGTCCCAGTGAGAGAAGGATCCAGCCAAATGGGCACCATCCATGGCTATGTGGTTCTGGGGTGACATAAACAGTGACGGGTCTGGATAATGTTCAACCAACGTGGGGCGGAGGAACGTCCACCCGTACATGCAGGTAAGGACTATTTACTGAGGTCCTACTATGTGCTTTCCGAGGGTATGGCAGCAGGCAAGGCAGGACTGATGCTCTCATAGGGTTGACACTTACCTGGCAGATGGGCATCCAAGAAATACTGTAGGATAGGGTGTGTATTCATTTCCTAGCTGTGGTAACAAAGAACCACAGACTGGGTGGCTTAAAACAACAAAGATTTATTGTCTCACAGTTCTGGAGGCCAGAATCCCAAAATCAAGGTGTCAGTAGGGCCCTCCTTTCTCTGAAGCCTGGACAGTGGAATCCTTCCTTGCCTCTTGCAGCTTCCGGTGGCGGCAGATAATCCTTGGCTGCGTCACTTTAAGCTCTGCCTCTGTTGTCACATGGCATTTTCCCCATGTGCCACTTCTCATCTTCTTACAAGGACATCAGTCATACAGGATTAGGGCCCACCTTATGACCGCATCTTAACTTGATTACATCAGCAAAGACCCTGTTTCCAAATAAAGTCAAATTCACAGGTTCCTGGGGTTAGGACTTCAACATACCTTTATAGGAGACATAATTCAACTCGTAGCAGGGCGTAATGGGGGAACTGATCTAGACTCGAAGGGAAGGATGGTGGTTTATCAGGGGGTTTGTAAGACTTCTCTGAAAAGCTGAAGCTTGAAGAATGTGTAAGAAAGTGGTGTTCGTCTTTGAGAAGTGGGGAAATGTAGCTGGGAAGGGTTTGGACCAGGCAATATAGGCAACTCAGGAACCAGGAGAAGACCCAAGAATTAATTCCAAAGTCTTTGCAACAGTACTTTTTGGAACTCAAGTCATCTTTCTGTATCAAACCCACACTATTAACTGGGTACACTTTTATTTATTTCTAAGAAACTCCTTTATGCTCGGCTTATGTCTGACATTGTACCCAAGCCCCAGGTAAAGAAATGAAAATCAAATCAAGGTAGACGCCTTAAAATCAAATTGACAATGCTCTTTGAGTGGCCGGAGTGAGATGATAGAAGACATACAGATAAAAAGTGAGAGATGGGTCAACCAAGGGGATAAGAGTTTAGGCTTTGGAATATGGAGAAATGGACTTGAGTTCTAGCTTTGTGGCTTCCGAGCCTATGTGAACTTGGCCGTGTGAGGTAACCTGTCAGTGCCTTAGTTTCTCATCAGTAAAACGAGTTACTAATCCCTGTGTTTCCAGCCTCTTGTCCAGAAAAGTTTAGTGACTGTTGGCAGTGGACCAATTTTCGATACTATGCCAGACCCATAGCAAGTGCCCTGTAGATGGTGATTATGACGAAGACTTGGCCAGCCAACTAAGAACGTAAAGTATCCACGTGAGAAATTAAATCCTAAAAGATTTAAACCAAACATCAAGATAGGAATAGATGTCACAAAGCACAGAATGACTAATTGCCAACAAAATTTTACAATGAATAATTGGCATAAGAAAGAGACTGAGCTTTTTTTTTTGGCCGCCCTGCGCAGCACGAGGGATCTTCGTTCCCCGACCAGGCTTCGAACCCACACCCCCTGTAGTGGAAGCGCGGAGTCTTAACCGCTGGACCGTCAGGGAAGTCCCAAGAGACTGAGCTTATAAGGGGGAGACGTATGGGTGAGATGGGCTTTGCGGGATCAAGGGGGCAAAATGGGAGCATTGCTTGCAGAGATAATAGGGTGAATGGAGGACTGGAGAGGGCAAGTTTTGAGTCTGGTTTTAAAACAATGAGTAGGGCAGTTTGACTGGAGGCAGGTAGCCCTCTTGAAAAGTGAAATCCTGCCCCATATAGTTGAAAAGGAGTTTGGGGCTTGCAGTGGTTTTAAAACACACTCGGAAATTCTTTGACACTCTTCCTATCAAAAGGTGGATATTCATTTCCTTGCCTCGAATATAGGCGATCCTTGTGTCTTGCAATGGAAATGATGTTGCGTGACTTTGGAGGCTAGGTCATAAAGGGAGATGCAGCTTCTGCCTGGCCCTCCCTCTTGGGTCATTCACCTTTGGAGCTCTGAGCCATCTTATACAATGTCTAGGTATCCTGAAGCTGCCATGCTGGAGGGAACACGTGGAGGGATCACAAAGAACAGAGAGAGATGCCCAAGGAGCTGGAGCTGTTCCAGCCCCTGCTGTTTAAGTCTTCCTAGCCCAGGTACCACATGTGCAGGTGAAGAAGACTTCACCGTGGCCCCAGCGCCAGCCACTGATCCTCCGAGGCCGTGAGAGACTCTATGTACACATCGCCCTGCTGAGCCCAGTTGCTTCCCAGAGACATAAGAATAATGCATGGTAGTTGATTTGTTATGCAGAGATAGATAACAGAGCAGGGCTGGGCTGTGAAAGTCAGCTTAAAAGGTGTGGATTTAAAGCTGTGGCCAGTGGGAGCCACGAAGGTGTTTGAGCTGAGACTAGCATGATCAAAGTAGTGATTTGGGAAGATGAATCTGGAGGCTCCTGCCAGGAGGTTCCTCCATGGATGTGGGGACAGCTGTTGAGAGGTGAAGACTGAGTCCTTTGTCTCTATTCCCTGGGAGTTGATGACTTGGCCAGGGCATTTTTCTGCAAGCAGGGCTCTGCCTGTCACAGGGAAGGGAGAGTTCAGATTGCCCAAGGACAGATGACAAGGAGGAAATCAAGGTGGGGACAGGAATTGGAGGAGGCATTGTGTGAGGTCCCTAGGCTTGCCTGTAACTCACTTCCAGCTGCTCCAGGGCTGGGGGTGTGGGCATTAGTGTCTTGAGTGAGTTTAGGATTAAAAGGTAAATCTTGGTGAAATCTTCAGTGTGTAAATTACCACATGCATCACCTGGTAGAGCATTAACATTAAAATCTACAGCCTGGGGTGGCAATTACGGTAATTAAGCAGCCTAAGATGCTTTGACTTGGAGTCAGCTCTGTTCACTTTGGAAACAGAGCAAATAGGCGACCTAGCAGATAAGAGAGAAAACTGGGAGGGTCAAAGGCCTTCACAGGTAATTCACAGACTGGATTCCTCCATAACAGCCACAGGACGTCCATTTTCTCCTTTTCAAAATATGGATTCTTTCTGGGGGTGGGGTGGGCTCTGATGCCTTGCACTGTCCTTTTAAAAGCTGCAGCGATTGGTAGAAGCTGATTAAAGGGAACACGTCTTCTAAATGCAGATTCCCAGAACCATCACAGAGGAGCTGCTAGGGGGTGGACCTGGGGATTGGTATTTTTTAACAAGCATCCAGGTGGTGCCGACCCACTCCGAAGTTTGAGAAACCTGACCAAATGTTTTAGAGGAAAATTCTTCCTGCTTTTCTATCCTTGTTTGCACATGAAAAGGTTGTTGTTTTTTTTTTAAATTACAAATGTAACACATGTTCACTGTAACCAATTAGGAAAATCTGGTCTGCTTTTAATAAGTAATTAAAGATGGAACATTCACAGAATGATTCATGTGGAAATGTTCACTGGGGTGTTTTCTACTTACCAATTTATATCTCTGGGTAGTGATTAACAGCTACTTTAGCCAGCGGAGGAAGAGGGAAGGGCATTTCTAGCTTGCCTAAGTGGCCTCATCCAGGGCAGCTGCCACTCATGAGAACTCCAGTTGGAACCCTTTTCAAAGCTCCTGGGACACACCAGGCTGGACCAGCAAGGTTATCACTGAGAGGGTGAAAAAAGCCTGCCCAGAATGTTTTGAGTTATTGCCAGAAGCTCAGCAGATTTATCCATTCAACAATTATTTCATCGAGCACCTACTACGTGCCAGGCATTTCCTAGACATCGGGGGTGCAGCCGAGAACAGACCTGCAATTCCGGATTCTAGTGAGGCAAGGTGTCCATGTAGTTTCAACCTGGCCCAGGAAAAGTAGGTCATCGGAAGGATGCCAAGCCATATTCATCCACCTTTTCAGGAAAATCTTCCCTTGAAGAAGGACCTTCTTTCTACCTTGGACAAAAGATGATTTCATGAAATGCTGATACACTTATGTGAGGATCTCACATGCTTTGTAAAGCAGGGGTTGACAAACTGTGGCCCACGGGCTAAATAGGGATCACTGCCTATTTTACTGGCACACAGCCCCACTCATTATTCATTCATTCTTTCATTCATTCATTTACATATTGCCTACGGCTGATTTGTGCCACCGCAGCAAAGTCAAGGAGTTGCAACAAAGATGGAAGTCTTCACTATCTGCCCCTTTCCAGAAAAAGTTTGCCAGCCCTGCTGTGGAGAGCTTCGTGTGGCCCAGGCATGCAGGTGTCCTAAGTAGTCCATATGATTGGATGAGAGAGTAAAACATCAGCTTACGCTGGCGCTCTGGAGTTCCGGAAGAGGAGGGACCGCGCCCTGCCTCTGCGCTTTTGCGAACATCTGGCCTGCCGAGTGGTGTTTTCTGGACTTGTCGGGGTCATCTGACAGCTCCATCAAAGGTCACACACCTTCTCCGCTCTAGGCCCCCATGTGATGTCTGGGAGTCTTGCCTTAATCCACCAACAAGCCCTGGGTGGGAATTTAAGCCTTGTTTGGTTCTTCAGCTGATCTGCAGATAACACGGAAGGACAGCTGCCCCTGGAGCCAGGGTTGATAGAGATCAGGCAGAAAGTTGTTTGGGGAGGGCTGAGGTAGGGCCATAAACCATGCTGACAAGACTCCCATGTCACTTACTGGTCGTATTCTTTCTTCTCCCCCATCACCAGCGTTCCCGTTCGTTGGGGGATCTAATTACAGGTAGCAAGAATGCTAAGAGGCTCTTAATCCCCAGATATACTGGATGGATTTATGCTCCTAGGTGCCTTTGCTCTTTTATTCTCCAGTCAATGGGCTGGCTGAGCAAGAAGTCCAAATCCTTGGTGCGTTCTGCCTCCTGGGAGGTTAATGACGCTTTGTGAAGGCTGCCAGCTCCCACTGGGACAATGAATTGCCCCAGAGCTGAGCTTCCCAGAGTTTCCCAAGCTCATGACTCAAAAGGCTCTGACCATGGATGTAAAGAGGGGAAGGGAATTAGGCAGACTGCAGAGTGGGTTTAAATTTCACCTCTGCCCTTGGAAACTGGCTGGCTCTGGGCAGGACAATCCCTCTTCAAACCACCATGTTCTCATCTATAACACTGCCTAAGAGGATGGTGAAAGAATTCGATTAAATGCCACACACTGCCAGCCCCGTTGTAGGTGGTCAGTAAGGCGAGTTTCTTTCTCTTTCTACTCCTCTGTTCTAGAAACTTGTATGGCTCCCTGCTACCAGCCCGATCAAAGCTGGGGAGGAGATGGAACCAGTGATGAATGGAGAGAACAGTGTCTCAGGCAGAGAGAACAGGAAGTGCAGAGGACCATGGATATTCATGGGTGTGGGTGTTTGTGGCCAGAAAGGGGAAGAAGCGTAGAAGTTTTGGCCAGGCCAAGTCAGAGGGGCTACATAAGGAATTTGGATCTGATACCAAAAAAAAGGTGGAGTCTTTTCAGCTGGGGAATGATTTGATCTTGTACCAGTTTAAGGTGATGGCTTTGGCTGCTGCAGGGAGAATCCTGGCACATCCTTCTTGAAAACACACAGTGGGTGCCTTTGTCCCTGTGACCTTCCTTGCTGCCTGAGTTTTCAGAAGAGTTTGCAGGTTTGAAAATGTAGGGGAGCGAGACAAAAGCCGGTTCCTATTGAGAGCTCCCAAGGTCACATCAAGAGCCCCGGGTACTTGCCTGGTGCTGCATAAAAGCCCTGCTGTTTTCCAGGGAAGAAAAGCAGTGGGTTCAGGTGCTGCTGTCTTGCCCATGACCTTCCTGCTGGTTGCGGCTGTCAAGGCTGCCTCAGCCCGAGGAGAAAGCAGCCCACAGTGTGGGCAGGGACTAAAATCATGCTGTGTTCTCTGAGTGCTTTGGAGCCAGACATACTCCACTCTGAATTGTACCTCTGCCATTTCCTAACTGGAAGGCCTCTCTGAGCCTTGATTTTCTCATCTGTAAAATGGGAATAGGGACTTCCCTGGCAGTCCAGTGGTTAAGACTTAGCCTTCCAATGTACCGGGTGAGGATTCAATCCCTGGTCTGGGAGGTAAGATCCCACATGCCTCGCAGCCAAAAAACCAAAACATAAAACGGAAGCAATATTGTAACGAATTCAATGAAGACGTTAAAAAAAATTTAAAAAAATAAGATGGGAATAATAACAGTATGGACTTTGTAGCATAGGTCTGAACTTTGAGAGAGGTATGGTATATACTGCATAAGCACATCACAGTCTATAAATGGTATGCATTGCTCTTATCTTTATTAGCTGCAAGATTGCTGGGTGTTTTCTTTTTTTTTTGAGAAATTTGGAAAATCGAGTAGAAAGAGAATTATAGCTCCTGATAATTCCAACACCCAGAATTTGAAGAAGTGTTAATATCTAGAGTCTTAAATGTTTATGTGTGAAGTCTGAAGAGCTTTGAAAGAATGGGAAGGGACAGAAACTCAGAGTTTATTCTTAGATAGATTGAATTTGAATCCCTGAATCCCCAGTTTCCTGAACTGTGTGACTTTGGGCAATTTACTGCACTCCTCAGGGCCTGTTTCCTCATCTGTAAGATGGCAATACTTCCTTCAGAATAGTGATCACTGATATTAATAAGGAACCTAATTGAAATTAAGTTTAAAATAGTTTTAGTGCGAAGTGCACTTTATTCTAATTCCTTGAAAAATGGTCATTCACGTATGATAGATGAGGTGACAAGAAAGTATGCTGTACGTTTTAACACAGGGTCCCATAGGCTGAGCGTTGGGCCTGGCACATCGTAGATTTCAGGCCTGTGGTCCCTTCCTTCCCTTTGGCGCTGTGGATTCAGCCAGGAGAACTCCCACAGTGCCTTGGCTCCGATGTAAAGGCTCAATGTTCTCCCGTTGACACGTTATCCTCGTTGAAAACTGAGCAATCTTTCCAGAAAGGGAAAGGCCCTTTGCTCTGAGTCACGGGGTGGCCGGGATGTCGGTATTGTCTCCTGGAACCAGCGGACCTGGAAGAGGAACTCCTCCCTGGCTCAGCGCCTGGACTGCTGCCCGAGAGGATGTGTCAGCCCAGGGGCCAAGCCTGGCCCGGGAGGGGCTCCTCTCTCCAGTCTTGGCGCCAAGCAAGGTCCACTGGGGTCACTTGCAGGCCCCAGACTGATTCATTGGGGAAGACCTTCCTTCTGGTCACCCATGCCACCTTCACAGCACCGCCCCACCCCCACCCCCGCCATTCAGTCACTGAGGGAGTTTTGAAAACCAAGACCAGATCATGGCACTTACCAGCAGCTTCAATGGATTCTGGAATCACATTCCAACTCCTACATTGGCTCACACAGCGCAAGGCCACAGAGTGCAGTGGTCCAGAGGCTCCTACGACCCTGCCTTCCGCATATTCTTTGCACCTCTCTCTAGACCAGTGGTTCTTACTTGGGGGTGCGGGGGCAGAGGAAAGGGAGGGGAGGGTGATTTTGTCGTTCAGGGCACAATTTGGTAATGTCCAGTGGTCACGACTTTGGGGGGAGGGTGCTATTTACTGATCGGCGTCTGGTGGGTTGAGGCCAGGGATGCTGTTAAACATTCTGAAATGCACAGGACAGTTCACATGACACCAAGTCAGCTGGTCCAAAATGTCAATAGCATCAAGGTTGAGAAACTGGTATAGATCTCACCTCCTCCAGAAAGCCTTCCCTGAATCCCTGGATGGAGGAGGTACGTCCCTTGGCTCCCACGCCCTTCTGATCTTATCTGTCACAGCCTCCATCACTCTGTGTGGTCCTTGGACTCCAGGGGAAGAGCCCGTATATGATTGTACCTACAGCTTTGTCTTCCTTTCTCTCTAGCTTGTGAGTCTCTGTAGGTCAGAGACCGTGTCTTGTCCGCAGTTGTGTCTCTAAGATCTAGCATAGAACCTGACACGTTGTAGGCACCCGGTAAATATTGGTTGAATAAATGAATGAATCTATAGGCTGAGACTCAAGAAAACGAAGTTATCTTCTTTACGGCCCCTATAATGCTCCCACTGGGCATGCTCTTTTTTTTTTTTAATTTTTTAAAAATTTATTTATTTATTCATTTATGGCTGTGTTGGGTCTTCGTTTCTGTGCGAGGGCTTTCTCTAGTTGCGGCGAGCGGGCGCCACTCTTCATCGCGGTGCTCGGGCCTCTCACTGTCGCAGCCTCTCTTGTTGCGGAGCACAGGCTCCAGACGCGCAGGCTCAGTAGTTGTGGCTCACGGGCCCAGCTGCTCCGCGGCATGTGGGATCTTCCCAGACCAGGGCTCGAACCCGTGTCCCCTGCATTAGCAGGCAGACTCTCAACCACTGCGCCACCAGGGAAGCCCTGGGCATGCTCTTAAACGTGCTCTCAATCCACTCCCTCCTTCCAAGTTGGCTTAATACGGGGTCTCCCCGTAGGCTGGTCCTTGTGAAAGGTGAGTGTGGACGGAAGTGTGCTGAACTCTTTACAAAAGAGAAGACCCACCCTTTCGAACTAAGATACCATTATTTTCATGTGCTACCCTGATAATATCTGTTATCCCTCTATGCTTAGGAAAGCCCTGGATAAAGGCTTTGTGCTATGAACAGTACAGCAACAGTCTCAGGGATCTTAATCTCTTATCTATGACTTTATTTTGGAAAACTGTGCTCGCTCCTAGCTCCACCCTTCCCCCCCCCCCCCGACCCCACAGTCCATGCTAATGCTTTCAACAAAGATCCCCCCGAAGGCGAAATACATTGAGTTCATCCCAGCCAGAAGTCACCCCCCAGCCCAACCCCGGAGTGGGTGGGGGGACTAGTGGGTCCCACCCCCCATTCAATCTTGTACTATCAGCTCCCCACACACCCTTAGAATCACCAAATGGAGTTTAAAACAATGGGAGTTCGAAGAGGGAAAAAACAGTAGCAGATTTGGGGCTCTTCCCCTAAGCCAAAGTTTCTCAACTTCAGTACTGTGGCTATCTGGGACTGGATAATTCTTTGTGATGGGGTGCTGTCCTGTGCACCAAGGATGCCTTCTTTTCACAATGTCAACTGTTGGCATTGGGGAGGGCAATGATCAAGATTTTTATCTGTGTCAATAACCTAGGGAAGAGTAAATGTTGGGTAGTAAGGAAGGGTCCTGAAGTCTAGCCACAGATTCTTCATGAGCCAGCTGAGTGGACTTAGGGAAGTCAATAGACCTCTCTGAGTCCTAGTGTCTGGATGGATAAATGAGATATCCATTCAGTTTCCACTCACTCATTCATTTTCATGGGTTCACCATCTAAAATCTGGTCATTGTATATCTGTTACATATGTGGCTCATGCAATGATTTAATCCTCAAGAACACTTCATAAAGTTACCTCTCTGACCTTATCTCCTCCTCCTCACCCTTTCACCGCCCCCCCACTGTCCCCACCCCTGGCTTCCCTGCTGCTCCTTCAATACATCCGGCACACTCCTACCTCAGGGCCTTTGCACATGCTGTTCCCTCTGCACGAAACATTTTTGCCCAGGTATCTGCATGGTTTGCTCTCTTACCTCCTTTAGATCTTGTCTCAAATGTTACCTTCTCAGTGAGGCCTTTCTGGATCACTGTATCTAACCACCCCTCCCCCTCAACCCACTCCAACACACACACACACACACACACACACACACACACACACACACACAGAGTCTCACTTACCCAATCCCCCTTCCCTGCTCTGGTTTTTCTTCATTTAACCTCCTATGCAGTTTTCTTACTTGTTTTGTTCATGACCTCTCCTCCTGCACAAGAATGAGGGTGGAATCTGTGTCTGTTTTGTTCACTGCTCTATCTCCAGTGCCTAGAATGCTACTCGGCCCCAAATTAGTGCTCAAAAAAATATTTGAGTAGGTGAATGGATGAATAAATGAAAACAAATCTTATTATCTTTTGTTTTACGGAAACTGAGGCTCAGAAGGGTTAAATTGTTTGTCATAGTTAGTAAAAGACAGAGCCAAAATTTGATTCCTGTTCTACCTGCCCCATGAGCTAGATGGCCCTACACAATTATACATCAAATGAACTAATTATGATTTTGCCAGACCTTCTGAGGGCAAGTGTGGATGTTCATAGAGATTTCATCAGAGAGCTGATTCAAATATTGAAGGTGTCTCTTTTTTGAATCTTTTTAACAAATAAAGGGGGAAAAAAAAAACCCTGTCTCTACAATAGGATGTCTATGTTCATGGTTGTTTCAGATTTGGGTTTCAACAAAAGTCCAAACGAATGAAGAGAAAAACATCACCGACAGCATATGTTTATCCTCATTGTTTCAAACCCAACCCGTCACGGCATTCTGTTTTTTAAATAGACTTTCTGGAAAACAGCAATATCCGTCTGCTACCCGCGCCCTCGCCAACTACTGCAAAACAAAAAGGCCATAAATAGGACTTGGGAAGCAATCGCTTGCTCGTGCTGCTCAAATAGGAACAGTAGAAAGTTCAACTGCATCACACAATGGCTGGTTCCTGGTGGGAGTGTGTGTGTGTGTGTGTGTGTGTGTGTGTGTGTGTGTGTATTGGGGCTGGGGCAGTTGCTGGAGTCTTTTCAGCTACAGAATGAGGCCCGCCCCCCTTCTTTCTTGAATGTTCATATGCTCATGGGAGTGAAATGGATTCTGATGTATAAGGCAGGAGGCTCCAAGGCCACGACACCAACAGCTATTGATGGCAGCATAATAGCTGATACACTCAGCTTTCCCGCTGTGGGTGCTGGATGCATCGTGCCTGGTCGTCCTCAGGAAACACTTGCATGGCGTGTTCTGAGGTTTTGGGGTGCCCTTGGCCTGGCCCCTCGCATTAATGAGAATAAACCCTCACAATGAGCCTCCCTTTCCCCAGCCTTGTTCTACGCACTGAGTACGGTACATGAAGTCATTTAATCTTCATTGCAACCCTTGGAAACAGACCCTGTTTCCATCCCCTTTTAACATGTGGAAAAGTGTGGGTCAAAGACACAAAGTGACTTATCTCTAGACACAAAGCTAGGAGGTTGCCAAGCTGATATTTGAATCCAGAGAGTGGGTCCCAAGGTGGCATTCTAAACCTCCGGGATACACCTGCTCACATCCTCGGGCCTCCTTTGACTTTCATCTTGTGTTTCTAAGGCCCTCACCCTAAAAGACAATAATGTCAGCACACCCCACTAACTTAAATATTTATTGAGTCCCTACTTGGATGACTGATTTCTGGAAATCCTCACATCAACGTTCTAGGAACTTTAACCATTTCCCTATTTTTCAGGCATAGACTCCAGGCTCAGCAAAGTTAAGGAACTTTGCTAGGATTTCATAGCCAGAAAGTGGATAGAATCATGCATTGAACCCCAAAATGTCTAGATTCAACTTATGAATGTCTAGGTGTATATAGCCTTTGCTCTTACACTATTCAGCAGTTTTATGTTCTCTTGCCTTCTACTTCTCGTTACAACCCCACTGGCTGATTCTGGTTTTCTCCCAGTTCTAACTTGTGACCTGGGTCAAATTATTTAATCTCTGTGTGCCTCCGTTTTCTCATCTGTAAAATGGGGATGATAATACTACCTGCTTCAAAGGATCATTATAAAGACTTAAGTAAGCTCATATAAACTTTAGAACAATACCTGGCATGTGAACAATTATAATTGTTATAGTTACTGTCATTACCATTATTTCTTATTAGAAGTTGTTTCTCCTTTTGTCTAATGCAGAAAAGTCATTTCTGTCTCTGTCATTTCTACCTAACCATCTTTACTACTTCCTGCTTCGAACACCTAAATCCTACTATTGTTTAAGAGCCACCACCTCCACGAAGCCTTCCCTGGTTTCTCCAGGTCTCATGGACTTCTATTCCCTCTCCAAGTCACTCCAGCCTATATCAGAACCCTGTGCTTCTATGAATATGCCCTGCTTCCAGAGTGTCATCATTCCCTCCTCAATCAGGTACCATCCTGCACTGCTATGAGTGACCCCTAGTTCTTGAGAAATGGTCCTCTCCTGAGTCAGGCACTAATGTGTAGACTTTGTCTTTTGTTGGCCCAGAGGGCTTAGAAGAGTGCTGAGGCCCCTGTTCAATACTGGGAAGAGTGCCAGGCTTGGGATCTGGCAAGGACTTGGGTGAGAATCCTGGCTAAACCACCTAAATCATCATTTAACTTCTCAGGTCGTGGGTATCTTGTTAGTAAATGGGGGATAATAATCTCTACCTTTCAAGGGTGGTTAGAAGCAATCGGTGGGAGAATGTCTATGCAAGTGCCTGTATCAAATACTGGATTAGAGCCTCCTTACATTGTTAATAATAGCAGCTCAATATTGATCAGTCACTTACAATATGCTAGACCCTGCCTGTGCTAAATATTTTACATATATCATTCTCCTATTTAGATAATTATTCAACAGACATCAAAAGCACAAGCAACAGAAAGAAAAATAGATAAAAGCACAAGCAACAGAATTAAACATTTTCACTTTGTAGGACACTATCAAGAAAGTGAAATGACAAGTCATAGAACAGGAGAAAATATTTGAAATATTTAATTAATACTAAGAAATATCAATATGTAATTAATACTTGATAAATACGAAAATATTTACAAATCACATGTCTGATAAGAGACTGGTATCCAGAGTATATAAAGAACTCTTATAACTCAATAAAAGACAAATAACCCAATTAAAAAATGGGCAAGGAATCTAAATAGACATTTCTCCAAGGAGGTGATATGTTAATGGCAAAAAGACACATAAAAAGATGCTTGACATCATTAGTCATCAGGGAAATCCAAATCAAAGTGAGATACCATTTCACAGCTACTGGAAGAACTAGAATCAAAAAAGACAGATAACACGTGCTGGTGAAGTCATAGAGAAATTGGAACCCTCCTACACTGCTGGTGGGAACGTGAAATGCCACAGCACTCTGACGGTTCGGTTGGTCCTCAAATGATTAAACACAGAGTTACCATATGATCCAGCAACTCCGCCTCTAGGTATTAGAGGAGAATGGGATGAAGTGAGACAACCCAAGAGAAATGAAAAGAGAAATGAAGACACATGTTCACACAAAAACTTGTCCAAGTGTTTATAGTGGTATTATTTATAATAGCCCAAAGGGTCAAACAGCCCAAATGTTCTTCAGTAGATGAATGGATAAGTTAAATGTGGTCTATCCATATAATGGAATAGTATTCAGCTATAAAAAGGAATAAAGTACTGGCACATGCTACAACATGGATGAACCCTGTGAATATTATGCTCAGTGAAAGAAGCCAGTCAAAAAAGACCACATATTATATGATTCCATTCATATATAATGTCCAGAACAGGGAAATCTATACAGACAGAAAGTAGCTTAGTGGTTGTTTAGGGCTGGGGGAGAGATGGGGGTTGGAGAAGTGATAGCTAAAGAGTACAGAGTTTCTTTTTGAGGTGACAACAATGTTGTAAAATTGATTGTGGTGATGCACATTTCTGTGAATATACTATAAAAACCATGGAATTGTATACTTGAAATAGATAAATTTTGTGGTATGTGAACTGTATCTCAATAATGCTGTTATAAAAATAGTTATTCAATGTTTATTCTCTAAGAAACAAAATCAGAAGGGATACTGCTGTCAAATACAAAAAAGTCTTTCTTGACTCTTGGGGAAGAAGATGCTGATAATGGTAGTATACACCAAAATGGTGTGTATTAGTTTCTTATTGCTGCTGTAACAAACTTAGTGGCTTAGTACAATACAAACTTATTATTATTTAATAGTTCTTCAGGTCAGAGGTCTGAAATCAGTTTCACTGGGCCAAAATCAAGGTATCAGCAGGTCTCTTTTTATTTTGCAGGCTGCAGGGAAGAATCCATTTACTTGCTTTTTTCCAGCTTCTGTGTTCCATCTGCATTCCTTGGCTCATCACACTCAAATCTCTGACCTCTACTTCCATCTTCAGATCTCCTTGCCTGACTCTGACCCTCTCTTCTCCCTCTTATAAGGACCTGGTGATTACATTCAGCCCACTGGGATAATCCAGGATAATCTTCCTCCCCCTCAAATCCTTAACATAATCACATTTGCAAAGTCCCTTTTGCCATGTCAAGTAACATGTTTACAGGTTCTGGGGATTAGGACATGGACATCTTTGGAGGGGGGGTCATTATTCTACCTCCTACAGGGTGTTAGAATCTCCATTCCTTTAAAAAGGAAATGGTCCTTCACCTGTCCCCTGTGATATAGTTTATCTGCCAAGACAGGAGGTTTTTGGAGGTCCCTTCTGCCTTGAGGCTTCTGATGAGTTCTTTAAGTTTCTGACTTTCTTTGCTTATTCTTCCTCTGGAATGAGTGAATATGGGAAAAGGGGTCTTGGCTCTCAGACAGGGCTGTCTGAGTCTCAGCTGTATTACTTACCTGCTATGTGACTATGGGAGAATTAATTAACCTCTTTAAGCCTTAGTTTCCTTATCATCAAAATGAAGATTATAATATGCAGCTCCTAAAACTGGTGTGAACAATGAGCAATGACCTAGGCATAAAGAAATTGTTTATTAGTTGGTAGCTATTGTTATCAACATATTTTCCCCCATTCTCACCTCTGTCTCTTTACTTCCTATCATAGGAGTTTGCACAGTCTCTTGAAAATATCTGTACTCTTGTCTATCTATCACTAAATAGTGAGCTCCTTAAAGGAATGGACAAAGGTCTTCTCTCTCTGAAGGCATTGCAAAGAGCAGATAGATGGATGGATGAATGGATGATGGTTCGTCACTGAATGGATAAATGAATGAATGGGTGCATAGATGGATAAGTGATGGATAGGAGGCTGTGTGGTATGTATGTAGGTAGGTAGGTATGTAGTTATATATGCATGTATGGGTTCATGAATGAATGGATAAGTACATGGATGGATGGATGGATGGCTAGATGGATGGAAGGGTATGTGTATGAATAGATGAATGGATATTTGGATGGATTTATGGATGTATAAATGCATGGATGAGAGGGTGGATGCATGTATGTATGTGTGTATGACTTGATCAATGGATGAATGGAAGTTTGGATGATTGAGTAAATGAATAGATAGATGAACACGTGTATGTATATGTATGAATGGGTGAACGTATGGATGCATGGATACAGGAATAAACTGATGAATGGACTCATTAATGAATGGATGATGGAGGCATTCATGCATATATAGATGGATGGATGATTGAGTGGTTTTACAGATGAATGGGTAAATGGGTGATCATTTAAAAAATTGCATTCTGGCACTCAGAGCAATATATTCATGCTAAGTCTTTATCACCGAGGGTTCTGATCCCTTCTCTGAACCCAAACATGGGAAAAGCATACACTAGAATAATCTATCATGTGTCCCATAAAAGGACGCCTGGTGAAACATGGCACCATAGTAAATGGATATAGCTCAACATCACTGCAGAAGTGTTCACTATAATTGTCTCTAAATGCCTTCTCAATATGATATCCCAGAGGCTGATTCTAAGCTTGGTCCAGCTTCCTCAGCACAAAAAGATAAGACTAGAGGGGAGCCCAGATGCCATTTGTTTTGACCCTTTGATTTTTCAGACAGGGAAATCAAAGCCCAGAGGAGGGAAGGGACTTGCCTGAGGTCACACAGCAGATGAGCACCAGACCTGAAACAAGAACTCAGGGTTCAAGACCAGAGCTTCTGCTATAAAGTGCTACCTGGCTTTCTTTGTTTTGTCAGACCTCCCTGTCCCCAGATGCCTCTCCCAGGCAACCTCTTGGAACATCCCCAAATGAAGACCTTCTCTCTCTTTGACTCTGACAGTCACGGATCCCGAGAGCCAACTTGAACTTGTTCATCTCCTGTGTGACAGTCATTAACTTAGCCGCCAACACCTGGCCCGCGGAGCAGTTGGAAGGATTTAGAAAGACAAGGAATTTGCCTTGTGTGGGTAGATTCCAAAGATGCCCTCTGGGGTTTCAGCATTTAAGGCTTTCCCCTTGTCTCCTGATTTTCTAAAGGGCAATCTTTCTTCTCTTTCTCTTTCATTAGTAGAATAAAAGGAAGGAAGACAGACACACACAGAGAGTTTGCCCTAGTTACTTAACAAAGGCACGCCACAAAGATTGTGTTTGTTCATCTCTGGGGCCGTGGGGGCCCTATTAGTCTTCCTGGAATCTTCAGCGTGTCAGTAATGAACTCCCAGCCCTTCCTGCTCTAGGGCTCTATCCTCCCTCCCTCCCACCCGGCTCCCACCTTGCCTTGGGAGCTGCCCAGGAAAGCCAGGATGTTGAGCAGGGCCCTGTTGCAATGGTTTTGTATTTATCTCTGGGTTTCTGAAATTTCCAGTCTTGAAAGAATCTAAACCTCTGTAGGAGGAACCTCTCACCTGCGGGGATCACCTCTTCTGGTCTCAGGGCCAGAGGCATGGGAATAACAACAGCCACCGCAGCACATCAGTAATAATAACAACTGCATCCAAAGGGCTGACCATGTGCCAGTCACTGCTCTCACTCAGTCCTCACAACAGCTCTGTGAGGGGTATGCCGTATGCAGCCCCATCTGATGGGTAGAGAAACTGAAGCAGGGAAAAGTCCACCTAGCTTGGATTCCAGCACTGTGTTTAATTACTGCATTATACCAGGTGCCATACCTAGTGTTTTACCTGGATTAACTCGATTAATCTTCTTTATGACCTAACCAGGTAATCACTATCCTTATGCCTATTTACAGAGATGGAGATACTGGGAACAGAGAGGTCGAGTCACTTGCCCAAAGACACACAGCTAGTAGATGACAGAGCTGTACGCCGTCTTCCCAGTGGCAGTGACTTTGTAAATACTTTATAGAATTATAAAGTCATAAATATTTGGGGCCGGATGGGCTATAAGGAGCATCTAGGTGAAATATTATAGTTGAAGAAATAAGAGCCAGAGAAGCAAAGTGACTCACCAACGATCATAAGGCTGGTTAGCTGCAGACTTCCTGGCAGAGTTGTAGAATAATGATAATTATAATTACTATTATTTTACATAATTAAAATATTTTAAATTATTATTATTATTATTATTTTAAGAATTGCAATGGGCCTTGGGGATCTTTTGTAAATCCACACTCCGTTTTGTGCAAATCAAATTGCAAAGTCAGGGCTTCCCTGGTGGCGCAGTGGTTAAGAATCCACTTGCCAATGCAGGGAACACGGGTTCAAGCCCTAGTCCGGGAAGATCCCCCATGCCGCGGAGCAACTAAGCCCTTGCGCCACAACTACTGAGCCCACGTGCCACAACTACTGAAGCCTGTGTGCCTAGAGCCCATGTTCTGCAACGAGAAGCCACCACCATAAGAAGCCCGCACACCGCAACAAAGAGTAACCCCTGCTCGCCACAGCTAGAGAAAGCCCGCGTGCAGCAGCAAAGAGCCAATGCAGCCAAAAATAAATAAATAAATAAATAAATTTATTTAAAAAAAATTGCAAAGTCATTAAAATAATAACTTGTTAAGCAGCCTGGTGGGGCATTTGAGAACACCACCCCACTGAAACACACACATATACACACACACAGCACAACACACACACCAATCTTCCTTGGGTAGTGCTTTGGGTTTTGATATGTGAGGTGTGTGTATTTGTTTCTTTTTCCCCTTAGACGGCGCTCAGGGACGAAGTGGTCACGAGGGATCCGTGTGTGTCCTGGAGGAGGTCATATTTGCCACCACCTGAGTTCGGTTTCCTGGGAATAAAAGTGTGGCTTGGACCCAGGAGGGGGACATTGTTGAGAAAGAGAAATTGGAGCTGATTAATGGGGTTGGGGGGGGAGGCAGCACAGAGACAGGAGCAGGAATGATTCTGCCTGGGAAAAACTGGAGGCAACTGCATCTCGGTTTTGCAACCAAGATGGGGCAGGTCCACAGGCTCTGAAAGCTTACATGACAGGGTTGGTAGAGACGGGGCAGGATAGGCTGAAAGTAAAAGATAAAATGCCAAAGACCCTCCAGATGTCATTGATCCTAACCACATATTTAGGACCCAGAAACTGATCACATTTCATCTTCCGTGACCCTTCAGAACAAAGTTTCTCAGTTTGGGAGGGACTTTCAGAAGATACAGGACCAGGACATTATATAACATTACACCACTCAGTGGAAAACGTATTCTCTTTTCTATTCCTTCGCATTCCTTTGGATTTCTTCAGGTAGCAAATCCTCGTTCGGTGCTTTGACTGCTTTACCTCTTCCAACACTTGCTAGCCTCTCTTAAACAGAAGGACGGCTCCCCTCAGGCCCAGAGCCCTTCCAGAGTCATCTGACTAGAATTTAGCATCAATAGTTTGTGTTCCGTATGTTTATTTTCAAGGTGACTTTCTATTTGGAGTAAAGGACCCTGGGATGCCAATGACTGGAGTAATATAAAGTTGCTTTTTGAAATAAACGTATTAGACAGCAAAATGAGTTGGCATGAAGAACATCATTAAGTATAATAGTACAGGCAGTATATGGAGGTTGCAAAATTCATGACGATAATACAGGATGACTGATGTTGGGGGACATATCAGTCTAGATGAGAAATGGAGAGAGAGCAGACAGGGTGAGCATGGGGAAAGGGTGCCTTTTCTGAATCACAGGAAGGTGCCATAGGTGTTAGCTGTAGGTCTGAAAGTTGGCAACGGATAGGGAATGGCTGAGTGGTGTAAGGCAGGATAAGCTTGCTGCTGTCACAAATAACCCCAAACTTCAGTGGCTTCACCCAATGGAAGGCCAATCAGGTGCTCCTCATTGGTGAGATGTCTTCCACCAATGACCACCAAACGATGCTCATTTAGGGACCCAAGTTCCTTCCAGAGCCTTAGCCTCTCCATGTAGCTGGCAAATGATCATCATGGGTAGTTTTTATGGGCCACGTCAGGATGTGCACTTAACACTTCTGTCACATCCCACTGGCCACAACTCTGTCGCGTGACTACACTAACAGCAAAGGATTCTGGGAAATACAGTCTAGCCATCTACCGGAGAGGAAAAGGTGGGGTTTGGGAGGGCAGCTAGTCAGTCTCTGCCCGTGATGGTTAGTTCATTCAATTTATTTATTCAATATTCATTCAATATTCATTTACTCATTCAATATTTCAATATTTATTCATTCAATATTTATTGAACATCTATCTTATGCCAAGCATTTTTGCGTCTCAACTTAATTAAAGTGATGGCTTTGCCCTTTTCATATATGTTTGGAGATCATTTATGAGATAAATATGAAAAATCAATTGCACGTACTGTATTTTCAGCTAAATGGAGTGGTGAGTCTACTCTTTTCGTGTGTTTAGAGATAATTTGTGAGATAAAAATTAAATTAAAATTAATCCCACATACTATAGTGTATTTAAATGACCTTTTCAGAAATAATTACTCATCTTCAGTGGAGGTGCTTAGGGGTAAAGGCCATATCTTAGGTATTATTCCCAAGTACCTAGCACTGAGCTAGGCACATGAATGTTTTCTGGAAAAGAATGTAGAAAAGAAGTTTCTAGAGACAATGACTATATCAGACTGGCACTGGACTAGCGAGTTGGGTTGCCCACTAACAGCCAAGATCTTCACCCACATCACCATCTCATTAGCCCAGGACAGAATCCCAAGACTGAAAGGAAGGATGCTGTTGGCATCCTTTCCCCATCTCCTCTGTTGCCATGGGAACATGTCGTCTGGCAGCCACAGGTCAGGAGAGGCTGGGGACCCTAGACATTCTTCAGGGCCTCCTATCCATGAGCCCTGATAGCCCGTCTTTTACCCAAGGCACAGGTGTTCTTTTACCTGAGGCACAGGTGGTATTTTCTGCTTAATAAGATCTACATGAACTTGCCCGTTGAACTCATCCATGGGCAAATTCCTCCAAAGAGTGGGGTTCAGAGAGTGTCCCAGGAAGGTCCATTCATCTAATGTGCATTGAATATCAATTCAACACTTCCAAATTCTGCGCAGTTCTTCGTGTAAGTTGTTTCTTTGGACATCTACCTTGGGAATGGTTTGCAGGTCTTGGCATATCTGCTCCATGAACCCCAATGACACCACACTGCTTATAATGTTCTAGGATAGTTCTAGGATATTTGTCTCCTCCTATTCATGTTATCCACATAGTTAAGACCAGTTAAGACCCTACTATTAAAAAAAGGTGCCCTTAAACATATATCTTGGGACATTTCCCCATGTCATTAATGTTATTTGTATGGTTTTAATATTTCCAAATAATTTGGTTCTTTATCAAAGATGTTTAAGCAGGGGAGGATGTAATCAGATTAGAAAATTTTTAACTTTAGAATGCTAATTCTGGAGCAGTATGGAGCACAGGGTGATGGGGATAGAGAAGCAGATGAGAGTGGAAAAAAAAAAAAGGCAAGAGGCTGGTGGAATAGTCAGGAAAAGCACACTGGCACTCAGAGAAGCAGCCAAGTGTGCTGGCTGTAGGTGTGAGCCCTGGAATGAGACTGTTTGCATTTATTTGAAGGTTCATGCACTTACTAGCTGTGTGCCTTTAGCCAAGTAACGTCATCTCCCCCAGCCTCAGTCTCCTCGTCTCTAAAATAGGTTCACTGATGGTACTTGCATCACAGAGTTGTTTGAGGGCTCAATGAGATAATTCATGTAAAACACTCTGTGTAATGCTTTATAAATTATAAGTTGTATAATTTTAGAATATTTATAATCTATAATTCATATAAAACTACTCTTAAGTCGTGCCTGGCATATATAAGTGCTCTGTGAGAGTTAGCTGGTATTCTTGTGGCTCTGATAGCAGGACATGAAGATTGTTTGGGAGGAATTAAAATGATTTTGTGTGCCTGGGTGAGTGATGGCGCCTTTGGCCCAGATATGAACGGTTGGGGCCCATTGAGGGAAGGATGGGGAGCCTGGTTTGGGCCTTTTTGACTGCTTATGATCTCCTAGCCCCATGTCCCACACAGTGGGTGAGGGACTTACCTGGTCTCCACAAGTCCAGGAACTGGCTTAGCTGGGCTTGTGGACATAGACAGCCTGAAGACTTTGTCAGGACCAAGGGACACACACCTCTCTGCTATCTCTCTCTTTCGTGTTCCCATTTAAGGAAGATTCCAGGGTCTAGGGTGTCTGATCGTGGGAGACCTGGGACAGAATACGGAAAGGATTCACTGCTACTACCTCTCCCATCCATTTCCACACTGGAAAACGCAAATGGCGTCACATCACCCTCTCCTTAAAAGCCTCTTTTGGTGTCTCACGGCTCTCACGATCTGAGATGAGCCCTTCCCACAGCCACTGCATGTTGCTTTCCCCTGGAAGCAGCCTCTGAGACGGAGTCTAGGGCACAGGATGATTTTTCAGGTGTGCTCTTGGGACCAACACCTGCAGAGAGGAGGGGAAGGAAGCAGGCGCAGGCAGAAGGGGCAGTTGGGCCAGGAGGCAGGCCTGACAACAGACTTGGCCAAACCCCTGGAGGAGTCTGGAGCTAGAGTGGCCCTTCGGTGTTGTTTCACACTGCGCTGGCACGGCTAGATCTTCACGTTCTTTATATTCACATGGACGGCCATTGGGGTGGGTTCCCCTGAGAAGGGATGTGACCTTGGGCTAGGCTGCTGTCTGCTCCTGGGGGAATCCTTGAAGGGGCTGATGGCTGAAGGTCAACTCAAATCCTAACAGAACTCTTGGCAGCTGGGGCAACACGTTTTTCCTTAGAAGGATCTGGAGAGTGTGCCTCTGTGTCCACTTCAGTGGTCTACAAGGCCCGGCACGATACGGGCTAAAGACCACCCCAGTCTTTTCTCACTTAACTGCTCTTCCAGTCTCTGTGCTCTAGCCACACTGACCTCTTCTCTTTGCCCCGAGTGCCACATACTGTTTTGTGCCTCGGGCCTTCACACATTCTCTACCTGAAATGCTCTTTCTACCTGTTTTTATCCGACCAACATCTAACTTGTGCTATCAATCTCAATTCAAATGGCTCTTTCTCCTGGAAGCCCTCCTTGAAACCCTGATACATTCAGGATCCCCTGTTTTGTACCAGCAGTACCCTATGGGCTGTCCCTTCACCAGTCACAATTGCAGATTTATTCGTGTGAGACTTTGTTTGCTCTCCTCCTTATCAACTGAAAGCTCCATGAGAAACAGGATCTGGGTGAGCTTGGGTTCCCCATGGCGTCCACCTGGCCCATAGGGACACTCAAGAATGATCAGTTTCCTCTTCTCTGTTCCCACTGGGCTATAGAAGACCTCCTTTTATGACACCTTTTAAATTTTGACCAAAAAAAAAAATGCATTCACAAGTTCTGATATTTACAATTTCCCAGTATGAGGACACCAAACTGGGGGACAGGTTCCATTACTTACCCTTTCAGCCACAAGCTGAAATATATTTTAAAAAATGGCTTTGGAAAAAGGCAAACCTGACCTCAAATCTTCATTGTGTCACTTGCTAGCTGTGCGACCTTGGGCAAGCCACTTCATCTCTCTGAGCCTCTCAGCTTTCTCTTTTGAAAACTGCTCCCTATTCCTTAGGATAAAATGGGATGTTGTACAGAGCCCAGCATAATACCTGGCACACAGTAAGTACTTGATGAATACTGCTTGCTCCTCTCTTCTCAGATGCAGATTAGATTCTTGCCACATTGCTGTCTGTCAAGAACAGCAGTGAGGGACAAACCTCAGACAAAGACAGTGGCTTAATCGTCTCACCCTCCTGGTTGCTGACGTCACTGGGGCCAAGGCTTGTTTGCCTTGGAAGATGTGCTGATGGCTCCCAAGGTGGTCTGTTTACCTGGTGGCCTTTGAGGGCTGGGGCAAGGGATCGGGAGACCCAGAGGCTCCTGGTCAGGTCAAAGGGGCTTGCTAGACAAGCTGGGACAGAAGCCTGGTGCTGCATTGATCCAAAGTGGAGTACTGGTTAATCCCTGTTGCTTTTGGAAAGATGGCTCCATGTGCCACTTACGGAGACCGGGGGGACCTTTTAATTCCTTGATGATGGCTTGGGCATTGAAACACTCTGGGCAGGAGGAACTATATTCATGAAGGTGGTGGTTTTAGGTGGGGATGTTCCAGGCCCAAAGGGTTCCTGGCATGGCATCCCTCTTTTCCAGATGTTGGTACTTGGACTTGACGTGACACATTTGGCCCTGATAGGTATGTAACCTCTTCCTTCCCAAGGAGCTTATTAAAAGGAGGGAATTCTTTAATAACCTATGGAGTATTTTGCTAAGTAGTCATCTTTATAATTTGTTAATCATGTAAATTTGGCTGTTGCTAATCATCCATCCATCCACCCTTTTACTTATTTACTTACTAATGCATGCACTTTATTTACCTATCGTCCATTGATTTATTCATTTACTTTCCCATTCATGCATCCAGTCATTCATCCATTCCTCCATGTTTTTATGTATCTGTCCACCTCCCCATCTATCCATCTACCTCTCTGTCCATGCATCCAGCCAGCTATGCATTTATCCATCCATCCATCCAACCATCCATCCATCCATCCATCCATCCATCCATCCATCCATCCATCCATTCATCCACCCATCCATGCATCCATCCATCCATCCCCTCACCTACCCATCTGTGTCTCCAACCACCCAACATCTATTCAGCCATTCGCTCATCTTTTCCTCTGTTCTTTAACTAATTATTCCTCCATGGACTTTTACTGAGTACTCACTCTGTCCCTAGTCCTATTCTAGGCACTGGAAAGATAGGACCTTGGCTTCTCAGAAGCACATGGTGTCCTGGCAAAAACCAGCATATCACTAGATAATTACCACCCAGGAAGACAAGTGGAAATTAGGTTTCTTAAAGTTGGGTGTAGCTTTATGCCAAGTAAATATCAGTGAAGTCCCAACTCCTTGAGTGTCCTAGGACAAGTTCCTTTACTTTTAAGGCGAGATGGACAGAGTATGTGTAACTGAGGAAAAAGGCCAAGTTCACTTTTCACTTTTCAAAATCTTTAGCCTCTTTTGCAATATCTGTCAAGTTTTCAACTAATTTCCTTTTCTAGCAATCTCACTTCTAGAAATCGGCTTGGACACAACCCAAACACCCAACTACAGGGAACTGTTTAAATACATTTTGGTACATCTGAACAATAAGGCAGTGTGCAGTGTTTGAAATGCAAAAGGTAGAAGTTTATGGGCTGATAGGAAAAAGAGTTCAAGATGTATTTTTAAATATAGAAAATTAAACTGCAGAACAGTGTGTCTAGAAGAATCGCTCTGTGAGGGGGATGTGAGATCACACAGATGTGATCACCTCTCTCTCCTATTTATCACAGATCCTTCTTTCGTTTTGGGCTGCAAAGAGAAACTTTCTAGAAGAACCAGAATCTGTTTTTCCACATCACTTCATCCCCCAAACCTAGAAGAGTGTCTGATCCATAGTAGGCATTCAATAAATATTTATTGAATGAGTACATGGACGCATAATAAAACAGCAAACTGTCGCTATTGACTCTGGGGTGCGGAACTAAAGGTTTTGTTCGGGACTTTTGTCTTTTCTTTTATTACATAGAATACATGAATGTTTTACTGCGAAACTTTTAAAATTTAAACACAAAGTAAAAAAAAAAAAATCCCTCAACGCGGTCAGCCTTCCTGGTCTCCAGGAAGGGATCAGACAGTTGGGGTGACGCGTCTCCGTTTATCCAAACTGTTTTTCATGTCCAATTAGGGAAGGGAGGCTTCTGCGTTTCAAACCTCCACTGTCCCATGAGGGAAAAGCCAGACCTATGGGCGGAAACAATCAGCCGTTTGCGTGTGTGTGTGTGTGTGTGTGTGTGTGTGTGTGTGTGTGTTCTGGCCCAGGCACTGAGGCCCATTAACCCTGGACACCCTTTCTGGGGTAGGAGCTGACGTTGGGGAGCTGTTGACAGTCCCTCCATGTGACCTCTTGCACAATGCCAGGGGCAGCTCAGCAGCTTAGAAAAAGGCAGAAAACAAACAAAAAAGTCGGCTGAGTCTGTCTGTTCTGAAGAAACTCAAAGAGGTGTTTGACAGTCAGTAAATGCCAGCTTGGCTGTTGTTTTTAATCTCTAATATGGGAGGTGGGAGGCCAGGGCGGGGGGAGGGCAATAAAGGGAGAAATGCGGAGAATGAAGGACACGGATGGGGTGGGCGTGGGGAGCTCCTTCCAAGGCTGCAGGCGAACCAGGTTGAGTGGACTGAATAGGGGACCTTGGAGGGGACTGATTTGGGACCTGCCCTTGACCTCTTAGGTGTTACCAAATGTGTTTCAATCCTTTATTCATTCACTTAGGTATTGATTCATTTATGTTCTCCTTTTTCCCTTTCTCCCTCCCCATCCTTCCTTCCTTTCCCCTCTTTACAGCCATTTATTGAGTTCCTCCCATGTGCCAAGCACTGTTCTGGGTGCTGAGGACTATGGTGGTAAATAAGTCAAGGAAAGACCTTGCTCTCGTGATGCTTCCTTTCAAGTTGCGGAGACATGAAACAAACAAGTGTGTCAAGTAGCTGTCAAGACTAAGATGGGCCGTCGAGTCGGGTAGGGACAAGGGGATTGAGGGGGCTCTTTCTGACAAGGTGGTCAGGGAAGGCCTTTTCTGTGGACATTGGAAGAGAGACCTGGATGAAGGGAAGGAGAGAAACATGCAATTAACTGGGGGAAGAACATTCTAGACAGACTGGAGAGAAAGGTCCCAGAGGAGATGACTGTCTGGAGTATTTGAGGAACAGCAAGTTGGTGGCACGGTTGGGGCAGAGAGAGCAAGATGGAGGTGGGAGCTGATGAGGTCAAGGAGCGGCTGAAGACAGATCATGCAGAGACTGGCCAGTCATGGCATGAGTCTCATTGTAATATGACGGCAGGTTGTTCGAGGGTTTAAGCAGGACAAGGGTATGATGTGGTTGACGTCTTGGCAGGATAGATGTGCTTCTCAGAGAGGCTTCATCAGGGCTGGAAGCAGAGCACAGACGATGTTGTGGAGTGAAGGTGGGGTCCGGGGTGCAGTGTTCCAAGTGCATGGCTTGAGACTAATCATGGTGGATCTTAGGCTGCATCAGAATGAGAATGGGATTGGTGGTCCATGAGCATTGGGACCACCATGGACGTTCAGGTGGAGACCTGAATTAGGGTCCTCTTTTCACCTCCAGGGTCCAAGTTCCTCCAAAGCCTTGTAGGCAGCTAGACTGGAGATGTTAGAATCATACTTGCCTTTAAGCCCTGCCCGTCTCTTAGTCAATCTGATCCACAGCCTACTCATTTGTAAAATGTGTCAAATAGGACCTAAGTCTCAGGGTGGTTGTAAATGTTAGAGGAGAAACTATGGCTAATGTGCTTAGTGCAGTTCATTCCCATAATAAGTTCTCAGTACACAACATGTTTCCCTTGGTAACAAAACAGGACGATCAGTTACTCACGATCTAATGTACTTCATAAAAAATTACCTTCAAGTAGAACGGTGCACCTGGGTTTGTCATGGCTACCTTCTACACCTCTTTCTTTTGAGTTGCGTGAATTGCTTGAAAATTGGGCTACCTGTGAGAGGTATTGGGATGCTCTCGATGCATCGATTCAGGGGTTGGAGGGAATCATTTGAGAGTCATGTGGCCAGTTCTTTGAATGCAACAAGACAATATATCCCAATCAATTTGTGGGAAATTGGAGGAAAAAAGCCACCACTATCAAAACACTACCACCACCACCACCAAGAGAAGCAACACCATAGACGCCAGCAGCAGTGGCCACAACACCATCACTAAACCATCACCACCATCACTAACATCACCATTATCACGACCACCACAACTGCACCATCACTACCATCACCATCACCACCACCACCACCAGTGCCGTCAGCACTTTGGCCAACACACTCAACATCACCATCACCCCCGTTAAAAAACAATGCCAACAAAGTTCACAACAAAGAAAAGCAGAAAACCTTGCTTTTCTGTCTCTGAAGATAAATCTAAATCAGACACAAGGCACTGGGTAGGGAAACAAGGAGAGGCAATAAGCGGTCTCTGTCCTCAAGGGTCTCCTGCCAGGGCTTAAAGGCAAGTAAGTTTGATTCCAACATCCCCAGTCTAGTTTCCTACAAGTCTTCGGAGGAACCTGGACCCTGGAGGTGAAAGATGACCCTAATTCAGGCCTCCACCTGAACATCCATGGTGGTCCCAAGTGCATAAAGCTAAAACAGAGGCTCTGATGGGGCAAAGTACTAGTAGTGTCCAAATGGAGAGACAACACACATCTGATTGGGGATGGGGATCAATGAAAGTGGTCCATTTAGATAAGAGGAGGTAGACTTTGAGAAGGACACTACGTGTGTGTCAAATTTCCCCTTGGGAAGGAATGGCAAATAGGATGTTCCAAATCCATCTCCTCTGCCAATGGTGGACATCCATAATCCACCACAGAAGATTCTAGCTGAGCCTGAAGGTGGCCCTAGATCCCTAGAATCCACTTCAACATAGGGGTACTGGCAACCCAACCAGCTACAACTAACTGGAATTGGTTCTCAAGATACACCCTATTTGCCTGCCCCAAATGAGAAGGCAAGTACCTTAGGACAGGCACCTGTCTTGTTAAGTGTTATATCTCCATGGCTGGGCCGTGGGCCTGCCGCAGGGGTGGCTTTGAGTGTCATTGAATGAATGGATGAGTGAACGCAAAGGTCAGCATAGACAGAAGAATCCCGGAATTGGGAAATTGCAGTGTGTGTGCTGGGAATGGCATGTAGGTTGTGAAAATGAGTGAAGAGGGAGAAAAGATCCTATTCTGGACACACTTGAACGCGATCACTGAAGACTTCTGAGAAGGAAAATGGCGTGATGCGAGTTGTTCATATAACCTGGATGGAGGGAACATGACAGGCCAGTGACAGGTGGTGAAAGTAGTCTAGAGATGGTAATAATAATTGCTAATTTTGGAGGTGTCTTACTGTGTTCGATGCTGATTTTTTTTATTATCCTCTAAGCAATCATCTAGGTGCTATTATTATTGCTGTTTTACAGATAAGAAAACTGAGGCATGAAGAAAAGTAACTCACCCAGAGTCAAGCATACAGGAACTGGTAGTGAGCAGCTGAATGGGTTAAATCTATTTCTGAATGAAATTGGGAAAATATTCCTGTCCCACAATGGTTTAGCTAAATTTTCTTTATTTCCAGCTAGAACCAAAGATTCATTGCCTTCCTTCTGTAGCAGTGGGGGGCAAGAAACTCATCTTTTATGAGGCTGATGGCAGCTGTTCTTCCCCCGACTCAGCTGTCCTTTCCTGAAATAGGATAGGGCAAGAATTCAAGGTTTTCACAGATAACAGGGGAATAGCCCTGGGGTTGGAGATCTGAGTTTGAATCCCAGCCATCACTCTCTGTCTGGGTAACCATGGCAACCAACATCAACACTCAATTTCAGTTCCTCATTTGTAAATGAGGAACTCCACTCTTGGTTCATATGATCATGATGAAAATTGGGGCGTTGTCTGCATGCATGAAAACACTGTCCAATGTGCACATATAGAGGGCTGGCAGTATATCTGTCCTTTGTGACAGGTGCCATATTCATAATAACACAGTTATTTCTCTAATTATTATCATCATTTAATATTTGGCTTGTGAACTCACTTGATAAATCGTTGATGTGGAGACTTCCGATGCACACTTCCAATCCCCTTGCCTCACCTGTCTTTGATTTCAGCCATTATCTGGTGTCCCATTCTATACAAGGTCTGACCATATTTCATGCAGGTGCAATACACAGGGCTTCACCTCAGGCCTGCTCTGTGTACCTCTCATTTCTGGCCCCAGGTCTTTTCTTCAGGTGTCAAAATATGGGACACAGCAAAGAACTAACTCATCTTCCTGGAAATGGCAGAAGTTGAAGGCCTGTTTGTGCAGTCCTTGATCATTGGAGGATGCAAGCTCGAGAGAAAGCCTCCTTTTTCCTCCTCAGAGACAGACCAGCCCGAGGCCCATATCATGCGGCTTCTCAGAAAGTCCTGTAGCCTCACGGTGGTCCACTCGATGGTGACACATTCTTGTATTGGCTCTCTTTCCTTCCCCGTTTCATTCCTCCATCCCTTACTTGCTCCCTGGGACCACACTTGGCCATCAAAGTACCAGTGCATACATCTTTGTCTCAGCCTGCTTTCTGGAGAGCTCAGGCTTAAATAGTGTTGAATCTAGAATTTGAAACTCTGATTATTCCCCTGGCCACTCATGCTTGTATGTCCCCACTAAAAGACTTAGCACAGTGTCTGAGACATAATAATAGGTGCACAATACATTCTTAGTGAATGCATGAATAAATTAATGAGATGCTTGTATCTCAAGAACATAGTACAAGACAAACTGGGTCTATGGACCTAGGTAGCAAAGTACAGTGTTTACAGGTGAAGATTTTGGAACTGATCAGCAAGATTCAGACATCAGCTCTGCCATGTATAGCTGTGGTACCTCACCTAAGTTACGCGGCCTCTCTGTTCCTTGGTTTCCTTGTTTGCAAAATGGATAAAATAGTATGCCACACATAAAAGGATGCAGTGACCTCCTCTATGTAAAGTACTTGGCACATAGTCATAAATTGATCAATGAAGTTATTACTCTTAGCAATTGTAGGAGTGCAAATATCACATGAGAAAGAATATATTAAAAAGATGTAGGATTGGATTCAAAAGTCACACAGATGTACATCATTGAATGTTGCACGCCCCCACCCCACCAGGCCTTTTAACTTTCTTGCTACAGGGATAATAACTCCTGATCCTTCTATATCTTATGTGATGATTTTGAGAGTACTTTACAAAGTATAAACAGTTCTAGAAATGGAAGGGACATTTTTTCCCCTCTGTGATATTGGTGGTGAATGGGACCGTCCAGAAAGCATGTCGGACGGCTGAAGAAAGTCCTCCACTTTGGGAAGATGGAAATTCATCCATCATTTCCGAAAGGTGATCTCCCTAGCTGACCACAGTGTGATCGCCCATTGAGATGTAAATCCCCCAGACATGTGAAGGGAAACCAGGTTCCTGAAGTCCTGAAAGGTGAAACTGGGGCCATATTTCACATGTGGCTTAAGCCCATTATTGCTGATGAAAACAGGGTTTTTAAAGGACATGCTTCTTTCACCCTTCAACCTTGTTCAGTGGACCTTTAGCCAAGATCTGGAGTGTTGTCAGCAGCCAAAGAATTCCTGGTATTTCCCATGATGTTACTGGGCTGAAACATAGGAGGGCTTTCTTCTGCAGAGTAGAGGTGATTATGCGCCTTTTTTGATAGCATATTATCAACTTAGTTTGTGCAAAACACCCCCTCACTTCATGGTATTGTATTGTATTGCATTGTATTTTATTGTACTGGATGCATTGTATTTTCCGTCTTCATTCCAATCCCCATTTTTTGTCTCCCTCTCCCACTGAAGGCATCTAAAGGCATTCACTTTCATATGTCTAAAATACATCCTTAAATATTTTTCCTTTAAAAACATATAGTGAGTTTTTGCATCTACTTACTTTACATAAAATCGGTAAGGTACCAATTTCATTTTGTTGCTTAATTTGTTTATTCAACATTATGTTTTAAAAACTCTCCTGTTGCTATATGAATATATTAAAATGTATACATATATTTTATATTTTTATTTGTTTCTAATTAATGCATAGTGTGCACTCCCCACATTTTCTCTATCATTCCCCTAGAGCTGGACACCTAGGTTATTTCCAATTCCTCTCCACTGCAACCTACACTATAAAGGTATGTGTAAGATTTTTCCTGGAGGTAGATTCTTGGATCCTAAGATATATCTTACTTAAATCAGGATAGATTCTATTCAAGTCATGTTGAAACAAAGATGCCAAAGCCACTTGGTTGTCAACTTTGTCCAAGCCCCTTGGTTTCTATGGGTATATATTTCCTTCATTTGTATAAAGAGGGGATTTGGATGAGAAAATCTCTAAGGGCTCTCCTGGCATTTAGATTCCACTACTAACTTCCAAGCCAGCTGTGTTTATCAAACAAATGGAAGAAAAGTTGGACAAAATATGGTAGTCCATCATCCAAATATTTGGAAGTAGCCAGATGTTCAGCATCTTGTAGACTCTACCTAGGAGGCTTTTGTCAGTGTTCTTAGGTGGCTATCATAGGGGTATTTGTATTCTTTTAGGTTCCTAAGATTTCTCTTTCTCTCAGAGAGTCAGGCTCTCAAGAGTATGTGGTCCCTTAGGAATTTGGGCTTCAACTCTGTTCAACTTAGGGTTCGCATCTATCTCTATCTATCTATCTATCTATCTATCTATCTATCTATCTATCTATCATCCTATCTGTTATTTATGGGGGGGATTCAATATTTATGAGATTAACGAGAACAGTGATTCTAAAATCAAATAACATGGTTCAGACAGATGTGGGTTCAAATGACTAGCTGTTTGCCCTTGGACCAGAAACTGCTTCTTGTCACCTCAGTTTCCTTATCTACATATATTACAAAAATAAAGATGATAATGCTAACTTCATTGGCTTATCGTGAAGACCAAATGACACCATGGGGAGTAAGAACTTAGCTAGAGACCTGGCACAGAGTAAACTCTGTGGTAGTTTACCAAGAAAAGGGAGGGGGAGCCACAAATATTTTGACACTCTTCCCATGGGGAAATGAAGTCTAAGACCCTTCCAATTGAATCTGGGTGGGCTTGTGGCTGCTTTGACCCATAGAGTATGGCAGAAGTGACACTATGTGACTTCTGGGGCTACATCATAAAAGGCAAGGCAACTGGTGCTTTCTTCACTGGAACACTAGCCACTGGGAAAGCAGTCTAACTACACTGAGGCCACCATATTGGGTCAGGCGCTGGTAGGCACTGCAGATAACAGTTGTGTCTTAACCCAGCCTTCCAGCCATCCCTGCCAAGGCACTAGACACTTAGAAGCAGATTTTGTAGTCCCAGCTGTTCAAGTCTTCCCAGTTGACTCTAGACAGTGAAGCAGAGACCGGCCACCTCCTCTGTGCCCTGTCCGGATTCTTGACTCACAGAATATATGAGCATAATAAGGTGATTATTGTTTTGTGCCATGATGTTTGAGGTAGATTGTTCAGCAGTAAAAATAACTAGAATGCCCTGAACTATTTGTATTATTATACTCCTTCAAGGCAACACTCAAATATTATGTCTTCTAAGAAGACATATTATTTTTTAAGCTTTGTTGAAGTATAACTGACTAATAAAATTGTAAGATATTTAAACCGTAGAACGTGATGATTTGATATACGTATACATTGTGAAAGGATTTCCCCCATTGGGTTAACTAACATATCTATCACCTCACATATTTATCTTTCCTCTTTTGTGTGTGTGTGTGTTTGTGAGAACATTTAAGTTCTGCTCTCTTAGCAAATTCAATTATTTGATATAGTGTTACCAACTCTAGTCACCATTTTATACATTAGATCCTCGGAACTTATTCATCTTATAACTGAAAGTTTGTACCTTTTTACCAGCATCTCCCTACTTCCCCCACCCCCCAGCCCCTTGCAACCACTTTTCTACTCTCTGTTTCTAGTTTGACTTTTTTTTTTTTTTTAAGATTCCATATATAAGTGATACCATGCAGTATTTGTCTTTTTCTTTCTGGCTTATTTCACTTAGCATAATGCCCTCCAGGTTCATCCATGTTCTTACAAATGACAAGACTTCCTTCTTTTTTTAAGGCTGAATAATATTACATTACATATATATATGTATTATATATATATTACATTATATATAATATTACGTTATATATATCACATTTTCTTGATCTACTCATCTGGCAATGGGCACTTAGGTTGTTTCCATCCCTTAGATATTATGAATAATGCTGCAATGAACCTGGGAATGTTGCTATTTAAGATAATGGTTTTGTTGGGAAAACATAGTCTAACACTGATCGTATCTAACAGTTATCCTGTGTTTACTATGTGCCTGGTATGTGTCAGGTGCTTCACAGGTATATATTCATTTAATCCTCACAACTACGCTGTGAAGTAGGTATTATTTTATTTATCTTTTGGAGATGAAGAGACAGAAGCTTAAATAATTTCCCCAAGGTCATGTAGCTAACAAGTCGTTAGACTTGAATATGAACGCTGGTCTTTCTAACTCACATAATGAGTGATCATGAAATAATCACTCTGGACATTTTAATTACAGAGACGGCACTCATTTCTGGTTCTTGTGAGGACGTTGACCATGACACTTGATCAGAGTGGCTATACTGGCCTTTCCTATTTCCCATTTGAAAACTAACCATGTTTTGCCAGAGAAACAATCTGATATCAACTCTTCCGGAGGAGGGAAGCTTCTAAGAGAAATTCAAGAGAAAGGGAGCTTTAAGCTTCCCTCTCTGGGAGGGAAACTTCTTTGTAAAGGGATAATGCAAAGGCTGACATTTTCTAAAATGATGGGAGCCCCCAAGAACTGATGGAGCTCCCCTCAGATCTGAGGACATCAGATGCTTTGGTCCCAGCAGGTCCGGAAATGGATGGAAGGCCCTTTAGTCCTCTTTGCCTGTCCCACCTCCCACATGAAATCCATAACTTAAGTGACTCTTACCATAAAGCCACTAATAAAAACATCTCCACTGGCTCTATTTACCCAGCTGTGTATCTCAGGATCTGCCGCTGACATTTTTAATACTCTCTCATGTCTCTGTCTTCCACAGGATTCATTTGAAGCAGCCCACAGGGAAGGGTGTCGCTGAGGAAACAAAACCCAGACCCCCCAGGCCTCTGGCTGAGGGGTGGGAGCATGCTGGGAAAACACTTCCACCTGAGAAGCACAAAGGACCCCAGGAGTAGAGGAAGCTGGCCTGAGGCCAACCGGAGGTATCAGAGTGGCTGGGCCCAAAGAGGGAGGTCTGATGGTGGGGCTTCAGAGCACTTACCCTCCCCATGCGAAGGCAAACAGTGCCCCCAGCTGCGGCTGTAAGGAGGGCGTTGCCCGTTAAGTCAGATGGCAGCAGAGATGGGGGCCTTCTGATTTTTTAAAACCTTTTTCTGAATTATAGGATATCTATAGAAAAAAAAATCCACAAAACTTAAACAAACAGCTCAATGAAATCACAGGGTAAACACCCATCCAACCACACCCAGGCCAAGAAACAGAACATTGCCAGGCCCCCAAGCCATCTCCCTTCTGTGCCCTTCCAGTCGCCATACTTTATCCCTTCTCCCAAAGTGATCTCTATCTTGACTTTTAACACCAAAGATGAGTTTGACTGTTTCTGGACTTTATATAAATGAAACTACTCTCTTGTAGCTGGTTTCTTTTACTTGAAACTGTGTGAGAGCTTCATTTCTGCTGTCTGTGAAGCTGTTTGTTTATTGTTGAGTATTATTCCATTGTAGGATTATATCATGATTTATTGATTGATTCTACTGTTGATGGACATTTAGGTTTGGAGTTAGTGTCACCATGAATATTCTTCTCCCTGTCTCTTGGTGCATTCATTCCTGTTAGCTACATACCTAAGACTGGAATTGCTAGAAACTATAAAATTCCTAGGAGAAAACATAGGGGAAAAGCTTCTTAATATTGGTCTTGGCAATGCTTTCTTGGACATAATGCCAAAAGCACAGGCCAACAAAAGGAAAAATAGACAAGTGGGATTGGATTAAACTAAAAAGCTTCTCACACAGCAAAGGAAACTATCAAAAAAAATTAAAGGCAGCCTACATAATGGAAGAAAATATTTGCAAACCATATATCTGATAAAGGGTTAATAGACACAATATATGAGAAACTCCTACAACTCAATAGCAATAAAACAAATAATTTTTGAAATGGGCCAAGGAAATGAAAAGATATTTCTCCAAAGAAGACATGTAAATGGCCAACAGGTACGTGAAAATGTGCTCAACATCACTAATCATCAGGGAAATGCAAATCAAAACTACAAAGAGATATCATCTCACACCTGTCAGCGTGGCTATTATCAAAAAAAGAAGAAGATAACAAGTGTTAGTGAGGATATGGAGAAAAGGGAACCCTTGTACATTGTTAGCAGGAAAGTAAACTGGTGCAGACACTATGGAAAACAGTACGGAGGTTCCTCAAAAAATTAATCATAGAGCTACAATATGATCCAGCAATCTCACTTCTGGGAATATAACCAAAGAAACTGAAATCAGGATCTCCCAGGGCTATCTGCATTTCAATGTTCCTTACAGCATCATTCACAATAGCCAAGATGGGGAAGCAACTTAAATGTCCATTGATGGATGAATAGATAAAGAAATTGCGGTATTTACACACAATGGAATATTATTCAGCCTTTAAAAAGAAGGAAATACTATCATTTGTGACAACATGGGTGAACCTTGAGGATATTATGCTAAGTGAAATAAGCCAGACACAGAAGAACAAATACTACATTACTTACATCAGCAATCTAAAATAGTCAAATTTATAGAAGCAGAGAGTTAGAAATGTGGTCACCAAATGGCTGGGTGGAGGGGAAAACAGGGAAGTGTTGGTTAAAGGGTACAAAGTTTCAGTTTTGCAAGTTGAATAAGTCCTAGAGATCTATATACTACAAGTACCTGTAGTTAAAAATACTGTATTGTTTAGTGTGTTTTCGAGTGTGCAATTTCTTATTTAGGTCTTCATGTTTTCCATAAATTACATTGTTTAAAAAATATTTACTTGATGATAAAAAAAGAAAAAAAAAAGACTGTCTTGACTGAATAACAGGGGAGCCTGATTTACATGAAAGAGTCTGGAGAGTTCCTTCTGCTGAAAACCTGAGTAGGAGTTCACCGGGGGAAGAATCGGGAAAAGAATATTCTAGGCCAAGGGAATAGCATGTTCAAAGACTTTGAGGCAGGAAAGGACCATATATATATTTTATTGAAGTATAATTGATTTACAATGTTGTGTTAGTTTCAGGTATACAGCACAGTGATTCAGTGTCATATATATATGTAAATTCTTCTCCAGATTATTTTCCCTTATAAGTTATTACAAAATATTGAGTATAGTTCCCTGTGTTATACAGTAGGCCCTTGTTGGCTATTTTATATATAGTAGTGTATATATGTTAATCCCAACCTCCTAATTTATCTCTCCCCCACCCCTTTCCCCTCTGGTAACCGTAAGTTCATTCCCTATGTCTGTGGGTCTATTTCTGTTTTATAAATAAGTTCATTAGTATCATTTTTTTTTAGATTCTGCATATAAGCGATATTATACGATATTTGTCTTTCTCTGTCTGACTTACTTCACTCAGTATAACAATCTCTAGGTCCATCCATGTTGCTGCAAATGGCATTGTTTCATTCTTTTTAATGGCTGAAAAATATTCCATTGTATATATGTACCACATCTTCATCCATTCATCTGTCGATGGACATTTAGGTTTATTCCATGTCTTGGCTATTGTAAACAGTGCTGCAATGAGAATTGGGACATAAATCAACCATTTTATTATGTAACAGATTCTGTGGGTCAGGATTTGGACAGGGGACAGTGCAGATAGCTTGTCTCTGCTCCATGTCTGAGGCCTTAGCTGGAAGAGTTTCAGGGCTGGCAGTGACTCTGTAGCTGGGGCCTGGACTCATTTCGAAGTGCCTTCACTCAGTACCTATATGTGGACACTACATGTGGCCCGGGCTTCCTCACAGTGTGGCGGCCTCAGGGTTCTTGCATGATGTCTCAAGGTTCTAGCATGAGTGCCCCAATGGACAAGATGGAAGCTGTATTGCTTCTTAGGACCTAACCTCTGAAGTCACACAATTTCACTTCTGCCATACTTCACTGGACGCTATTTGTCAAAAACAGTCATAGCCCACCAAGATTCAAGGAGGGGGGAAGCATAGACCCCCACTTCTGGATGGGAGGCTGGCAAGGTCACACTGTATAAGAGCATATGGGATGGGAGATGTTGTCATGGTCATCTTTGGAAACTGTAATCTACCACACGACTTAAACCAAAGAAGATGGTCTATGAAGGAGTTTCTAGCTTTAGAGAAAGATGTTTCTCAGCATCCCTGAAATCAACATCTTAAGACTACCTCCTGGAGAACCTGTCTGCACCTCAGTTCTGTTCAGTGTGAGATTATTCCACCTAGATTCATGAATGGATATAAGATGTAGTAGGTAGAATAATGGCTCCCCAAATAGGTCCACATCCTCATCCCTGAAACATGTGACCACATTACCTTACATGGCAAAAGGGCCTTCACAGATGTGATTATTTTGAGATGGAGAGATGATAAGAGGGAAGCAAGAGTGTCAGAGTCGGAGAAGGAGAGGGGATGACAACAGCAGGCTTGATCTCTCTCTTTAACTACTACGCAGTTGGCTTTGAAGACGGAGGAAGGGGCCATAAGCTAAGGAATGCTGGCGGCCACGAGAAGCTGGCAAAGGCAAAACAATGGATTTCCCCCCTAGGTCCTTCAGAAGGAACGTAGCTCTTCTAATATCTTGATTTTTAGCCCAGTGAAACCTATTTTCAGACTTGTGACTTCCAGAACTATAAGACAATGACATTGTGTTGTTTTAAGCTAATAAGTTTGTGATAGTTTGTTATGGCAGCCATAGGAGAACTAATACATAAAAGAATAGTCTTTGGTTTTCTGTCTGGCTTTGCCTCTTTCTCCAGCAGTGGTGCCTTCAGAACTCAGAAGACTATAGACTGAGTGTGACCTAGTTGCTCACTCTGAGGCAGTCGGAGCCTAAAAATTGGCTACAATGGATTCTAAAGCTTTACCCCAAACACTCTTGACATTCAGGAGATAAGATTTCTAATGAGAAAATACCTGTGAGGGACCTCAAAGTTTTCTCCCAATGTTTCATCATTGAACTGCCCTAGCGTCTTGCTACTCAGTGTGGTCCCCAGACCAACAGCTGCAGTGTCATCTTGGTAAGCCAGCCCATAAAATGCAGAATCGCAGAGCCTGCCTACAGACCTACAGAGTTAGAATCTGCATTTAAACAAGATCCCCGGAAGATCTATGTGTGCGTGAAATTTTGAGATGCGCTATTTTAGAGATCTTACTGCGCTGACCCATCTCTCCAGAAGTCCTCAGAGAGCGCGTCAGAATGGTTGTTTCCTTTTTACATATAAAGTAGAGGTGGTCCTGAATGTGAACAAGTGTGCAAAAGTAGGACGAGTGTCCCCAGCTACCGAGGCTGGGGGTTGGATTCAGGATGCACGTGGGGTTGCTCACTGTCACTTGATGCTGTTTCTAGGCTGAGGGAAAACAGACACCTGTGTGTTTTCTCCAGGAAATACGTACAAAGAAAAGTTTGTGATGTTCTCGGAAAGGGGCCAGAGGTTTCACCCAGCTGAGAAGCAAGGCTCCCTCAAAGGGTAGATGAACAAAAGAATACTCATGTTTCCTTCAAAATGGTCATAATTTAATTTCTGTCCAATGTCGCCTGGGTACATTGCAGACTCTCAGAAGCTCTTTTTTTTTTTTTTTTAAAGTCATGCAATGGGGCTGTTTCAGTTTATATCCTCCCTAAGTAAAGCCATACAAGTGCCGTGTTTCTAAGTCTGCACACTGCCAGGAACACACACATGGGCTGTAGCAGGGACGTGGTCGTGTAAAAGAAAGAGGCAGCAGACCGTGGGCAAGAAAAAGGAGGCAGCCCTGAGACCCCGAGACTTTGCAGACCGAGACGCATCGTTTGTGATCTCAGTGAGATTCTGCTTGGATTGTAGATCCAGGGATTCTCCATTTCAGAAATGCATTCAGGCTGAAAACCGCCCGAGAAGAGAAGGGAAATGTCAGGGAGCTGCAAAGGAATTCTTGAGCACGAGAAGATGCCAACATCAAGACAAAGAATCATAATTCTTTTGTCTTAGGAGGGAAATTGCTTTTGTTTTCCATATTCATAGTTCCTGAGGTCACATTGCAGGGAAGTAAGAGATTGGGCTACTCAGAACCCAGCGTCTTCACTAAAGATGTGTGAAAATAGGATGGTTGAATTTTTCACGTTGGGTTTTTTCTCTAGTCAGGTTATAACCTTTTTGGGGACTGTTATTTTTCATGGTCTATAATTATTCAGAGTAATGGGAGAAGGATGGTTTGAACTATTTTAAAAATGGATTCTTTAGGGGGAGGTGGGATGAATTGGGAGATTGGGATTGACATATATACACCACTTTGTATAAAATAGATAACTAATAAGGACCTGCTGTCTAGTACAGGGAACTCTACTCAGTGCTCTGTGGTGACCTAAATGGGAAGGAAATCTTAAAAAGAGGGGATATATGTATACGTATAACTGATTCACTTTGCTGTACAGCAGAAACTAACACAACATTGTAAAGCAACTATACTCCAATAAAAATTTTTTAAAAAACTAAAAAAAAAAAAAAACCTGATAAAACAAAAAGGATTCTTTTAGACAACACCCTGCTAAGAGTCAATATAAGGTTTTACCTAACCTATTATACAACCAACCAAAACCAATTTACCACAAAGCCTGGTATGTAAATATACAAACTCTTCAAGATGCCAGAATTATAAATAAGTTGAAAGATACAGATGAACAGCAGGCAGAGAATCTTAGAGGTTCTCTCTGGCAGGCGATGGGCTGAGGGTCTTACCCACATCGTCCCCTATAATCATCAACACATTCTTACAACGTGTGGTGCTGTTTTATTCCAATTTTACTGACGAACTGAACTGAAATGAACAGAAGGTCATTCCCCCATGTTTGCAAAGGTGGGGAAGCAGGAAATTGGGATTTGAAGTCAAATCTGTGAGTTGGGCTTCCTGATTTCTATTGAATTCTCTCATTGAATTCCCACTGCAAACCCTAGGCTTAGTATTGTTGACCCATTTTACAGATAAAGAAATTGAGGATCAGTGATGGAGTCACTTTTAAATAGGAGAGTTGGGCTTCATACTGAGAAGTATCAAACTGATCTCAACGTTAGACCTTGCAGTAGATTAAAGTTGTCCAAATGAGGGAAGCTCTCTGTAGAGATGGAACAGTTCCATATTTTGACTATGATGATCGTTACTCAACTGCATACATGTGATGATAATTCATGGGACCCTGCACACAATACACATGCACACACACTGCACACAATACACACGCACACACACACATAGACACCCACACACAGGAGCACATGTGAAAACTGGTGAAATCTGAATAAGGTCTGTACCTGAATTAATAAGCACTGCAGTCAATTTCCTGGTCTTGACAATATACTCTGGTCATGTAAGATATTATCACTGGGGGAAGCTGGGTGAAGAGTACAAGGAACTCTCTGTACTACTTTGCAACTTCTTGTGAGTCTTATTGTTTTAAAACATTGTCTTCAAATTCTTTAATGTTTCTCCCGTGGAGAGATGGAATCTTTGTTTCCTCCCATGGATTCTGGGAAGGCTGTGTAACTGTTTACAGATAGAATACGGTGGGGGAGATGCTGTGCCAGATTTCAGGATCAAGTCTCAAGAATTTGGAAGCCTCACTCCCTGGATCTTGTTATACTCTCTCTGGGAGCTCTGAGCCACTATACATGACATCCGACAGCCCTGAGCCTGCCATGTGGAGAGGCCATGTCCAGGCCTTCAATCAACCATCCCAGATGAACTTGGCCTTCCATTCATCCCTGCTAAATCGCCAGTCACAGATAAAAGACTTGGACTCTCCAGACCAGCCCATTCTCCAGCTGATTAGCAGAGTGCCGTCCATCAATACCACACAGGGCCAAAAAACCACCTAGCTGAGCCCCACTCAAATTCTTGACCCGTGAAATCATGAGACGTAACAAGATGGCTGTTGCTTGACGCCTCTAAGTGGTGGGTAGTTTGGTGTACAGCAACAGGTGAGAAAATAGACTTTTCATTATCTGATAAAGAAAGGCAAGGCTGATAACAAGGGGTTAGATACACAGAATCAGATGATGTGACACAGTAGGCATGTCCCTTCCCCTCTTTTGGCCTTAGTAAGACTGGCTTTACCTTGAATGTCACTTCCTCCAGGAAGCTCTATATAGATTGGATTAGATGTCTCCTCCCTTTCTCCCCCTTGGTTAGCAGGAATCAGAAGTATCTTGATGTTATGCTTTATTTCTCTCTTTCTCTCCCACCAGACAGTAAACTCCATGAGGTCAAGAACTAATTTTGTCTAGCTTATCACTATTTCACTCTGCCTACAACAAAACCTTTAATAGGTGATTTTTGAATGAACGAGGAAAGAGACGGGTGCTCTCCAAAATCCTGCTCAGGGCTGGTCTCATGTCGTTCTTTCTCTCTGGAGCTTTGGGGCAGGTGAGAAGGATCCAGGTATGCTTCCGGCACCTGTCAGACACCAGCTTTCTCTCTGGTACTCCCAAGATCCTAAGTCCACAAATCCATCTGCTGGGCAACAGCTCAGAAGCAGCAGGGGCCGGGAGGGCAGAAAGGCGAGAGGTATGCCCCACAGTCCCCCACCAAGCTGGCGTCACCCTGGTTTGCTTACTTTCCTGCTCAGCTGCTTTAGTCAGAGGAGGGCCATTTCCACGGGCTCCTGCCTCGTAGGCTATCACCAGGGGAGGTCTCCAGTCCCTCCTGTATTTGCCTCTGCAGCTTCCTCATTTAGCCACTGTCAGGGGGGTGATCTGGCTCCTCTTGGGCTGCCCTTGAAAATTCCAATCACAATGACACAACAGATATTTACTGAGCATTTCCCTCCAGCAAGGCTCTGGGCTGGACAAAGCCTCAACCTCCAGGAGCTTAATAATGGGTTGGCCAAAAAGTTTATTCAGTTTTTTTCCTTAAAATGCTACGGAAAACCCCAAACAAACCTTTTGGCCAACCCAATATTTCAGTGGCGTTTTTATCTGGTGGAAGGTGAGAGATGACAGAAAGAAAACTGGACCCCTGGCCTGTTCCTCAGGAGGTGCAGTGGTGACCTGAAGCCAGCACTCATGGGCTTGCGAAGGCCAGTTGACAAGCATTCAGGAATTTTGTGAGCTAGTTGTTAAACTGTGGGTGGCTTGAGATTGGCCAGGTGAGAGTACACTCATCAAGAAAATCAGCACATTGGGACTTCCCTGGTGGCATAGTGGTTAAGAATCCGCCTGCCAATGCAGGGGACACAGGTTCAAGCCCTGGTCTGGGAAGATCCCACATGCCGTGGAGCAACTAAGCCTGTGCACCACAACTACTGAGCCCACGTGCCATAACTACTGAAGCCCGCGTACCTAGAGCCCGTGCTCTGCAACAAAGAGAAGCCACTGCAATGAGAAGACCACACACCGCAGCAAAGAGTAGCCCCCGCTCATGGCAACTAGAGAAAGCCCGCACACAACAATGAAGACCCAACGCAGCCAAAAATAAACAAACAAATAAATAAATAAATAAATTTATAAAAAAGAAAAGAAAAGAAAATCAGCACACACTAGAATCCAGCTCCCTCACACCAGTTTGCCAGCGCATCACTGGGAAATTCACTTCCTCTTTGTGAGCCTGCTTCCCTATCTGAAAAATGGGGATATAAATCCTGACCTTGAAAGATTTCACAAGTACTGACACAGTATGGTCCTTGGCACACTAGCTCCCTCTCCAGCACGCTCTCTTCTTCCTGAACTAATACGGTAAGTTCACCATGGGTTCAGTTTTCCTTTGGATTTATGGGATGAGTAAACATCACTGAGTAGGAAAGAATAGGCATCTTAGGATGGAGCATGAGTGGTTACCCAGGGTAAGCAGTGTTACTTTGGAAAGTCCCTAAAGTTTTCCAGGATCTCCTTTCACTCCAGTATTGATAAGGGGGCAGGGAGAATAAGATCAGGCAGAGGTATTGAGGAGGCAGGTCAACACGTGAGGGTCTGGGTAGTTTTGTAAGTTGCCCAGTTTGGGACAAGGGTGCACTCACAATACTTTGGTCATTCATTCATTCAAAAATACATTTACTGAGCATCACAACAGACCAGCTAATCTCTGAGCTAGACTCTGAGTATGCAGCTATGAGCAGATATTTGCCCTGCCCTTATGGAACTGAACAGGTTAATGGTGAAGATGATCACGAAGCAAGCCATTAAAAGTGCATAGGTGTAATTTAAGGAAAATGCAGGCCACTGCATGGGCATGTATGGAGGGAAGCAGTTTTTGTTGGAAGCTAAAGAAGCGACATATAAGCAAAGCTTGGAGGGAAAATAACGTTTTTGTCATGCTAGATGAGGAATGTGCAGACAGAGGCCTGGATTGTGCCCCGTGATCCTTGCCTCCTGATGTTCACGCCCTGTGTGATCCTGTCCCCTTGGGTGTGGGCAGGACCTGTGACTTGCTACGACTAATAGAATAAGGCAAAGGAGATGCAATGTCACTTCCATGATTATTTAACAGAGGACTGCAACTTCTGTCTTGCAAGCAGATTGTCTCTTTTGCCTTCTTGGCTTGCATGTAGATGAAATGACCATGTTGAAGAGGTCCACGTGACAGGGAATTGGGAGCACCCTCCTGCCAACAGCCAGCAAGGAACTGAGTCCCAACAACACCCCAGTGGGTTTGGAAGTGGATCCTTCCCTAGTTGAGCTTTCAGATGAGAATGCAGCCCCAGGTGACAACTGGATTGTAACCTGATGAGAGACCCAAAGCAGAGGACTCAGCTAAGCCAGGTCCAGATACTTGATCCACAGTGATCGTGAGATATTAAATGTATTTTTGTTTTAAGCCACTAAGTTTTTGATAATTTGTTATGCAGCATAGCTAACTGATACAAAGAGGGTCAAGAATTTATTCCAGGTACAGAGAGCCATGTGTGTGAAGGGGATGAAATAAAGAGAGTCTGAACACAGGAGGGAGGACAAGCAGGCCAGTGGCTGGATTGAACATGACAGCAATAAGCCTCTGAGAAGTGAGGCAAAGGTTAGCCTAGGCCATGTTCTACAGGCCCATAGGGGCCATGGAACAGTTTCTGGCACTTATACTGGGGCCTCTGGGACATCAGTGAAAAATTGGAAACGGTGAACTTGATGAAATTTGCTTTTCAAAACACACAGTAGGGAGTCCCCTTGGGCGGCTAGGTAAGGAGCCTCAGACCAGGAGTTGATGGTTGATTTATAGAGAAGTGGACGCTTTCAAGAAATATTTTGGAGGAAGGATGGGCAGGATTTGATGACAAAGTGGATACAGGGTGAGAGAGAAGTAGAGCCATCTGTTGAAATGGAAAGAGAGGTTTTTGGTTTGAGGGTTTTGAGAGAGTTAGAACATTCTGGTTTAGCCTGGGAAGCTTAAAGGCTGAGGTGGAAATCAGTCTTTTGATCCCGGCTTCTGTCTGGGTCATTTTGACCTCCCTCAGGCAGGACAGTTTAGGATTTGCCTAGCTAATGAGCACAGTTGACACACTGTGTAAAGATTTCATTAGCACGTGGAGAAGGCCTCGCTGAAGAATAAATCTCCATGTCATTTTGTTGATGCTAATGATTTCATATGAAAACACTCAAAAATGTGATAGACTGTACATTGATCAGAGGAAATGTGTTGATCTCCCTGGGGAGCCAAGCCACAGCTCACAATGGTACGGATTTATTTTGAATAAATCCCCTACCGTCACACTGTAGGTTTAACAGGGATGGATTATTGCAAGAAGTGTCTGGGAGCCATAAAGTGATCTTGTTCTGTTTAATGAGAGAGGGGACATTAATTCATTCTCCCTTCATTTATGCATCCACACTATTTTTTTTTTCTTATGTATAATTCATCTGTAAAGGTTTTGATAATTGCCCCTGAAAGTTGCTTAACTTTTCTGAGCTTTGGTTTTCTCCCGTTTGAACCTTGGCACTCCACACTTAAAATGTAGCTGTCTGGGCTCAGATCTTGGTGGAGATCAGTCGGCTTTTCCCACTAGAATGTAAGCCCTGTGAAGGTAAGATTATGTTTATATTTTTCACTGCTGTGTCCCCAGTGCCTTAGGAGACTGCCTAGCTCAATAAGTGTTTGCTGAATGAATAAATGACACAACATGCATACAGCACACGACATCTAGAAAGCCCTCAGAAAGTGGCAGCTGTCTTCTCTCTTTTCTTCCTCACTTGCTGTGTTCCTCTCTCTCTCTCTTTCAGCCTCCTCCCCTGTTTTCTTCCTTTTGGGTTTGGGAAAAAGAGAGAAAACAGAAAGCATCTCTTACTACGGGGTATCTGATTTTCTTTTGGCTTTCCCAGCATATGTATGATCATATCTGCTTCTTTTTATATTATGAAATCAGAGGATTATCTTTCCTGGAGAGAACTAGTTAAACCTCAGCAGTAGAAAACAGTGCTATGGGACCCACAGGCCAGTTCTTCCTTGGAAAGGATATTTCTATTTTGGGAGGTGGTTGGGGATTATCGTAGTTGTTCCTTGGTTTAGATACTCTTTGCCTCAACTCAGGGAAAATGAAAAGTTACCCTGAGAATTGAGAGGGTGACCAGGCTAGACTTTAATTTACTGCTTCTCTAAATGGAATACTCATCATCTATCCATCCATGCATCCATGCATCCATCCGTCCATCCATGAATCCACCCATCCACCCATCTATTCATCCATCCAATCACTCATTCACTCACTAGCTCATTCATTTTTTTTTTAACATCTTTATTGGAGTATAATTGCTTTACAATGGTGTGTTAGTTTCTGCTTTATTCACTAGCTCATTCATTTTTGTCTTCAAAGAAATATTTGTTGCACATCAACTATGTGCCCCACCTCATGCTAGGAGTTGGGGATACCATGGTGACCAAAATGGATATAGGTTCTGCCCCCAAAGGAGCTTGTAGTCTAGTGCAGGCAATTCATCAGCTATCAGGGAGTGGGAAATTCTACAGGATGATTCAGATTGGAGAGGACGCTTTGCCTCCATCCTGCAGATGGTAAGTGAAGAAACTTTGGGGTAATAGACAATAAGCTAATTACCTTCTAGAGATAGCATAAATAACACAATACATAATCTCTTCTCTACTACCTAGTTAACAACTCCTTCTATTAAATTCTTTCTGTTAGAATAAGTGATGGGCTTTCTGTCTCCATCCTGGGTCATGACTGACAGACACAGCTATGCAAAGGATAAATAACATGTGGCCATGTTTACTTTCTAATATGAAATGGGTAAAAAAAACAGAAAGCAAAACTATCAGAACAATATGATTGGAACCTTATTATTTTTTTCTTAGCTACCTATCTTTTTTAAGTAGTCTTTTTCATTAAAAATTTTAAAAATACTGATATATAATTGAAATATAACAGTATATTTGCTTCAGGTGTACAGCATAATGATTCAATGTACATCTATATTACAAAATGTAGGCTAGTTAAGTCTACAATTTCAACAAGTAGGCAGTAAGTCTAGTTAACCATCACCACACATGGTTACACATTTTTTTCTTGTGATGAAAACTTTTAATATCTACTCTCTTAGCAACTTTCAGATATACAATATACAGTATTATTTTTAAAATTTTAATCTTTTAATTGAAGTATAATTGACTTCATACAATACTATATTAATTTCAGGTGTACAACATGGTAATTCGATATTTTTATAGATTACACTCCATACAAAGTTATTATAAACTATTGATTATATTCCCTGTGCTGTACATTACTACCTTGTAACTTACTTATTTTATACCTAGTAGTTTGTGCCTCTTAATCCCCTTCACCTATTTTGTACCTCTCCCAATAGACAGCATTATTAACATCACTATGCTATACATTTCATCCCCAGGGCTTATTTATTTTATAACTGGAAGTTTGTGCCTTTTAATCACCTTCACCCATTTTCCCCACCCTCCGCCTCTGGTACCATCAATTTGTTCTCTGTATCTCTGAGTATTTTATTTTTTTAGTGTGTAGAGAAAAAAGAAGGAAAATGAATGAAAAGAATCAAAGTGATCAGTGGCAGACTCTGATGGCCAGCACATGCATCCATATAATAGAAAGTCCCTAAGTCCTACTTGGCTGAATCCTTCCCCTGCTGTGTCTCGTGAGAAGCTGACATGTCTGGCATGAGACCCTTTGGAATTTTTCCTACTGGGTCTGTTTCCCTCCCTTGCCTGCACTCTTTGGAGACGCGGTGGGGTCCTGGGTACCGTCCATCCCACCAAGGAGCATGGAAGGGCTTCTTTTGATGTGGGCATGGTCAGGGAAGGAATCGTTTTAGGAGGACAGCCTGGCGGATCTTGGATCCCATCTCTATGGCAACGATGCTGCAAGGACTGAAAATCTGATTTTGTTTTGGGCTGTGGTAGCCGCTAATTACAGGCAGCTCCAAGTCCCTTTGCTCTTCCCTAGAAAGGTCTCTGTTTATTTGTTGGCAAGGGTTATCTACTTTTTTTCGCTTTTGAACTCTCTTCCTAGTCCTCTTCTTCCATTTCACCCATCAGAAAAAAAAATTTTTTTTGTCGCCTCTGGAGGATATTTGCTTTCCTGGTTGTTATGGAGATGAAGAGCCAGATGACAGAGCAGGCTTGGGAAGGGAAGAATGGGCAGGAGGACCCAAGGTAGCCCTTGGCCCAGCTGGAGACGGCTGTGAAGGATGGATGTGAAACAGAAGGAGCAGATTGGGGCCCTGAGGATAACGAGAGAGATAAAGAGAGAAGCACAGAGAAGTGGGAGGGGGACGAGGTGGTGGACAGGAGGTGACTCAGACCTAAGACCCCAGGAGTTGATTCAACAGAAGCTCACAGGAACACCAGACGGCGAGCGGGAGGGGGGAGCAGCGGGGGGCTTTTTTGTTTGCCATCCTCACGTCTTCAGTGAACTTTTTTTTTTTAATTTTATTTATTTATTTATTTATTTATTATTATTATTATTTTGGCTGTGTTGGGTCTTCGTTTCTGTGCGAGGGCTTTCTCTAGTTGCGGCAAGCGGGGGCCACTCTTCATCGCGGTGCGCGGGCTTCCTCACTATCGCGGCCTCTCTTGTTGGGGAGCACAGGCTCCAGACGCGCAGGCTCAGTAGTTGTGGCTCACGGGCCCAGTTGCTCCGCGGCATGTGGAATCTTCCCAGACCAGGGCTCGAACCCGTGTCCCCTGCATTGGCAGGCAGATTCTCAACCACTGCGCCACCAGGGAAGCCCCAGCGAACGTTTTGACTCGCTGTGCTGTCTACTTCCCTCTTTTCCTCAAGATTGATCTGCAAACTTTGTTGCTCGGAGGGCTGAAGCAGCCTTTGGGGCTTTGGCGAATCCTTCCAGAGAAAGCCCTTTGCAGGCCTTCCCGGGGCTGCCCACCAGATCCCCTTGCGGGATTGACTATACATGGGGTGGTGAGGGCAGGATGGGGCTTTACTTCCCCGGCTCTATCTAAGTCTGCCCTGCTCATGACAGTAGCCACGTATGGCTATTTAAATGAACCAGAACAAAATAAAATTGAACGTGCAGTCCCTTCTTGGTAGGTTCTGGTCGGTTTTTCTGTTAACCTAAAACCACTCTAAAAATGCAAGTCTATGAATTAAAAGCAAATACAGTTTCCCAGTTGCAGTAGCCACGTTTCAAGTGCTCCGTAACTACACATGGCTGGTGGCCACTGTATTGGAAAGCACAAACGTAGACTGTTTCCATGATCACAGAAAGTTCAATTGGACAGCTTTGGTCTGGGAAATAGTACCTTTCTGGACTCTTCCCTACACATTCCAAAGAGTGAAAGGAAACCATAGTCTGATAGCCTTTCATTCATTCATTCATTCATTGAACAAATATTTACCGCCTGCCAGACATTGTTCTAGATGCTGAGAATTCAGTTGAGACAGACAGTTCCTTTTCTTGTGAGGCTTAAATGCTAGTATATGATAACAGACATTCTAGAGATACAAATAGAGTACGGTTATGGTGGAAAATTAAGCAAGTTAAGGAAGAATTCTGGGTGCTAGGAAGTGGAGAGGGTTCTGCTCTATAAAAGATAGTCAGAGAAGGCTCATCAAGAAGGGGATGAGGGAGAAAGCTTTGCAGGTTTCTGGAGGCAGACAATTGCAAGCAGAGGGAACTGCTGGGCAAATGCCCTGAGGTGGAAGCGTGCCACTCAGTTTTGAGAAGATGAGTAACACGATCTGGCTTCGGTTTTAGAGGGATCTCCTCTGGCTGCCAAGTGGAGAATAAACCCGAGGGGAGAGGAAGGAGGGCTCCCAGAGAGAGCAGTGCGCAGGCTACTGGCATATCCCAGGTGAGAGGTGATGGTGGCTTGGACCAAAGCAGCAGCAGTAGGAGAGCTGAAAAGTCCGATTTCAGGAGATATTTTGAAAGTAGAGCAGATAGGATTTTCTGCTGGATTAACGCAGGGGTGTGAGAGAAAGAGAGGCGTCAAGCAGGACACAAAGGCTGGAGAGTCTAGAAAGATAGATCTCCGTTGATGAAGATGGGGAGATGGCTGGCGAGCAGTTCTGAGGTGGGGACAACCAAGAGTTTAGCTGTGGACCTAAGAAGTTTGAGATGCCTATTCAATATCTGAGTGGTGATATCAAGGACACAGTGGAATCCATGCATCTATTCACTCAACAGATATCTGTTGGGCTCAAATATATACCTGGGACTTAGTCATCCTGGATATGAGAGATTGACACTCAATTTTATTTCCAGTTTTCTTCAGTTGCTCCATTAAACAAAAAGAAATACGCATATCTTGTTTCCATCGTTTTTGTACCAGCTTGCAAATCTAAAGTCTGTTCTGAGCAGAACACCCAGCTGACTGGCTTGGCCCCTTGATTCTTCCTTTTTTTTTTTTTTTTTTTCAATTCCTCCAGTTCACAGCCTGCCACTCAGGGACACTAAGAACATCAAATGTCAGCCCAGCCCTTGAGAAGCTGGCAACTAGTAGGAGTGGTTAAGACACAGAACAAAGCGCATGGGCTTTAGACCCATCAAACCTGATTCCCGAAACTGGCTCCACCACGCACCAGCTCCTTGGCCTGGGGCCATTCACTCAGCCTCTCTGAACTTGTTTGCTCATCTGTATAATGGAGTGCCTGACACCTAGCTCTCAGGGCTGTCAACAGGATTAGAGAAAATGCGTATAGATCTACCAGCATAGCGCCTGACACATATAAGGGCTTATTTAATACGTGGTTGTTAGGATTAACTTCATGTTAACAAATGAAACAGATATGTAATAGGAAAAAATTGATAATATATGTGGTTAGGTGCTTTTAGAAACAGAACTGAAGGGAGTGATGAGAGACTGAAAAGCATAGAGGCTAGCATCACGGGCTTTGGAGATAGATATTGGTTCCAAACCCAGCGCCTCTGCTTATGCACTGGGTTGACACTTGGTTCCCAGGGCCTTGGTTTTTGGATCTGTAGAATGGGGACAATGCCCCATTAGTACCAACTCACAGGTTTGCTGAGGATATGTGTAAAGGCTTAGCCCAGTTCTGGGCTCACAAGAATTGCTCAATAAACAGCAGTTGCTATTATTTCCAGGGGAACCCAGGGAGCCAGAGGAAGCTTTCAAAAGGAAAAAGTGAATCAGAGGGCACATGCATGTATTAGAAATTAGGGAAAGAAAAAGCAAAGCAAAGCAAAGCAAAGCAAAGCAAAGCAAAGCAAAGCAAAGCAAAACAAAACAAAGCCCTTTTCTGGGTCTATAGAAAGGCAGCCCAAGCTGCTCTACTGTTGCCCTGTCCGGTGTTGACACATGTCTTTGATGTTCCTGTTCAGGATCTTGAGGCTCTTTTAAGATTTTTTTTTTTTTTTTTTTGGCCGCGTTGGGTCTTCGTTGCTGCACTCAGGCTTTCTCTAGTTGGGCGAGAGGGGGCTACTCTTCGTTGTGGTGCGCGGGCTTCTCATTGCAGTGGCTTCTCTTGTTGTGGAGCATGGGCTCTAGGAGCACGGGCTTCAGTAGCTGTGGCATGTGGGCTTGGGCTTCAGTAGTTGTGGCACATGGGCCCAGTAGTTGTGGCTCGCAGGCTCTAGAGCACAGGCTCCGTAGTTGTGGCGCACGGGCTTAGTTGCTCCGTGGCATGTGGGATCCTCCTGGACCAGGGATCGAACCCCTGTCCCATGCATTGGCAGGCGGATTCTTAACCACTGCACCACCAGGGAAGTCCTCTTTTAAGATTTTAACTTCTCAAAGAAATCTTCAAAGTGTCTGGTTTGACCGAAGCAGGAACACGATGGATATGTTTGGAAGGATTTTGAAATGCAAGGGGTGAATGTGTTTTTCAGGCTGGATTTTTAATCAAGGAACCAGGGCTCCCTCTTCCTAAGTCTGCAGGAGCTGATCCCCTCCTAGAGGGCAACTCGAGAACGTTCATGGGTGGGGTAGGTAGTGGGCCTTTGTTAATGTCCTAACCAGGGTGGCGTAACCAGTTTGTAGGCAAAGTTTTTCTGAGCTGACAAGTTATCCCAAACACTAACTGTGCAGTCAGTCACTCCTGGTGCTACCTGCAGGCTTGGCTTGTGGCCTGGACTATGTCATGTTTACACAGGTCCAGAGCTTACCTTGCAGATACCATTAGGCAGCCAGAGGTGAACGGAGTTTTTTGTCTCCCTTTTCCATGATGCACTTAGAGCAGCTAATTTGCGTGGTTGGGGTAACTCCCTTAAAAGTTAAGCAGTCAAGGTGGGCCCTGCTCTAGGTGCCCTTGGTAAATATATGGCATCCTGCCGGGCCGGCTCATCGGCACAGCTGGTCCCACTTAACTAGGAGAGGCAGAGGGCAGAGGGCATGGGTCTCGCAATCAGCAATCAGGCAAACCGGGTTCTGAACCCTGGTAATGCTGCTTACTAGCTGTAGCCAAGTTGTTCCCGTCTTTACGCTTCTCTGTTTCCTCTCTTGCAAAATGAGTTATACATGGAGATAACATCTATGAGTAGCAGCGTCTATGTCAAAGACTGTTGCAAGGATTGAATGCGATACTGTATGTCTGGGACTTCCCTGGTGGCGCAGTGGTTAAGAATCCACCTGCCAGTGCAGGGGACACGGGTTCGAGCCCTGGTCCGGGAAGATCCCACATGCCGCGGAGCAACTAAGCCCGTGCGCCACAACTACTGAAGCCCGGGTGCCTAGAGCCCATGCTCTGCAGCAAGAGAAGCCACCGCAGTGAGAAGCCCACGCTCCACAATGAAGAGTAGCCCCCGCTCGCCGCAGCTAGAGAAAGCCTGCGTGCAGCAACGAAGACCCAGCAGAGCCAAAGAGAAAAAAAAAAAGGTTAAAAAAGAAATACTGTATGTCTAATGCCTGTTCAACAAATATTAATACACTAATACTTGCTGAACATACGCTAGGTACTATTCTTTTCTGTTGTTTTATTTTTTTAATTGAGTATAGTTGAGGGCTTCCCTGGTGGCGCAGTGGTTAAGAATCCGCCTGCCAATGCAGGGGACACGGGTTAGAGCCCTGGCCTGGGAAGATCCCACATGCCGCGGAGCAACTAAGCCCGTGCGGCACAACTACTGAGCCTGAGTTCTAGAGCCCGTGAGCCACAACTACTGAGCCCATGTGCCACAACTACTGAAGCCCGCACGCCTAGAGCCCGTGCTCCGCAACAAGAGAAGCCACTGCAATGAGAAGCCCGCGCACCACAACGAAGAGTAGCCCCCACTCACCGCAAGTAGAGAAAGCCTGCCCGCAGAAACAAGGACCCAACACAGCCAGAAATAAATAAATAAATAAATTAATTAATTAATTTTAAAAAATTGAGTATAGTTGATGCACAGTAGTATATAAGTTATAGGTGTACAATTCGGTGATTCATAATTTTTTTTAACATCTTTATTGGAGTATAATTGCTTTACAATGGTGTGTTAGTTTCTGCTTTATAACAAAGTGAATCAGTTATACATATAATATGTTCCCATATCTCTTCCCTCTTGCATCTCCCTCCCTCCCACCCTCCCTATCCCACCCCTCTAGGTGGTCACAAAGCACAGAGCTGATTTCCCTGTGCTATGCGGCTGCTTCCCACTAGCTATCTATTTTACGTTTGGTAGTGTATATATGTCCATGCCACTCTCTCACTTTGTCACATCTTACCCTTCCCCCTCCCCATATCCTCAAGTCCATTCTCTAGTAGGTCTGTGTCCTTATTCCCGTCTTGCCACTAGGTTCTTCATGACCTTTTTTTTTTTTTCCCTTAGATTCCATATATATGTGTTAGCATACTGTATTTGTTTTTCTCTTTCTGACTTACTTCACTCTGTATGACAGACTCTAACTCCATCCACCTCACTACAAATAACTCCATTTCGTTTCTTTTCATGGCTGAGTAAAGGTCATACTCCATTTATAGTTATTATAAAATATTGGCTGTATTCCCTGTGTTGTATGATATATCCTTGTAGCTTTTTTTATACATCGTAGTTTGTAACTCTTAATCCCCTACCCCTGTCCTGCCCCTTCTCCCTCTCTCTCCCCACTGGTAACCACTAGTTTATTCTCTATATCTGTGAGTCTGCTTTGTTTCTGTTATATTCACTAGTTTGTTGCATTTTTAAGATTCCGCATATAAGTGAGATCATACAGTATCTGTCTTTCTCTGTCTGACTTATTTTACTCAGCATAATGCCCTCCAGGTTCATCCATGTTGTTACAAATGGCAGGATTTCAGTCTTTTTTATGGCTGAGTATCTAGGTACTATTCTTAGCACTTTACATTCATCAACTTATTTAATCTTCCCAACAACTCTGTGAGGTATGAACTATTTTTGTCTCCATTTTACAGATGTGGAAACAGACAGACAGATGAGGTCACTTTCCCAAGGTTACAAATTAAGTCGTAAAAGGAACATTCAAAGGATGCCTGACTCCAGATCTTGTGCCCTTGACCACTGGGTACTACTTCCTCCCAATAAATGATAAATGATCAGTATTTTATTTTTCCAGTCTTTACTGGGTGCATGTGAGTTGTGTGAATCTCACTCGGAATCCAGAAATAACCACGAGCCTGTCTTTTTCCCACCATGGAGAACAGTGGCTGATCTCAGGCCTTTGAGATCTGTACAATTCCATATACTTATTTATAGCAAGACATAACTAAATTCTGCTCATCCAGACTCTCATTCCCTCTCTCTCTCTCTCTCTCTCTCTCTCTCTCTCTCTCTCTCTCTCTCTTTTATTCCCAGGGGAACTTTTAGTAGCTTATTTGGAGCGAACACCATCCGGAAAAAAAATTTCAGTAAGGAAAACAGGAATCAAGACGTCAGGACGGGTTGCCGACAGGACCTTTGATCTTGCCAGAAATAAATATAAGAGAAGCTGTCGAGAGCTCTCTTGCCCGATTTCCATCTAAAGCAATAGAAATAGGCCTCAATCACCGAGCCCCTGTGCTGCCCCCAGGACTGGTGAGGATGAGAATGTGGTCTCCACGTTGCAATGGGAATCCAGTGGCTCTCAAGAACTTTGCTGGTGCTCTGCCTCCCGAAGGTGGGCTGGGGAGAAAACGTCCATTGCTCGTTGCCGCGTTACTCACGGTAGCCAAGATAACTAAGTGTCTGTCCAGGGATGAATGGATAAAGAAATTGTCATATATATGAGATATAAATTATATTTAATATGATATATTATTATTATTCAGCCTTAAAAAAGGAGATCCTGCCATTTGCAACAACATGGATGACCCTGGAGGATATAATGCTAAGTGAAATAATCCAGACACAGAAAGAAAAATACTGCATGATCTCATGAACATGTGGAATCTAAAAAAAGTTGAACACATGGAAGCAGAGAGTAGGACAGTAGTTATCAGGGGTGGGGAGGTGGGGGAAATGGGGAGATGCTAGTCAAGGGATACAAAGTTGGAGTAATGTAGAATAAATAAGGATCTTATGCACAGCATGATGACTATAGTTAATAGTGCTGTACTGAAAACTAGAAATTTGCTAAGAGAGTAGATTCCAGGAGCTTTCGCCACTTCAACAAAAAGAAAAGTAATGATATAAAGAGATGGATATGTTAATATATACATGTGTATATGTACATCATAATACATATGGATCTGTTCATACAGCATATGTGTATGTGTATCATAATATCATGTGGTACACCTTAAATAGATACAATTAAAAAAAATAAATCAGGATAGGAGAAAAGTTCCAGAGATGATTCAGAGCTTGTGGGGCACCTAGTGTTGGCTGGGAGGTAAAGTTACACAGCAGCTCACTCGAACATTTGGGAAATGATAGCAATTATAGCAGGCATTTCTTCAGTTCTTAGGTACCAGACACTGTGCTAAGCCCTTAAATGTATTACCACATTTAACGTTCACAAGAATTCTATGAGGTGCTATCATTTCCATGTCACAGATGAGAAAACCAAGGTTCAGAGTGTTTTAGCAGGTTGCCCAGGGCCACGATAGCTAAGGTGTAGTGGAGTGGGAATTTGAATCCAGGCTCTATGACTCCAATACTTGGTCATTTAACCACTGATCTCTTCTTAAGTAATGACTGGGGCTCAGAGAGTTGAGTTTCTCAGTGGGAATTTCCTAGTTCACTGAGTTGGTCCTAGAGCTGCAGGATTGTAGAACAGAGACAACAGAGTGAATCTTGGCTTTTACAGAGTACCTGCTGGAAGCTCAGCATTGTGTGAGGGCTTTCAGAAGCTCAGAGGAGGGTGTACAGGACAGGAACGGGGGAAGGAGTGAGTGAGGGAGAGGGAGGACCTGAGGATGGCTTGATTATTAGATGATGTAGGCCGACGTGTCTGCCTTGGGTGACCAGGTAGACGGTAGAGCCATTCATCAGATTAGGGTACCAAAGGAGGAGATTTGGGGGAGATGGTGAGACAGACACTATGGTTACCAGCCCACCAGCCATCCCCCTTATTCCCTGCAAATTGATTTTGTTTATGTTTTGGCCTGTGGTCTGGAAGTGTGCATGGGACCCAATTCTAACCAGTGAGAGTAGGATGGAGGCTATGACGACTCTGGAAACATGGCTTCTTTATTGCTCGAAAGAGAAAGTGATGCCAGAAAAAGGCCTCCCCTCTGGCCTACACTTTCTGCCTTGGGCACAGGTCGTGACCTGGAGCTGTGGCCACCATCTTGTGAGCATGAGTTGACAAGCATGAAGAAAAGTCAATATGTTGAGCCCAGTAGACTGGCTCGATGGGCAGAGCTTGCCTTGATGCCCGGCTGAATGGATTCCCCAAACACGGAAAACAACTTCCTGTCTACACATGTTCAAATATATCCAAATTAAATATCTTTAAGGTTTAATCCACTGTGAGCTGGCTTTTCTGTTGCTTGCAGCTGAAGGAATCCTAACGGATGTCAAAGTAAGTTTAGTTTTTGGGCTCTTAAGTATCTGAGAGGTCGCTTTGAAAACTTCCTGAGAAAGATGAAAGAAGAAAAGAGAGATTTGTCAACCAAGTTGAGGGTGGGGATGCAACTTTATTCCCCTGTGCTGGGAAAACAGAGTGAGAGGGGATGGATGCACTTGCTGGAATGGATACGTAGAAGGTCTCTGAACACATGCAAATCCCCCACATAAAAGCAGTTTAGATGTTGGCCATCTGAGTGGATGTCTGGCTCTCTTACAGGTCAGAGCAGGTCGGAGCATCTTTCCTGTTATCTCAGGGAGGAACAGATCCAAGTTGTTCATACAGCTAAACATCGCTCCCTGGGTGTCTTCTCCCAAGATCTAATTTTAGGGAGCCAGGCTTACTGCCACCAAGGAGGAAGGGCTCATGAAATCATGGCCAGCCAGAGTCATTGGAGCTCAGGCTAGGAACTTAGGTAGTGGGAGATCTTATGCTTTCAGGGCTCCTTACCACCAGCCCACTAGTTCTGGGGTGCTCTCGGTCAAGGGGACTTTGCTGTTCCTACTTGTACAAAAGGTTCTCCCAGTATTAATAAATCCAGTTGTCTCTGTGCTGTGCTCCCAGACAGCCAGATGCAATTTGCACTCCACCGTCCTCTGCATCCCATCTGCAAGCATTTGAGTGTCCCCTCGCTCTGGGGACTGGAGACCTGACCTCTTCCTCCCTCTCCCTTCCTCTTCCCACCCCTGCCCCTCCTTCCTCCCATGATATCTGAGAGGGACAGGCGGCCTTGTTTGTCCCGGTCACCATCTTTGAAAGCCTCCTCCACTGCACCCTCCTCTCCATTTCGCTCCCCCATTCCAAGCCCAAATGCTTTGCCCGGCACACTCTTATTTGTCACCAGATGTTTGAGGTTGCAAACCGACCCCCTAGCTTTTCCATCTTCCTTTATTGTATTCGCCTCCCCTCTTCCGGTGATTCTGCAGACAACCCCCCATCCTGGCGTGTGTGCGCTGACCTCCACGTGCTCCCGAGTCAACTGATTGCGCCTGAATCCACTTAAAGGTGAAAGGATAAAGCAATTTTCTTCAAGATGTGGCCTAAACTGTTTGGTCTTGGAGGTCTCCAAAGGGCAGGAATGAAAGGATGTCCCCCGCAACCGCCACTTCAGCCTCGGAGCACCCAATCTGGGCTCGCCTTGATCTGAGCAATTTGGAAGAGCTTAATCTCCTGCCCCTGGGTGGGTTTGTCAGACCTCTGCAGAATCAGGCCCAGAATGTATGGACAGTGTCAGCGATTGCCTGGTTAGCAGACTTGAAAATAAAAACAGAAGAAAAATTAAAAAGGGTCATCATCAACTGGTCCCGCATCAAAAAGTCAGGAGGCATCAGTGCAAATGGAGAAAGTTGGCATCCATCAATCTGACATGGGGACAATGGGCTGTGAGTTGATATATATGTTTTAATTTTATTTTTTTTCTTTCTGTTTGTTTATTATTATTATTTATTAATTTTTATTGGAGTAGAGTTGCTTTACAATGTTGTGTTGGTTTCTGCTGTACAGCAAAGTGAATCAGTTGTATGTATACATATATCCCCTCATTTTTGGATTTCCTTCCCATTTAGGTCACCACAGAGCATTGAGTAGGGTTCCCTGTGCTATACAGTAGGTTCTCATTAGTTATCTATTTTATAAACAGTAGTGTATATATGTCAATCTCAATCTCCCAATTCATCCCACCCCCCCCCCTTCCTTGGTAGCCATAAGTTTGTTCTCTACATCTGTGACTCTGTTTCTTCTTTGCCACTAAGTTCATCTGTACCATTTTTCTAGATTCCACGTATAAGCGATATTATACGACATTCGTGAGTTGATATTTTTAATTGTTAAGTGAGGAGTCTGGAAGGTGGGGCTGGAATCTAAACAGCTCTCAGCCCTTTCCACCACTCAAGCACATCCGGACCAATTTGGCCCTGGAATATTTTTGATTAGGGAATGTTAGACTGTGATTGTCTGAAGGGCAGGAAGGCCGGGGTGGGGTAGGGGTAGGGCCAGGGGTGGGCTGTGCGCTGCGTACTCAGAGGCTCCAGGCTGCACAAAGAGACCCCATTCAACTCCTGGCTCTGGTCCGTATTCACGTTGGCTCCTGAGAAAGTCACTTCTCTCTGAGCCTCAGTTTCCCCCTTGATCTGTTTTGAGGATTGATGCGGGGAAGCCGTTTGCTTGCAGTCGATTCCTACTCGTGCTCTTAGTATGAACTAGTTAATGAGTCGCCTTTTCCTGGCTAGGGTGCCAGCATTGGATAGCACAGCCTGGAAGGACCAGAGAGACAGACAGATTTTATCTTCCTGGGATGGATTGTAGGTTCCCCTTTTCTCCAAGTTGCCTTTCCTTTGCAGCCTTTGTAAGTAGTCTGTGAAGCACACTGCCTGGATTCCAGCACGCAACTCATCCTAACTGTATTGTAAATGCCTGGTGGCTTATTCTGCTTCTACCAGTAGACAGTGAGGTTTCTGTAGGCGAAAGCCATGTCAAGCTTGCTCCATGATATAATCTCCCAGTAATTCACAGAAGTGTGACTCTGGGCAAGTGACTTCATCTGAGCCTCAGTTCGTCCAGCTGGAAAATGAGACTCAAAAATAGTACTTTCCCCCATAGGAATGTGATAAGAATTAAATGAGGCACTCCATGCACAGTGGTTGACACATAGTAAGTACTCAACAAATGTTTGCTGTGCTATTATGATGATTACTCTAGTTGTCCTGGAAGGACTGTCCCTGGAGTCTCAGATATCCCATTTCCAACCAGCCATCCCATAGGCAGACAATAGATTCTTTCCTTCATGAAATCTCTGGAAAGTGTCACATCCCAAGGGACCAAGGTGCTGGGAAACTGTCTCTAAGTGGGATCTAAGTGAAATTGAAAATCCAAGTGGGTTTGGATCTTTCTGCCAAATGCCTTCACATACATTGCAAGTGCTACCCAGAATTCATGGTGGTTTGGACAATCCATCTGACCTCATAAAAACCACTTAGAGGCAAATGTGTACACCCAGCAATTCCACCTATTTATCTGCTAGAGAAACACTTGCAAATGCTCATAAAGAAGCACATAAAAAGATGGTCACTGCCGCCCTCTTTGCAAGAACAGAAAACTGGAGACAGCCTCAACGCACATCAGTAGGAGACTGGTTAAATCTATCATGTCAAGTCCATGAAAGAGAAGAATGTCCAGCAGTTTAAAGGGTGAGGTTGAGCTATGGAAGGATCCCCAAGACAATTAGATAAGTGAAAAAAATGGCACAGCAACTGCATCCATGTAAAAACAAAATTAAAAAGCCTATATTCATGCATTGCATACACCTGTGTATAGATGCATAGAGAAATATCTGGAATGGTGCTCAGCAAACCAGTAACAATGGAGCTACGTTAAAATGGGTGGGAGAAGAAAGGAAAGCAAAAGGAACGTTCCCTGCTTTCTTTCCCTGAAATGTTGGATTTTTAACAAAAAGAATTTATTATGCATTTCTAACATAAATTAGCAAGTGAAACATGCTCAAAGATAGGGAAAGTTAAAATTACAACTCTAAAGGACAGAATTTCAGTAGAATTCTGTGACAGAGAATACATCCCAAATGCCTCTTAACACTAGGATAGAAATGAATTATGGTGCGTTCACACGATGGAAAACCGTGTGTGCTGATGAGAATAACCAAACTGCAGCTACACAAGATGCTGTAAATAAACCTCACAAATGTAATATTAAGTGAAAGAAGCTAAACACAATGAACCATATGCTATATGAATCCATTGATGCAAAGAACAGAACCAGCCAAAACGAATCTAGGCTCTTTTAAGTCAGGCTAGTGGCTAATCTTGGTGGAGGGTAGTTACTGGCGGGAAACGTAAGGAATCTTCCAGATGCACTAATGCTCTCTTTCGAGATTGGAACACAGGTTACACTGGTTTGTTCAGTTTGTGAAAATACCTTAAGCCGAACACTTAACGAGTTGTGCACTCTTCTGTATGTGTATGTCAGTAAAAGTTCAAAAAAAATCAATACATTCAAAAAAAGGTTTTTTTGTTTTTTTTTTAATATGACAGCGGAAAAAGCCCTTTATTTTCCTAGAAAACCCACCATAAACCAGTCTTAACCATTTTCAGAGCTTTTAGCACAAGTAAACAATCATTTATGTAATGAAGGGAGGAGTTCATTGCTTTCATCAGATTTTCAAAGGGAACCTTCACCCCCGAAAAGATTAAGAACAAATGCTATGCAATTTTACAGGGGATGGAAAGGTGGAGGGGGGGAGGTGAGGGCAAAAAAAAAAAATCCCTTGGGAGAAACTTGCTTCCTGCTCAAAAGGTATCAGCCCTGAAATGCCAAGCTACAGGCTGCTGGAAGTGGGGGAGGTCAGGGTGAGTTCCTCAAACAGCCACCCCTTCCAAGTTCTTGGTCAATCTTGCTTTCTCTCTTGCCAGCAGAAGTTCACCTTGCTGTTCCCCACACATCTGTGGTTTACGGTGGGGTGTGATGCTTGGAGGGTGATTTACAGCTAGGCTCAAGCTGGGGAGAAGGTTTCTAAAGGAAGGTTCCCCACCCCCATTCCTTTGTAATTTAGGGGCATTTCTTGAATTCCCCAAGCCATTGGCTGCTGGCAAAAAATGAACGTGGGCCGTTTCTGGGATAGATGCTCCCCAACATATGTGTCCCTGTGAAGAGAGACGATTGGTCAGGGGAAGTGGCTTTGCCCCATAAATCATTGAGCATTTGGGAATATATTGTCTCTGCTTATGAGATATGAGAGAGAGAAAGAGAGAGAGCGTGAGAGATGGAGAGAGTCAGGGTGGACTCAGGTGCAGGGCACTCTCACAGGAAGGGATGGATTAGGAGAAGGAGGTGAGAGCTTGGGAGCTGCCTGCGACACGGCAGTTTAGAGCGATTTTGTCCCGGAGATGGCATGACACCAGCAGGCCCCATGCTGGACCTGTCCCTGCGTTTTTGGCCTCGTTATTACTACCTGGCATTGTGATGCTCTGTCTCTCTCCTTGATTCGTCCTCTCTTCTGTTTGCCTCTCTGAACAGTGTTGGGGAGAGGAGTACGCAGACCTGAGTTCACACCCCGGCTCTGTCCCTTACCAGCTGTATGAACTTGGGCATGTTACTTAAACTCTCAAAGAACTCGATGCCTCCTCCATAAAACAGAAGAAATGATGTCTCCACATTGGGTTCTTGTGGGGATTAAATGAGATATTAAATGAGGTTAAAGGGGATGAAATGTCTTCCATGGTGCGTTTAGCCTCTCAATTCATAGTCATTTCTATTTTTTTTAAATTTTAATTTTTATTTATTTATTTATTTATTTATGGCTGTGTTGGGTCTTCGTTTCTCTGTGAGGGCTTTCTCTAGTTGTGGCAAGCGGGGGCCACTCTTCATCGCGGTGCGCGGGCCTCTCACTATCGTGGCCTCTCTTGTTGCGGAGCACAGGCTCCAGACGCGCAGGCTCAGTAGTTGTGGCTCACGGGCCCAGTTGCTCCGCGGCATGTGGGATCTTCCCAGACCAGGGCTCGAACCCGTGTCCCCTGCATTGGCAGGCAGATTCTCAACCACTGCGCCACCAGGGAAGCCCAGTAATTTCTATTTCTTATACCTGCTTCTACATCACTGGTTCTCAACGGAAGGTGACTTTGCTCCCAGGAGATAATCTGGCAATGTCTGGAGGCGTTTTCGGTTGGTTGTGAGGACTGGGGAAGGGAGGTGTTACTGGCATTGAGCTCGGAGAGGCCAAGGATGCCGCTCAACATCCTGCAACGCGCAGGGCAGCCCCTGCAACAGAAAATTATCCAGCCGAAGGCTCAGTAGTGCTGGGGTTGTGAAACCTTGCTTTAGGCCGTACATTCTGTACTTTTCCCTCCTTGGTATCACTGTACTATACTTGGTATCCCTGTACTATACTTGGTACTCCCATACCCTTTTGCCTTTATAGCATGCTAGGTAGCAAAGTTGGTTTTCACATTTCCAACATTATTAGAAATTACAGACTGGGTCCAGATCCTGGCTTTGCCACTTACTGGCTGTGTGTCCTTGGATGAGTTACTTAACCATTCTGAGCATCACTGTCGTCATCTCTAAAATCAGAGGTTGGTTATGAGGATTAAATACGATACTGCCCAGGAATAATGGCACAGAGTACTGCTCAAAAAAAAAAAAAAAATCTGTGTTTCTTCACCATCGCCTACAACCTCAAGAAGATGATGAATCTTAAAGATGGGTGGTCCATGGCTGGCTCCCTTCTGTCTAGCGTGTATGTGCAGGAAAATGGTTTTCTTTCCTCTCTCGTCTCTCTCCTGATCATCTCTCCTAGTTCCTTCCTTTTCCTTTCATTTCTCCCCTTTCTTCTTCCCTTTCATTTCTTCTCTTTCTTCCAGCTCACGCCTAGGCGGGAGTAGAGGAGGCCCTAACCTTCTGTGCTGTGGTTACACATGCACAATTTCAAAGCTTCCTCCTGAGCACAACATGACCTGTTTCAAGGGGGTTGGCTTGCTCGTCTGGTTTCTTTCTCTTTCACTCCCCGGCTCTGGTTATTAAAGTTAGGTTCCTGTAAGAGGAAGGGGTGAACTTTGAAAGCTCGGGAATAAAACGCTCCTCGGGGCCTTTTTATCACGTCACCCTCACCCCCTGCCTTTCCTCCCTTGGTGGCGAGAGTTGGGGATCAGAACCTCCTGGGCGGGCTGCCTTCCTCACGCATCATCTGAGCCCCATTCGCCCTGGTGTCCCTGACGACAGGCAGCTAAGAGCCACGTGCAGCCCCGCCTGCCTGGTGCATCTGAGCACCGCCTGGGCCGCATTCCCAGCAGGACCTGAGTGGGGAGTGAGCGCCGTGGCCTCGGCATGTGCTCCTGTCTCACTTTCCTCCACGGGGAACCTCAACCTGGTCAGGGGCTCTGTTTTAAACAAGCCTCAATTAAAGGAAGAGAGCCCCCATCAGCACTGGCTGAGCATACTCTACGCATCAGGCACATTGCTAAGCGTTTTCCGCGCATTATCTCAGTCAATCCTCACGCCAACCTAAGGAGGTGGCTATTTCATTGTCCCCATACTAAAGGTGATGAAACCCCAACTCACAGAGATTAAGTGACTTGCCCGAAGTCACAAATTCGCTAAGCATCAGAGCTAGGATTCGAACCCACGTTTCTTGGATGCCAGAGCTCCGGTGAAAACTTCTCCCAGTTTGCCTGGGACATTCCCAATTTTAGTGCTATAAGCCCCGAGTCCCGTAAAACCCCCTCAGGCCTGGAAAACCCAGGATGGCCTGTAGTCAGGGGAGGAAGCAATGAGAGCGACCCTGATACTACCAATCGTGAGTGTCTTTTAAGAACTGTATTTCCTCCTTTCTTCTTTTTCCTTTCCTGTATCGCCTACTGCAGGAGAAGAGATTTTTTTTTTTTTTGGCTGAGGCTCAAGAATTACTGAAACCTGATAATGCCTGGGTCTGGAGAAAGCTACTTTCTGGTGCTGAGGTTCTGCACAAGAGATGACTTATTCTTCCTTGGGCTTAGGGTCACCCCAGAACCTTCTCGAGCCCTTCCCTGGCAGTCTTTCAACTGTGATCATGTTTCCATAGATCACCTTCTATTTTCTGAAAGGAGAATTGTTTCTGGCCACGTAATATACAGAAGTAAGTCTGATACTCAGGGCTCTCCGGGATCTTCCAATCTTAGCAATCTGTGCCGGGCAAATCCATTTACTCTCCCTCGTGGTCACCCACCTAGACTATATTTCCCAGCCTGCCTGCAGTTAGGTGGGATCAAGTGACTGAATTCTGACCAATGGGATATATATAAGTGGAAGTGATGTTTACCATGTGGTCCATAAATGTCCACATGCAATGTGCTGCTGTGCAATCACATGCAGTCTTTTCACTTCTGGGTGACCGTAGAGGATGGGAGAGCCACAAGATGGAAGAAACATGGTTCCAGATCCACTTATTGAAACTGAGCTTCCTGCTGATTAGTAATACCTGTTTTGGACTTTATGTAAATATACTTCATTGGTTTAAGCCCCTGAGATTTGAGGGCTTATTTGTTATAGCAACTAGCATTGTCCTAACTAATACGGTATCCAGTCACATTTCTCTCCACTATAATATACAAAATCTCCCCTCTGGTCACAAGAGTTTATATACTTCTTTCCCCCATCCCTGCTTGGATGTCCTCTGCCTGGAATATTCTCAATTATTTTCTTCCCATTTCAAACTATATTCATCTTTAAGGTCCAAATTAAGTCCCGTCTCTTTGGTGAAGCCTTCCTATATTATCCATCCTTCAAGAGACACACAGTATTCATTCACTCACTTACCCTCATTCATTCATTCACTCATTTACTTAATATGCTTTATGAGTACTTTCATGAGTCTCAGGAAGTATGTCAAGTATTCAGAAGAGGACAAATTCTAGGCCATGTTACCTTAAAGTGTAGTGAGGAAAATAGATGAAACAAAAACTAGACATTACAACCATTGTAATAAGTAAGGCGATTTACTGAGGGCTGTGGGAACACAGAGAAAGAATGCCTAACCCAGTTTTGGAAGGACAGTGTTCAATAAACACTCAATGAATATTCAATAAAATATGCATAGATATTATTACTTTGCCAGGTCCTGGGTTTATTCTGATAAAATTAGCAAAGGTGACAGGGCAACTGATGGGCCCTTGGGTGGCCCTTCTTTCTACTGAGTCTTTCTTTTTCACCTCATTTTCCAACGCATGGTACTCGATAATGTCAATAGGTCATAATCATGTCATTCACTGAAAAAAGAACTTGTTCAGAGAAGAAAATCCTTACAATTAATGGACACCAGGCCTAATGAGAAGTTGGTATTGGGTATGGGAGTCAATGGAAGAAAACAGATTTTCATTGGGTGATTACTATGTGCCATACAGACTATCACATTCTAAGTGGACTTAACCATCCTAATGACCCTATGAGCTGGGTATTATTTGTGTGCTTACTTATAGATGAGATGATTCAGTTTCAAGGACATGAAATCACGTGCTAAGTTCCTGTACCAAGGGAGGGATGGAGCCTCTGAGTTTGAAGGTTTTCTGATTCCAGAAATCCAGCTGTCAAGCATGATGGTGGGATTGGTCAGGGTCCCTACAGGAGAGAAGGCTCACTCAACAGGAGAAATGTAAGTAAATGTAATTAAGGGACCATTGGCAAAAGTGTGGGCAGGGTTTTAGGAGACTGCTAAGGCTAGTGAAATACCCTGGGGTTGGCAAGAGCCTGAACTATTACCTAATCTAGGCCCAAAGAGGTAAGCATGGAGGGGGGAGAAATTGCCAAAACATGAAGAGAGCTATAGCTGCAGAAAAGGACCTCCAGGCCGGAGATGTGGCTTTGGTAGAAGAACTCAGTTATCCAAGCCCGAACCCAGCAAGAGAGAACCGAGGGGATAAATACTCTGGCCCCTCTCTTTTCCCTCTTTCACATCTCTTGTGAATTTATTGGTCAAACTGAACTGGGATCCTCAAGGCCAAGGGGCCTGTTGACGCTAACGTACATGTCACCCTTCCAGGGAAGAAGTCAGGGTGGAGAGGTGGGCTGGAAGGGGAAACCAGGACAGCCATCATAATGATCTATTGCCTCTCGCATGCACCTCATTTAAATGACAGTGGATTAAACTTGCACTTTCCAATAACCTTTGCTGTTGTTGTTTTGTACTGCATCCTGTACATTGCAACTGTATTTTAGTGGAAATAAAAGGATGAGTAAAGTTAACAATGTTGCAACCTTAAATCATAAATTCTTGCAGTTGAAGGATTCTGGGAGCAGATATCTCTGGAAAATATGACCTGGGGCCAATGTGGTTATGGTGGACCGAACAAACTTCCTAGGCAGGAGGAGTTTCATTACAATCTTTGTAAATCGAAGCTCTATCACTTCTTGGATGGATTTAAAAATCCACATGCATCATTGCTGGGACTGATGGTACCAAGCACAAGTAAAACTGATTAGACAGAAGCAAACCTTCTCGGATTAAATGAGAACGAGAAGGCATCCCAAAGATGGCTTCTCCAGGAAGCAGAGAGGAATGAAACAGGCAGCCTGCTGGGATCTGAAGACAAGAGCCTCAGAGAGAGCCTAGAGCCTTCAGCAGAAAAGGGAAACAGGAAACAAAATCAGAAAAAAACAACACAAAACAAAACCACCCATTTCTGATTTCCTGAGCTTTCAATATGGGGATCATTAACAGGAGCATTCTGGCTAATCTTAATTGCTAGGGCTGAGGAAGGGAATTGCCAGGGTAATCAGATCCCAAAGCATACAGGGCTTTATAGATTAAAGCAAAGTTATCTCCTAATCCCATCAAAACGTCATAATCTTGTGTCACAGCAGCATCTAAACACAGCTGATTGAGATGCCACGAGTGCTGAATCTGGGATCCATCACAGCCCTGCCATCCGGAAAGCAAATAACCCCAAATAAGAAGATTGGATTTAGTGTGGTCTGGAGATATTTACTACAAAGGCCTAAGCACTGGCTCCATCCCTCCCTTGGGCTTCGCATGGGGGAAAACTCTGGTGTCCCCAGACGCATTCCTTTTAAAGAAAATTTTCCCCAAATGGAAATAGATTCATCATTTTTTTGCTGATTGTAAAATTAATATGTGCCGGCTGTAAAAAGGCAGGCAATACAGAGAAATCTGAAGAATAGAAAGCACGCACTTTCCCCAGCCAGAGCAATTTTTGTTATTTTGGTGTGTTATCTTTCCAGACATTTCTTCTAGGCACGCACACGCATATATACACATTCTCTTTCTCTGCCTCCCCCGCCCCCGCCCCCGCCCCACAGGCTCTCTCTGATCATCTCCTCACATCTTCTTTATTCTTCCCTCCGACTCCTAAGAGTCCACGCCTTTGCGTCTGTGGTCCCGTGGCTAACATGGTGAACCCCTAGCTCTCGGGTCTCCATCTGCTTGGTTTAACCAACCAGCAGAGACTGACCAGCATCTCTGTGTTCCATTCCAAGTCCCAAAGAGAGAGCATCTGAAGTGGCTTACTCCAGTCAGTCACAGCGTGGCTATGGGGTTTCATACACAGTGACAGCACATACACTGTAAAGTTACCTTATTGGAGGTGGGCAGCAGATGGTGGAGGACAGGTGGCCCTTCTCAGGGCCTTCCCTGGCTCTCCAAACAGAATCGAATACATTTTAACTGCTTCTAGCTCCCGTCCTGCTCCCACACAGAGGAAGTGGCTTACAAAGGTCCTTCAGCGAGTGAGTGATCGAAATCTGAGATCAAGGGCTCTTCTTCCAGACTCTGGGGTTGCTTTGTTCTATCAGCCGTACCTCCATCAGGACAGTGTTCGAAAGTCATAGTACAAATAAGGAGGTGGAAATATGAAAAAAAAAAGAAGATAATTGAACATTCACGCAATATTTTACATTTGATTTCAAGATGTTCAAAGACCCATTTAACCTTGAAGTTCAGTGCAGGGATCCAATACTAAGAGCCCCTATTCTAGAAGAAAATAATACCCAGGTAACTTAAAATATTCATCAGTTTCAAATTTAAGTACCTTCTACTTGCCTTCAACAGAAGATTCTAAATCTACTTGTAAATGGATGGTATTCAGGGATCACAAGCTGAAAGCATTATATCTTCTGTTGGTCATGATGCAGAAGCACCACTTCCTGCATCCTCCAGATATCTGCCATGGGTATCTCCAGAAGTCAATGGCCTGCCCATGACTCGACAGGCAGGCTTCCAACAGCATCAGAGTTGGTAGCTGTCTTTAGATCATTGGTATCATATCCAACCATAACCTTCTCTTCCCCCTCTCCCTTCTTCTCTTCTCTTCCCCCTCATTATCTACCCCCTAGAGTTTGTCTCTTTCTCTGCCCCTCTCCTTTCTTTTTCCTTCCTTTGGTTTTCTTTTATTTCTTTTCTCATTGGAACACTCCTCATATACATCTAGCATCCCTTAATGATTGTTGTTTCTGACATTGGAAAAAGTGAATAAAGTAGACAAAGCTCAATTACAATAATGGATGGAGAATCCACTGAACCTGCCTTTTGCTGTGAGACCCCGAGTTCAATATCCCGGGTTCAAGCCCAGCCTCTGACACTCACTAGCTCTATACCTTCACTCATGTTCTTCACCTTAGTCAGACTATTTCCCCATCTATAAAATGGGGGTGAAAAATACCTCTACCTCACATGAATGTCAAGAAGTTTCTGAATGAGATAATGCATGACTTAGCTGCCACCAAATATTAGGAAGACGTAATGCCAAAGAGGTATCTGACTTATTTCAGATAGATCCAGAAGGAAGAATTAGCAACTGTGGGTGAAAGTTACAGGAAGGTGAGGTCTGGCTCAAAGTAAAGGAAAAAAAAATTCCCAGAGCAGGCCAACAATGGGCTGGGTTGTCTCAGAAGACACTAAGCTCTCCCTCACTGAAAGTATCTGAGGCAGGGCACAAAAACCAATGTTCTTGGATATTATAAGGGAATTCTAGACGGTGTGCAAGTGTTCACTTCTGACTCTCCTTTTCCGTCTTGTGTTCTTGATGAATCAATGCTCTTGGATCTTCATATCACAACCTTTATTTTCTGGGATCATAACTGATGCTTAACTTCACATGACTACAGGGGGAGGAAGGCTGATCTGGAGGTTAAAGAAAAAGAACCTAGGAATCCCATGGATGATGAAAATGAAGAAGACCTTCCATGGATGGTAGGGCAGGGAGGAGCCAACGTCAGAGAGAGGACTTGGCTGATGGGAAGTTTTAGGTAGTTTTTCATGCGTGCATGATGTAAACACCCTCCTGTTGGCCTGCAGAATCTTCAGTAAAACCTATGCAGCTCACTAAAGCTTCTGTTGTGAGTGGCTATGTTCTGACGCTCTATTGGCATCAGTTAAAACAGAGAAACCATATGGGGCAATCTGACTTCTGGGTTGCATCTGTCAAATGAGGAAAATAGATGGTGCCTCCCTGGGTGATTGTGAAGAGTCAAGACAGACAACATCTAACACATAACAGGCGCTCAGTAAATGATCCTTGAATGTGTAAGTTCCCCCTGGAATATGACTGCTATCTTTTCCCAGATCAGTTGCATTTTTCTCTCTGAGAAATGACCAGGCATTTAGGTTTTTCTGAGCATTGGGTTTCATGTTTCCTTTGGCCTGGACCATGAGTCAGAAATGGCCTCTGCATCCTGGAGAGCTCTTTGTTATTTCACTTGATCTATTTTTTCCCACCCCTCCGCGCTAAGACCTCAAGCTAATTTTGGGAACTTGGGTTTTTCGCTGCCTGAAATCCAATCCTCTAGAGCATTTCTTAAAGGAGAGAAGCACTAATAAAGCTATTGAATGGAAATGTCCAGCTCGGAGAGGCATTTTTTTGGTAGGCAAGAAAACCATGAAATCCTTCACTGGAGTGGTATTTCCTTTCTTCTTTCCAGAAATTCTGTGGTATCCCTGGATGGGTCTCTCACTCTCTTTCTCTCTGTTTTTCTGAGGCAAAAAAAAAAAAAAAAAAAAAAAAGTATATAGACTAATTGGTGGCCAGAACATTGTTCCCTGTTCTAAGGTATTCTGCTCTGTGAATGGCTTTAGCAGACCATATGGAAGCTCCCTTCATAGTATTAGGGACACAAAGTTTTCCTTCTAAAGGATTTTTTTGGGAGAGCCCCTTGCATAAAGCAATGCCACAAGTTCAGCTAGGCTATCTTTTATTTCCTCCATTCATGACTAAAAGATATTGACTCCTTGGGTCAGGAGAAAATACAAGTAACCAAGAGCTACGGTAAGGAGACATCACCTTCTTTCTTCTCCCAGTGCTAGTGGTGTGGAAAACACTGGCGTCAAATTAATTTGAAAAGCAGCTCTCCGGCATCTTGAATAAAAATAGAGCTACCATACGATCCAGCAATCCCACTCCAGGGCATATACCTGGAGAAAACCATAATGTGAAAAGATACATGTATCCCAGTGTTCATTGCAGCACTGTTTACAATAGCCAGGACATGGAAGCAACCTAGATATCCATCGACAGAGGAATGGATGAAGAAGATGTGGTACATATATACAATAGACTATTACTCAGCCATAAGAAAGAATGCCATTTGCAACAACATGGATGGACCTCAAGATTGTCATACTGAGTGAAGTAAGTCAAACAGAGAAGGGCAATTATCATATGGTAGCGCTTATATGTGGAATCTAAAAAAATGGTACAAATGAACTTATTTACAAAACAGAAATAAAATTACAGATGTAGAAAACAATCTTATGGTTACCGGGGGGGAAAAGGGGGAGAGGGATAAATTGGGAGATTGGGATTCACATATACACGCTAATACATATAAAATAGACCACTAATAAGGACCTACTATCTAGCACAGGGAACTCTACTCAATACTCTGTAATGACCTGTATGGGAAAAGAATCTCAAAAAGAGTGGATATATGTATACGTATAACAGATTCACTTTGCTGTATAGCAGAAAGTAACACAACATTGTAAATCAACTATACTCTAATGAAAATTTTAAAAAAGAAAAAGAAAAAGAAAAGCAGCTCATGGCTTGAGCTGGGATGAGGGTAGGGGAGGATGGAGGGGAAGAGTGATGGCTGACTCCCCGTGAGTTATCATTGTCTCACTCCTTATTTCCAAATGGAACACAACTCATCAAAGGGGGTCTCCAGTCTCAAATGCTGTCATGTCATCAACGGGTGTCTTTGCTCCAGTATATGGGCTCATTCTTTTTTTTTTAGTACATTTGTAAATTTAGTGCCTTTATATACCTTAATATAATGTTTAAATCCTCAGTTTAACATATTCATAATTATTGAAGGTATATTCGTTCATAACCATATTTTTTCAATATTTATTTTTGTTTATATACTTATTTATTTTGGCTGTGCTGGGTCTTAGTTGCATCACACTGGATCTTTGTGGCGGCATGCGGGATCTTTAGTAGCAGCATGCAGACTTCTTAGTTGTGGCGTGCAGACTTCTCGTAGTTGCGGCATGCAGGCTTCTTAGTTGCAGCATGCATGCGGGATCTAGTTCCCCGACCAGGGATCAAACCCGGGCCCCCTGCATTGGGAGTGCCGAGTCTTACCCACTGGACCACCAGGGAAGTCCCCTGGGCTCATTCTTGACTGAACACTCTGGAAGATCCACGCTGATAAGTACTTGAAAACTTCTTTACATGGCATTTGGGAATCTAGTTTTTTGGAACTAGGAAGACAACTGGAGAGAGAGAGGCAACTCCATGAAGCTTTTGTCTGTACTGGCTGCTACCAGGCATCTGAAGTGTTGTCTACAAGACAACAGAGAAATCAACTCAGCAAGAAAATCTGTTTGTTAGGTGCAAAAAAAAAAAAAAAAAAAAAAAAAAAATCAGGTAGAAATAATAAATATTAAAATATTAAATGAAAATATAATAAAAGTATATCACTAATGGTAATAACAATATTAATAATAATGATAACCACTATCAATAGAATACTTAACACATATCTGGATTTGACCATAATACAATAATTGATAGCATACAGTGAGCACTTAACTCTTCTAAGACTTTCCGGTGCATTAAGTCAGTTAATTCTCACAGCAATCCCATGAGCCAGGTACAAGTAATGTCTCCATTTTATAGATGGGGAAACTGAGGCACAAAGAGGCTAAAAAGGAGATATGGTCCATATCTCATTCAGTCATGATTATGATCCCTTTTGAGACAGGTAGCAGAACTCCTGTTTTACACATAGGGAAATGGAGGCTGGGTCATTTGCTCAGAATCACACAGCTGTAAAGTGACAGGTGGGGTTTGAATTCAGGACCCTCTTAACACGGAACCATCTTGCCTCCTAAGCTAGCCTGGCATCTGCAGATACGCAGTGGGCTGGCCAGACATGTTATTCGTGCTTTATGTTTCTTCCCATTAAAGCAGGCTGATCCCGAGAAAACATTTCTGGTGTGGTTGGAAGGATTTTTAGCACCCTGGGCATCTGCTGTCTCAAGTGACCTGGAATTGGGCCTGGCAAAGAAAATGCAGTCCGGTTTCACCCTCATAGGATTCCCCTCTCCCTCCTCCTTCCTCTCTTTCTCATCTTCCTTCCGGTACCTCTGAAAAACCTAGAAGAAGGCAGTTTGGAGAGATTTTGGAAAAGATAGGGCAGGGGTCCATGGGGATATAATTAAGCTCTAAGGTGGTCTTTAGTGCTGATGAGGATACACAAGATACCCCATTGTCCCAGCCCCTGTTTTTGAACAAACCTTCTTTCCCCTGATCTGTGCTCCCACCTTTATCATAAAATGAACCATTGAATAAAGTCTATTTTTGTGCTTAACTCCCCTATCCCTTCAAGCACATTCTGTTGACTCTTTCCGCCAATGCACACAATCAGATTATTGTAGCTACCTGACATTATTATCTGGTAAAACAAATACGTTCACCTTTGCAAAGAAATTACTGGCAAATGCCCTGCATTTAGTCATCCAAATGAACTTGGAAATAAACTACTTTGGCACACTCCCTTCCCTAACTTGCACCTCACAAAAATAATCACTGGTATTTTGTTTTAGAATTGCATTGCAGCTTAAACAATTGGGAGGAAATGACATCGTTACAGTGCTGAATCGCTTCATTTAATCAGATCGTTTTAAATGCCCTTTAGGAATGTTTAGTAGTTTTCTGCATGTGGGTATTATACATTTTATATAAGTTTTTTTTCCTAGGCATTTTATGAAAATTGTTGCTATTTGGGCTGAACCCTTTTTATTTTTCTAACCACTATTTGTTGCTGTTTAAGAAGCTATTGATTTGTGAATGTTTTAGCTGGTATCTTGCAACATAACTGAACTCTTTATTGGGTTTTGACGTTTTGCAATGGTTTCCTTTGTGTTTTCAATGTAGAACACTATATCATCTGCAAATGCCATATTTCTCCTTTTTGAGTCTATTTATCTACTTATTTATTTCTGTTTTATGAGTTCTTAACATTGCCTAGACCTTTCAGAAAAAATGTTAAATGTTAATGGTGATAGCGAACATCATTATCTTATTTTGATTCCAACAAAAATACTTGTAGTAAGTCACTATGAAACTTCACTCTGGATGTGGTGTTGAGATAGGTAATCATTAGAATGTTTAAAAAAAACACCCAGCTATCCTTCTGTTTCAAGTTTTCTGAAAGATTTTTTGGTGAATGAATGTTAATTATTTTTTCAAATGCCTTTTATGACTCTATTGAGATTATTATATATTATTATATACATACCTTGACTGTTAGATAAGCTATTTTATATTTATTCCTAGCATAAGCCCTCCTTGGACATGGCAGTTGATTCTTTTATTATACTATTTAAATTAATTAGTGAGGATTTTGGCATTAATGATTCTAGATGAGATTAGTCTGTAGCTTTGTTTTTTGTGCCACTTTTGTCATGCACTGCTGTTACCAGGGTTATGATGGCTTCGAAGAATGAAGTAAGAAGTGATTCACTTTTGCCTATGTTCAGGAACAAATTACATGGCATGGGAATGATCATTTTCTTCCTTGTTAAAAGTTGATTATTAAAATTGGCTCCTGAATCTTTCAACATCAATATTCAACATTTTTGAAAATTGTTCTCCATGTCCCTTGTTTTATTCTAGTCTTCAGTTAATTCAGTCAGTATTATACTCCCCAGAATATTAATCATTTTGTTGAGATACAAATTATATATACATTACATATAATATATCTTTATATGTATATGTGTGTATGTTTATCTAGTATAGTCTTTAGTTTTAAAATAGTCCTCATGTGAACCATATATCTGATAGAATGAATGTCCAGAATATATAAGCAACTCTTATAACTCAATAGCAAAAACACAACCAGATTTTAAAATGGGCAGAGGGACTGAATAGACATTTCTCCAAAACAAAAACATCTAAATGGCCAATAGGTACAGGAAATGGTATTCAACATCACTAATCATCAGAGAAATGCAAATCAAAAACTCGATATCATCTCACACCTGTTAAGATGGCCATTATTTTTTTAAAAAGATAACAATTGCGGGTAAGGATGTGGAGAAAAGGAAACCCTTGTACACTGTTGGTGGGAATGTAAATTGGCACAGCCATTACGGAAAACAGTATGGAGGTTCCTCCAAAAATTAGAAGTAGAACTACCATAGAATCCAGCAATCTCACTTCTGGGTGTATAACCAAAGAAATTGAAATCAGGATCTTGAAGACATAGCTGCATAGCCATGCTTATTGTAGCGTTATTCACAATAGCTAAGACATGGAAGCAGCACAAATGTCCATTGGTGGATGAATGGATGAAGAATATGTGGTATTTACAAACCGAATATGCAGTATTTACAAATATTATAGGTATTATTCTGCCTTAAAAAAGAAGGAAATACTGCCATTTGGACAACATGCATGAATCTCAAGGGCATTAAGCTAAGTGAACTAAGTCAGACACAGACGGAAAAAATACTACATGGTACCACTTACATCAGGAATCTAAAATAGTCAAACTCATAGAAGCAGAAAGAGTGGAATGGTGGTTGCTAGGGGCTGGGGGGAGGGGATAAAGGGGAGATGTTGGTCACAGGATACAAAGTTTCAGTTTTGCAAGTTGAATAAATTCTATACATCACAGTGCCTACACTTAAAAATACTGTATTGTATGCTTAAAAATTTGCTAAGAGGGTAGATCTTATGTTGTCTTCTTATCACACACACACAAAATAATAAATAGAGAGGAAGGAAAGTTTGGAGATGAGGGATATGTTTATGGCATAGACTGTTGTGATGGTTTCATGGGTATATACTTATCTCCAAAGCCATTAAGTTGTACACAATATGTATTTACAGCTTTTTGAATATTAATCATACCTCAATAAAGTGATTTTAATTTAATTTAATTTAATTAATTTATTTATTTTTTGGCCATGCCAGGTGGCGAGGAGGATCCTAGTTCCCCAACCAGGTATCGAACCCGCGCCCCCTGCAGTGGAAGTGTGGAGTCCTAACCACTGGACCGCCAGGGAAGTGCCATCAATAAAGTGATTTTTTTAAAAAGCCCTCATTTCTCTATTTCTCCCTTTCTCTTTTCTAATATTATTATTGTTTCTCTATTCTCTCAACTAGATTTATTTTTAAAATATCAACATTATTCAATACTCATGAATAATGAGCTACAATTTTGCCAGGTACTACTTTCAGCTCTTGATATGTATGAATTCATTTGAACCTCATAATAACCTTATTAGTTAGGTGCTGTTATTTTCTCCATTTTACAAATGAGCCAATGGAGACCCCAGGAAATTAAATGTCCTGCCCAAGGTTACTGAACCAGCAACTGATGGAGCTGGAATCCAAGCTCAGATTCCCTGTCTACAGAGCCTGAGTACATAATACTTGATGTGCAATGGATCAATGAATATTTTAAAAGTAGTAGAATTTGATCTTATTGAAAAGGAGAGGGGAAAATGAAATGATAAGCAGAACTATTAAATAGTTCAATGGTCTGCCTTCCACATTTTTCAGGAAGGTTGATCCACAGGACATTCACATTTGTTCATTCACTCATTCATTCAATTCAGTATTTGATAAAAATGTATCAAATCTTTATTATGCTCCTAACATTGATCCAGGCACTAATCCAGGTGTTTGAGATATATCAGGTGAACAAAGGCAACAGTCCCTGCCCTCGTGAATCTTACACTTAAGCTAGTGGGATGGGAACAAGGGGAGAGCAGGGATTATAAAACTTTTTGCCACAAAATATAGAGTATAGCATGGCATTTGGATAAATGGCTCGTTTCATGCAATTCTATTGTGTGTATGTCTAGTTAGCAATCTTTATTCTACAGATGCTCTCATTCTATAAATGGTTGTTAAATAGCTATTATGTGCTGGGCCCTGGAGTAAGGGACCACCAGACAAGCACCAGATGAGGGAACTGAGGCTCGGGAAGTTTTAAAGTTTTCTTTTAAATTAATTAATTAATTTATTTATTTTTGGCTGTGTTGGGTCTTCGTTTCTGTGCGAGGGCTTTCTCTAGTTGCGGCAAGCGGGGGCCACTCTTCATCGCGGTGCGTGGGCCTCTCACTGTCGCGGCCTCTCTTGTTGCGGAGCACAGGCTCCAGACGCGCAGGCTCAGTAATTGTGGCTCACGGGCCCAGTTGCTCCGCGGCATGTGGGATCTTCCCAGACCACGGCTCGAACCTGTGTCCCCTGCGTTAGCAGGCAGATTCTCAACCACTGCGCCACCAGGGAAGCCCTACTCAGGGAGTTTTGATCTGTCCAGTGAGAAGGTGGTAGAACTGGATGTACATCCTTATCTATGTGATCATCACGGAGAATTAAAAATTGGGTCCTGATGCATTCATGCAAGGGTCCTGCACGGAGACGGAATCCAACCAGGTTTGTTGAATGAATGCATGATAGCATTCTCACACTTCCAGCGAGGAGAACATGAAAACATTTGAGAGAAATGCAATCCTCCAAAGCTTGCTCTGAGAAGATGAAATCGACCTCATGGCCCACAGGAAGCAGGGACATTTAGCTGGTACCAGGAGACCTTTAAATAATGACGTGCACACTCCCGGCACTAGACGATTGAAAGAGACAGGCATCCCAGTGGCTTTCCCTGGGCCTCACCTCCCCCTTCGGTCATCAAGGCAAAGTCGGGCTGCAGACGGGACCCGCTGCCTTCAACATGGGCCTCGCATTAGATGCGTGTCAACAGAGATTAGCTCAGCCCCACATGCCGCCATTTGCCATTTATTAGGCCACCTTCACCAACCTCGTAATCTAATCTCGGCTGGAGCAGTGCCTCTTCCAGGTTAAATGTATTAAACGAGGGGGGGGGGCGGTGGGCTGCTCAAGGCGGGATGGCCTCTTCCTTTCTGACAAGCCTGACCCCAGCTCCAAGCCCCTCTCCCCCTAGAGACGCCAGGGTCAGAGCCTCCTTGGTGTAGAAGCCAGCACAAGGCACGCAGAGAGAGGATATTGGAAACATACTCTCCGGGCCTCCGTGCTTTAGAAATCCGAGAAGAACACGAGGCGACAAGTTAAAGCTTTCACTGCTGGAAATATTTTTCCCTTTCCAGGTTTCAACAAGAATTTGATAAAGATATCGGCGGGGTTGGAAGGCAGAGGAGGAAGCAGGGAGCATTTCAAAGCAGATGGTACCCAGAGGAGGGGAGGGATGCATTAGAACCCTTTCGAGGAAATTTATGGGGGACGACTTTCCATGGCCCAGATGCATTCCTATTACACATGTCTTTTAATGATGGGTTACTTTTTTAGGTGAATAAATGTTTCATCAGCAAATCTCGCCTTCCCTTGTTCTTTGAGTTCCTTTGCAACCCTAACTCCGTGTGGGGTTTGCTGCCATTTCCACTCCGCTCCAACAGGGCTGAGATGAAAGATTCTCCTTTTTCCTCTGAACGGTGCCTGGAACCTGCCTGCTCTTGGGTTTGGCCTTGCGATGTTTCTCCTGCCCTCAAAGCTTTCCCTCTTTTGCCTCTGAAGACCCAAGCCTTATAGGTTTTATCTCTTACTGAGCGTCTCCTAACTCCATTCATTTTAAGATTGATAACATTTGCCCCAGGCCAGCCACCGTCATCTCTATCTAATATGGTGCTGAACGTGGAGGATTTTATTAGTGTCGTATACAAGCAGAATAGGACACAGGTTCTAAATGTTCAGCTGGATGAATTGTCACAAACTGGACACATCACGTAACCCAGCGCCAATGAGAAATAGCAGAAATCACGTCATCAACCCTTTGGGCCCTGCTCTCTTCCAGGGCAACTGGTATCTGGACTTAAGACCATAAATTTGTTTTGGTTATTTCTATTCTTTATCTGAAAGGAATTTTTTTTTTCTTTTAAAATTGTATTATCCACAGAGCATTTTTAGTTTGAGTAAAGTTTACAATGACAGAGAACAGGGAAAATTTTCTTTCTCTCTCTCTTTCCTTCCCTCCCTCCCTCCCTTCCTTCCTTGTAAGAGGAAAGGACAACACCATTCTTCCAATCTGCTGCTTTCGATATTGGGCCCAGATTGCTTTTCTTTTTTTTTTTAACGTCTTTACTAGAGTGTAATTGCTTTACAATGGTGTGTCAGTTTCTGCTTTATAACAAAGTGAATCAGTTATACATATACATATGTTCCCATATCTCTTCCCTCTTGCATCTCCCTCCCTCCCCCCCCCCCCATCCCACCCCTCTAGGTGGTCACAAAGCACCGAGCTGATCTCCCTGTGCTCTGCGGCTGCTTCCCACTAGCTAGCTATTTTACGTGAAAGGAATTTTAAGGTATGCGTGCTTCTGTGTCTGCGTCTTGCATTCAGTATTGTTTTTGTGAGCATCTTCATGTTATTATGGGTACTTGTACATCAGTAGATCATTCTTTTTAAATGCTGCATGGGATTCATTGTATGAATATGCCACAAATATTTCTCTGTTCTACTGCTAATGGCATTTGGGTAGTTTTCAGTTTGGAGCTCTTATAAATATCACTGCTCTGAACAGTTCATGTCATTATCTTTTGATGAACATATATGTGCACTAGAGAGTTCTTTTTCAAATTGGAAAAAATCCAATGTTTTCTTCTTTCAAATGCTTCAACAGGTTCTCATGGCCTTTAAGATAAAGGCCAGACTCCTTACTGCGGCCTTCAAGGCCTGAGCTTTGTATTCCTATTTCTTCTGCCTGGAACCTTTTACCCCTGATAGATTGTTCAGCTCTTACTCAGTCACCACCTTCCGTCAGGAAGCCCATCTGAATCCTCAGAGTGAGTAAAGGGAGGCTCTGGTACCTTCCCAGGGCAAACTGCCTCAACCTCATCAGAGGGCCCAGAACAGTGCCCCTTCAGGCACATCCAAGATGCTCACCTAATAGTTCGCAAGTGGAGAAATACCTCTTATGTAACTCCACTGGGATTGCATGGATAGATCTGTCTCCCCCTTAAATAACAAGACGGATTCTGTCACTCTGCAGCTTCAAACCTACTCCAAACTCCTTAACAATTTCAACAAGAGAGATTAGAATCTCAAATGCTCACAGGGATCATGGGAGTAAGAAATGAGTGAGGCAAGCTAAGGGTAACACTAGGGAGCGGTGGGGACTGCGGTGACCTGGAGCTGGAGGGATCCTTGACCAGAGGGAGAGGGTCCCAACCTTCATGCCCATCTCAATACCTGGAACATGGTAGGTCCTCATTAAATTTATGTGACTATCTTTTTTTTTTCTTTAAGTAAAGTGTAACTTTATTTAAGGTTTAACACCTACTTTCTATTTTTTTTGAGATATAATTGACATATAACATTCTATTAGTTTCAGGTATACAGCCTAATGATTCAATATACAATATTCATGTATATTGTGAAACGATCACCAGAGTAAGTGTAGTCAACATCTATCACATATGCTGCCTTCTTGTTATGGCAAGGAACAAAAGCTCTCTCTGGGTTTTCAACGCGCCAGGGTAACAATTCGTGTGTAGGGCCAGTATGTTCCCTGTCATATACTAGGGCTGGGGGACTAGAAGGGACGTTTGCTAGCACAGCTCAAGGCAGAGCGAGACGTCACCTTCTGGCATCATGACACATAGGAGACAGGTTAAGAGGAACGGGAAACCATGCTCGGAAGGTGATGTGGCCACCTCCATGGTCCCATCCCGAGATGAGCTAGAAGGACCTGAATTACTGACAACCCACAGCAGGGGTGAGGAGGTGAGGGGGAACCCTGGTGAGGCGAGGAAAAGGATGGAGAAGACTGAGCCATGGGGGAAAGATGGAGGAGAGAACCCAAAGTAACGGCCATCTGGTTATAGGAGAGCTCTCAGCCATGCTCCCTGGCAGCGTGGGGAAAGAGCCCGGGGCCAGGCTGAGGAGTGCGGGCTCTAGTCTACGTTAGGCGGGAACTTGCTCATTTACTCTCTAGCTTTCCACCTGGTGGGGACTCAGCTGCCCCTTGTTCGTTCTCTCTGATTCTCGGCTTCTGTTCCCAAGAGCACTGCTCATGTTCTTTCCTCCACTGCGGGGGCCCCACCCAGCTCAACTGAATCATTCCCTCTGGGGGAGGAGCCCAGATGTGATTAAGTGACTAGAGCTTTTTGTGCGATGCTGATGTGCATTTAATGCGGAGAACTGGTTGGTCAAAGAGACGGATCTATTCTATATCTATCTGCCTATCTGTCTGTCTATCTATTATCTATCTATCTATCCTCTACCTATTTGTCTATCATCTATCTATCTATCTACCTATCATCTATCTATCTATCATCTATCATCTATCTTCTATCTATCCATAATCAATGTATCATCTATCATCTATTTATCTATTATCTATCTATAATCTACCCATCATCTATCATCATCATCTACTACCTATTACCTATCACCTATCTATTGTCTTTCCATCCATATCCATCTATCTACCCATCATCTATTATCATCATCATTTGTCTGTCTTTCTGTCCATCCTCTATCATCTATCTGTTCACCTGTCTATCTGTTCACTCAACCACCCATACACAATTTTTAGTTAGGGGAAAAAAAACCCCTCGAAGAATATTAAAATGACATCTTTGTCTCTCTTAGTGCAGCAGCTGAGACTTAATATTTACCAACACAATAAAAAAGAAACATAGAGGAAGACAGATTGGGTAAGTCTCATTAAATAAAATAAAGACCTCTTTTTGCTATCATTTGCAACACTGCAAGGAATAACCTAATACCTAAGTATTTTTCCACATTCCTGTGGATTTCCTTAAGAAAAATTCCTAGAAGTGGAATTGTTTCATGAAGGAGTATTCAATTTTCAAATTGTTGGCTACATTTTGTCAAATTGCTCCCGTAAAGTTCCCACCAATTCAGATCTCCCACAATCCCACAACGTCTTTTTAAAATGACAACTACAAGACAAGAGACACATTGAAAGGAACTCTAGCTTCATACATGTTAAACAAAGGATTAAGTGCTCTTTTACATAAAGTCATCATAGAATAAGCACAGCCCTAAAGCTCAAAAGGAAAATAAAATGGAACAGGGACATGGACTAATAAATGGTAGGGAAGGAAAAATTCACTAATGAATATTTTTTAAAAATTCCCACACACTAGTTACCAAAGAAACGCAAGCTATAATTGCAATCCTATATTTTACTCTCAAATTTACAATTAAAACCTATTTCCCATTCTTGTGAAGTTCTGATGAAATGAACATTCAAATAAAGCTGATGGGGATTCTGAACTGGCATAGCTTTATGATAGTATTTTGACACTGTATTCTGTGGCTAATTCCACTTCTAGGCATCTGTTACAAAGAAATAAATATGAATGTGCAGAAATATTTCCTACCTGCTTAGTCACTGTACTGTTGAAAATAATAGCAAAAACTAAAAGTTGAAACCAAACTAAATATTCAACAGAAATGATTGGTTAAATACATTGTATCAATAGACTATTATAGCCTGAGAAAATGATATAGTCTGTAAGATCCAAGATACAGACAACTGTGAGCACAAAATGATAAGAAAAGAAGAGCAGTATGCAAAACTCTGCATACAGAATGATCTCCATTTATAACACAAGGACACTCCCAGCTTATGCAATGTTTTATTTTGGAAAGTCTTGTGCAATTCAAATTTTGCACAAGTCCAAAAGCTCGTTTGTAATTACTGCATATTTTAAGGTTGCAAAACTTTTGATGTGCTTTTTGTGTGTGTGTGCGTGCATGAGCTGTTGTTTGCATATTTTCCTTTTTTATTGTTGAAGTAACCAGAGTTCACGTGAGAGGGAGCAAAGAATTGTTAAATACCACCCATAGTACCTCACTTGGTGTTAGTTGCTTAAGAAGTGCTGGTTAAGCCCTTGATGGATGGTTTTGTAGGCAGGTCGTGATAGTTTTACTGACACTTACCAAACATTCCTGCCTCCCATCTTTCCTAAACTTGTAGGCAATCCGTGTCCTCCTTGTGATTAGGTGGGATGGTGTGACTAATTTTAGACAATGAACTTCGAACAGAAGTGACATGCATCACTTCCTCACTGGAGCATCTAATTGCTCGTGTGAGACCTCCCCAGAGATCTTTTTCTCCTGCTGTTGTGAGTGTCACTATTCCAAATGATAGCTCTTCCATTATCCTTGTTCTTAAAGTGAGGATGACATGGGGTGGAGCCCTTCACTCAACTTGTGGTGAACAAGAAAGGAGTCCTTGTTACTTTCACCTGCTGGGATTTGGGGGATGTTTGTTACTGCAGCATAACCTGGTCCCTTCTTACTCAAAGGGCGACCTGCAGATCACCTGCATAGGCCTCACCTGGGAGCTTGTTAGAGATGCAGATTTTTGGGTCTACTAAACCAGAATCTGCATTTTTTGGGCTATTCTAATCAATGTTTCTTTCATTTTTTTCTTTGAGTATAGCTGATTTACGATGTGTGTTAGTTTCTGCTGTACAGCAAAGTGAGTCAGTTATACATATACATATATCCACTCTTTTTTAGATTCTTTTCCCATATAAGCCATGACAGAGTATTGAGTAGAGTTCCCTGTGCTAGACAGTAGGTCCTTATTATTTATCTATTTTATATATAGTAGTGTGTATATGTCCATCCCAATCTTCCAATTTATCCCTCCCCCGCCCTTTACCCTCTGGTAACCATAAGTTTATTTTCATACTGAGTGAAGTAAGTCAGACAAAGACAAATATCATATGATATCGCTCATATGTGGAATCTAAAAAGAAGGGTACAAATGAACTTATCTATAAAACAGAAATAGAGCTACAGATGCAGAACTGCATTTTGACAAGATACCTCAGGGGATCTGTGTGCACATTTGAGATCGCAGTGTGCTGATACTGAATATCAGCCCATCCTGACTGATACTCAGGTGAAGAAAGGCACAGAAAGCTGAGTTCCAGCCAGTAAGTCACTTAGCCTCTCTGAGTCTCAGTTTCCTTGTGGACACCAACATGGGAATTCAATGAAGTAATGCACATGGCACGCCTGGCACCCACTGAATGCTCAATCAATAGTAACTGGCATTATCGTTTCAGAAAAGGAATAAACTGCCACATGTCTGGACAGGAGGCTTGGCTTTCTAAAGACCTTTTCCATTATCTCTGCAGCAAGAACGACATCTTCTAAAGACTCAGGATGGCATCTAATACAAGAATTCAGCAAATATTGATCAATTAACCCACCCACAGCGAGGTTCCTGTCAACCACTTCATCATCTTCAAATGGTGTGTTTATTTACTTACTTAGTCTCTGCAGCTTCGTGCCCTGATTCCCTGAGCCTCCAACCTGACAGAAGTGTTTGCAAAGGTAAGAACAGCGATTAGCTTTGAATTCTTTTTTTGTAGGATGAATGTTCCCTGTTCCACTATCCCTCTTATGCCTCCATAGGACCACTGCCTCTGGGAAGTATGGGGAGACGGTTCAGCAGAAGGAAACACACACACACACACACACACACACACACACACACTTTCCATTTCTATCCAAGGCAGAGGAAAGGAAATACCTGAGGGTAAGCACAGTGATGACCAGACTCTTCACCATGTTCTTTGCCTCTAGAGAATGCTCCCCAGTAGGTTTGTTCATTCCATCCCAAATCCTCCCATTAGGAAGAAAACACAGGGATTATCCATCTTTTTGTAATAAGGAAAAACTGAAGTTCAGGAGTTCCCCTCAAGCCATCTAGGCTAGGGCCTAAGAAGGAAGCGTTTGGTGCCAGGCAGGCCTGGGAATGAGGCCAGGGACCACCGAGGACGACCCCCGGGGCATCCTGAACGTGACGTTCAAGCTCCTTACGCCTCCCTGTCTGTATCTGAACAAGGGCACGTCAGCACCTTCCAGCTGGGAACCCATCCTTCCTTCCACCCATGCACTCAGGAAAGGCAGTTTGAATCTTTTTAAAATCAGGGTGTTGTATGCAACCGTGCTTATGGAATTTACCAGGCATGGTAACAAACATAGTAAAACATTTGATTGAATATTATCAGAAGCCAGGCGTTGTACATTCGCTCATTTAATCCTCTTGATGAGAGAAACAGATACAGAGAGAAGCAGAGAGAGGAAGACAGGGTGAGGGAGGAGATGAGAGAGAGAGAGAAGACGAAAAGAGAAGAATAGAACAAAAGTGAGAAGGAGAGAGAAAGAAAAGAGAGGAGAGAGAAGCAAAGAAGGAAAGACAGAAGATGGGGAGGCTGAGATTCTGTTTCTGACTGTGTTTTCTTTCACCCCCCATCCTTACTTCAGGATGTCCCAGAGCCACGGTTCTTAACCTTTCTGGGTTACAAACCCCTTTGAGAACCTGATGAATGTTTGAACCTCTTCTTAGAAAAAAAACATGCACTATCTTTCCCCTTCCCTTCCCCCCATCCCTCTCTCTCTTTCTCTCTCTCACACACACAAAAACACACATCTCACGCAAACTTTCAGAGGATTCAAAACTGAATAAATTTTTTTCTTTCGATTTATTGAAGTATAGTTGATTCACAATGTTGTGTTAGTTTCAGGTGTACAACACAGTGATTCAGTTATACGTATATGTATATATAGCTATTCTTTTTCTGATTCTTTTTTTTCACTTTGTCCTTTTGTGAATTTTTATTTTATATTGAAGTATAGTTGATTCACAATGTTGTGTTAGTTTCAGGTGTACAACACAGTGATTCAGTTATATGTATATGTATATATAGTTATTCTTTTCCAGATTCTTCTCCCTTATAGGTTATTACAAAATATTGAGTATAGTTCCCAGTGCTGTACAGTAGGCCCTTGTTGGTTATCTACTTTATATAGAGTAGTGTGTATACGTTAATCCCAACCTTCTAATTTATCCCTACCCCTCCTTTCCCCTTTGGTAACCATAAGTTTGCAAAACTGAATAAATCTTGATCTCACTTATATGTGGAATCTAAAAAATAATACAAATAAATCTATATACAAAACAGAAATAGACTCACAGACATAGAAAACAAACTCGTGGTTACCAAAGGGGAAGCAGAGGGAGGGATAAGTTAGGTATGGGCTTCACAGATACACAGCACTATATATAAAATAGATAAACAACAAGGATTTACTGTATAGCACAGGGAACTATATTCAGTACCTTGTAATAACCTATAATGGAAAATAATCTTTAGAAATATGTATATAACTGAATCATTTTGTTGTACACGTGAAACTAACACCATATTGTAAATCAACTATACTTCAGTTAAAAAACTGAATAAATCTAACCATAATCTCTAGCCAAAGTCCACCTACTTTAACATACAGTGGGTTAGAGGCTAGTGTGTGTGTGGGAGAGAGAGAGAGATAGAGACAGAGACAGAGAGAAAGAGAGAGAGACACACACACACACAGAGATTGAGAGAGAAGGAGAGAGACAGAGAGAGTGGGAGGGGGAGAGGGAGAGGAAGAGCGAGAGAGAGAGAGAGAGAGAAAGAGACTTATTAGGAACTGTTAACATTTCATCCTTTATCAATAATAAAAATTATACATGAAGCCAAATTACACCCGGGAAGCACAAGCCCAATATGAGACAGAAATGGTGGTGACTCTCTGACGTGATGACCAACTGTCCAAGTTTGCCAGGGACTAAGGGCTTTCCCTGGATGTGGGACTTCCTTTGCTCAAACTAGGAAAGTCCCAGGAAATCCTGGACAAGTTGGTCACCCTAATCTAATTAGATAACAGATAATAATGCGAACTGGTCAGCAAGGGTGGCATTTCGGGGGACGAGGGGACAGGTGACGAAGAGGAATTTGGCTGGACATTTCAAGAGAGGAATCAGGACCCTCTTGGGACCCCACCATCCTCCCTACTCATGCTGGGAATTGCCTGACCTGAGGTTTTCAAGGACTGAGTTACTGAGAAAAGGCAGGGGAGGTTGGGGGCGGGAATCAAGTTTGGGGAGAAGAGAGAGGTGGGGAGAAAATGGGAGGAACCAAAGCAAAGACACTCCTTTAGAAGATGGGGGTCAAATAACAAAACTTAAGAAGTAAACTCAAAACAGTAAATAATGAATGCATCACAAGGTATTTGTGAAAAGAAGGGCATCGTGTAATTAGAGAGGAAAAGAAGGCTTGGCCTTCCCAGGCATTCCCTTCTGGCAGGGAAAAAACCAACAGAGCAACTTCATGACACCGACTCCTTCACGCTCTGGCAGGCAAGTGATAAAATCATCAGATGAAGGTCCCCGATCATGTCTCCTACAGTCACTTCCGCCAAGTGTGCCGTGTCTAAAATAATGAAGGCGGCTTGATTAAATGTTCGCTGGCTGCAGCCGCTGTGCTAATTTGCAGATGGGTTTATTAGTTTAATGACTGCTCCAAATCATCAGAATTCATTAGCATTAGTGCTGTGGCTTCCCCCGACATCAGCCCAAGGCTCCAGGCTGCTACCATCACCATTTCTCTATTTATATCACTCTTGTTTCTAGGAGAGTATGCTGTGTGTGTGTGTGTGTGTGTGTGCGTGCACGCACGCTCACATGTGTGCATTCGTACATGGACCAGCTGAGACTTCCTATTTGCTTTATCTGCATAATGATTTCAGCTCTTCTCCCCAAAGTGGAAAGATGCTTTAGCCCCTTTCTGTGTTCAGCACTTCCATAAATGTACAGAGAGTGTTTCTGGAAGTGTTTCACTGAATCTTCTTTTTCATTAAACTAAATAGTATAAAAATCAATTTTTTTACTATGACCGAAAGGCTCCATCATTCCTCACCCTCCACCTGTTGTTCTCTGATTTCATCTCCTACACCTCTCCTTCCCTCCCTCCCTTCCCTCCCCTCCAGACACACAGTCCTCTTTGCTGTTCCTCTAACCTATGGTTGCCACCTCAGGGCCTTTGCACAAGCTGTCCTTCTGCCTGGATCACTCTTCCCCAGGATAGCAGGCTGGGACGTCCCCTCACTTCCAACTGATTGCTCAAATGTCACCTCACGGAAGCCTATTCTGACCATCCCGTTTAAAATCCCAACCTCATCCATACCTCCCACTCCATTCCACCCTGCTTTATTCATCCCTTTCAAACATGCTACATAAGTTACTTATACTTAGTGTCACTACAATGTCCATTTTGTCTACTGTTATTTCTCCAGTGCTTAGAACCACCAGAGTCCATAAGTAGTTGTTGAATACACACATAAATGAACAAATACATAAATGAGTGGAGTCACTCAGCAAGGAAATAGGGATCCTAAGAATCGGTCAGGACTCGGGGAGTCAGTTATCTGTAAGGATGCAGGGTGTTCTGGACATGGCAGTCGCGAAGGCAGTCACAGAATCAGGGACAAGCCAGCCCTCAGCCCCCATCCTGGGCCAACCAGATTGTATACCAGGGACCCATCAGGAGTGGGAACCATCCTATAGGGGTCTTCAGCTGTGATGTTTCTTGGTGCAGATGGAGGTGGGCTCCAGAGCGAGGATTCATCAAAGTGGGGAAAAGAAGTTTTAAAATCTGGATTTATTTAACTATCCTTCCCCAGAAAGAAAAACCAATAAAGATTCTTATTTTAAAAAGTATAATAAAGAGGATGCCATACACAGCGTTCTATGACCCAGAGAGCAAACTGTGATCAATTTTGGTAGGATTGGTAGCATTTTGGGGGTGAGGAAGAACTGCCTCAGGCTCCTCAAATCTCAGTGCCTCAAGTAATCATCTGCTGGGAATCCTTTGAAAGCCCACACGCATGCATTCTACATTAAACGTGCATAAAATTCTTGATGACACTAGCGGAGTGATGCAGTAGTCATGGTCACGGCCATATAAATCCAACGTATTTATACTCCCTAATATGGCTCAAGGATTCTCAAGTCCTGTGTCTCCTAAAATAAGCCCTATGCCCTTCTCTACAATGGCACATAGTTAAAGGATTGTCTTGAAATGTGAGGAAATAAAGGTGTGGAAGTCAGAGGCCATTTCATTCTCTATGAGCCTGGTTCCCAGCAGAAAAAAGAATTCCATTCAGATGGTTACACTCAGAGACGTTTCTAAAGGGGTTATTTACAGAGGTGTGAGCCTGATAAAAAGAACCAGAAGGGGATGGTAAAGGACTCAGGGATTTCCAACAGCAGGAAGTTGTTAACAACCCTGGAACGGAAGGGGCAGTGGAGGAAAATGAAGGTCTCAGGGTCCAGTGAGAGTTGGAGCCTGGGGGGTGGGGCTGCCCAATAAGAGGTGTAGACATGGAGGGCCACAACCATTCTCAGAATGATGATGCAGAAGCAGAGAGGGGATAGAGGCATTGTCACCGCAACCCTTCTCTCTCTCTCCATCCTCCAATCTCCTGCTGGTGCTTCCGGTTGGGCAAACTCAATTGAAATCCAGTGTCAAGGGAATGCAGGTCTTATAGTCTACATGGTTCAGCCTCTGAGACAGAGAGGTCAAGCAGGGTGGAGAGCTGGTTTTGAGATGGGGGGCAGAGTGATGGAGGCATAGTTGGAATAACCAGCATCCTGGATTCAAGAGGGTAAGGGAAAGGATCATGTAAACTGCTCATTTGCTGAGCAGACTGAGTTGACAGGAAGGAAGTCTGTTGGGTGATGTTCTTGTGAAGAATCAAGATCGAATCTCCCCACACTTCGATGAGAAGCGTCCCTTTCTTTCTTTTTTTTTTAATACATCTGAATTTGGTCCAAGTGGTGGATGGAGAGGAAAAAGAAGCAAAGGATACTGAGCCCTCAGACGTGTTGTATTGCATGAAGACCTCGAAGACTTTCTAGTAATGAGATGCATCCTTATGTGGCAGCCAGCCTCCAGGACATCCACCAGCATCCTACCCTTCTATGGTCCCCTCACACATTGTACCAGGGTGGATCTGTGTGACCAGTGGCATACAGCAAGAGTGATGGTGTATCGCTTCTGAGATGAGGTAAGAAAAGAGATTGCAGTTCCTCTCTCCCTGTTTCTTTCTCTCTCTCTCTCATGACTTGCTCTGGGAGAAGCCATTTTGGGGGCAGCCCTATAGAGGGACCCACTTGATGAGGGCTAAGCCTCCTGCCAACAGCCACATGAGTGATCTTGGAAATGGATTTTCCCCAAGACAAGCTTTCAGATGAGACTGCAGCCCAGCTGGCAACTTGACCACAACTTCACTGGAGACCCTGAGCCAGAACTGCCCAGCTCAGCTGCTCCCAGATGGTTGACCTACAGAAACTGTGGGATAATAGATGTCTGTAGTTTTCCGCCACTGATATTTGGGGTCATTTGTCACACAGCAGTAGTTAACTAATACAAGCTTTGAGGCCAGAAGCATTTGTCCCTTTTTAGTAATGATTGTTCATGTGCATTGGGACTATTAATTCTGTGCTTACCACAATCATTCACCAGCCCTGGGGGCCATATTCTCTTAACTGTGTAACAAAGTGCTTTTTAACCTTTCTGAGCCTCAGTTTCCTTAATTTACAATGAAGATCACAACAATGCCCATCAAAAGTGTTGTCCTAAGGATTGGAGGGAATAAAGCATTCTAAGTGCCCCAAACAGAGTAGCTGTTTTTACAACAACAATAACAACAAAATTAGCTATTATTATTGATAAAGAAGAGAAATGGGTTTTTAACATATGGATAATTAAGAGGATGACCCCAGTGGGACGTGAGGTCATAGCTCACCACTGTTGCATTGTCTATTTCAGCTGTTATTTCTCTTGCCTTGAAGACAGTTCTGTTCTCTCACAAGTGTTACAATGCACAGTTTCCCAAAACAACAGGCTCTCCTGCCAAACCCAGCGGCCTGGAGCTTTGAAACATCTCCCTCCTGACCATGGAGAATCGGCTGTCTCCATTCAGGCCTCCCTGGCAGAATGGGGAATCCCTGATTTTCTGGACGTGCTCTGTCACCACCTGGGTGAAAGCCAGGTTTTACTCATGATTTCCATTCTCGAATGACTCAGGGATGAGTAGGGGACTGAGTCATAGGGAGCTGGGGGAGGGTGAGGGGGTGGCAGTGCAGCTTTTTTTTTTTTTTTTTTTTTTTTTTTAATTTATTTTTGGCTGTGTTGGGTCTTCGTTTCTGTGCGAGGGCTTTCTCTAGTTGCGGCAAGCGGGGGCCACTCTTCATCGCGGTGCGCGGGCCTCTCACTATCGCGGCCTCTCTTGTTGCGGAGCACAGGCTCCAGACGCGCAGGCTCAGTAATTGTGGCTCACGGGCCGAGTTGCTCCGCGGCATGTGGGATCTTCCCAGACCAGGGCTCGAACCCGTGTCCCCTGCATTAGCAGGCAGATTCTCAACCACTGCGCCACCAGGGAAGCCCCCGGCAGTGCAGCTTTTATATTGAAATCACATGGGATTGGAGGGACCTCAGAAAATAACAGCAAGCCATACAGGAAGATTTCACTCTTGATGGATGCCCCCATCAACAGATTACATTGAATAAATGTAATACATTCAATTGGTAAATTCAATTCCATCTCCATCCCATACCTTGCCATTATATAAAGACTCCAGATTTCAGAATCAGCTTCAAGGAAGAGGCTGCAGAACATCAAAAAAGAGTGAAATTGGGACTTCCCTTGCAGTCCAGTGGTTAAGACTCCACGCTTCCAGTGCAGGGGGCGCAGGTTCGATCCCTGGTCGGGGAACTAGGATCCTGCATGCTGCGCAGTGTGGCCAAAAAACTAAAAATTAAATTAAATTTTTAAAAAAGAATGAGATTAACTTCTGGCAAGTGGGGCTTCATACTAGAAGTTAAATTGGGAAATAAAAATGAAATTATAATTATTGTTCATCTGGAAAGAAAGAAGGAAAGAAAAAAAAAGAAAGGAAGGAAGAAAGGAAGAAAAAGGACACCAAGCAATGGAGAGCAGCTAACCCAGTCTCTGTCATGATTCCTGCTCAACCTGGGAAAAGTCACCCACTTACCCTGTCTCTGCCTACGGCCACATCTTTCAAGCAGGAAAAGCAGCTCCCCTCCCTCGAAAAATGGTATGGACAGTAGCACCCCAGAGTGTCCACCTTGAAGCCCAAATTGGCATTCATGCCAGTCATCCCACCTTGGGAAAAAAAAAAAAAAAAGAAAAGAAAAGAAAAAATTTTCATTTCAGTTTTCTACCTTCCCCTATCCTCGAGAAGCGGGTAGGAAAAAAAAAACAAAACAGAAATGACAACAAGTAGCTGTCATTCTGTGTCAGTTTTTCTCTTAGGCGTAGAAAAGTCTGGCTGGAAAAGGATAGAATAGGATCGTCAAGTGGACAGAAGGCAGGAACCCAGGATTTCCTCTTCAAGGTGATTGACGATGTTTAGGGTTCCACATTTTGTAAGAGTGAAAAATAAAGGCTACAAAAATCTCCATCAATTGGAGGCTAATTAATTCAATTAAGATACTTCCGGAAGTGGAATACCCTATATCCTTTAGCAAGAAGGGGCTATATATGTATGCCCTGAAAAACACACCATACACAGAGAAGTATGTACACAATATCCTGTTAAGAGGGTCATGCCACAGTATGATAAGAATAATATAGTCCCATTTCTGTTTTGAATTATCATCTGAGTGTACATGTGCATATATATATTTAAATACGAATTTTAAATGTCTGGAAAGCTACACACCAGACTGTTAACAGTAATCGAGGGTGGTCTGGATATGGGGGTAAGGGTCGGGAGAAAAACAGCTTTCACTTTTAAGAAATCTATAAAGTTCTATAGTGTTTGAAAGTCATACAATAAACATCTGTGGATGACTTGTAATTTTTTTTTAATGAAACAGCTTAAGAACTCAGAGGTGTAAGGCAGGGTACCTGGGTTCTTCTGATTTCCCTGCACCAAACTAAGCCTCTCTCTACAACTGGTTATTTGTATATAAGTAGTTTGTACCCTGCCTAGGGAGTCTGGGGACAAAGGAAAGAAGGAAATTTGGCAGTGGGAAGAGGAATGTGCTGTGTGATTTTAGTCCAGTGGAAGTTCTGGAGGTAATTTGCAAACTCTGGAGTCTCCTGGGAGTCTGTGAAAATGCAGATTCTGGGGCTCCAGCTCTGGAGTTATAAGGTCTAGGGAAAAGCAGTGTCTCCCAGGAGATTCTGATGAGAAACCCCGAACAATGGTGTTAAGAGGCAGCCCTACTACCACTTCCTGTGTATCCTTGGACAAGCTGCTGGGTGTTCCTCCTCACAAGTTTCTGAGTCACTGGATCTGGGAAAGAGCCTGAGAATTTGCACCTCTAACAAGTTCAGGTGCTGTGGACGCTCCTGGTCTAGAAGTCACACTCTGAAGAACCACCACCTGACCCTAACGAGCCACAGACTTCTGTGGAGCAAAGGAGAGCACACGTGAGAGAATGTTTGGAAACTAGAGAGGCTTGTGACATGGTGGTTAAATAGGTTAAACAAATCATTCAAATACTACCTCCTCTACCTCTTAACTCTACAATTTTTGGGGAAAAAAAAATCACTTAACCCTCCTGAGACTTGGCTCAGACCTCTCTAGAATGAGTATAACGTTTTGCAGACACAGAACTTCTGCAAAATACACACAAATTATCTCATGGTTACCACCAGGATGCTTGAAGATTGAATTATTTTCCGTGAATGTAGCACATTTAGTACAGAAGGTGTCCAACCATGACAAACCTACAGTAAATCTTTGCTTGCATGACTCTCAGTGCTAAAACACTGTAAGAGAGAAAGGAAAATGATTTGGGTACCAGAGGAAATCAGCAAGCATTTATTAAGTGCCAACTGTATGCAGATGGGTAGGCACCGAGTGAAAGGATAAAGTTGCTGGGATCTCTTGGCCAAACCACAGCAGGTGAGTCAGGCATCAGGAGCCTGAGTCCTGATGCAGGTGCATTGTGGGTAGAGTGGGTCATGTGACCTTGATTCTGAGAATCAGTCCTCCCTGGCCTGGAATTGGAAATTCTAGAACTTACCCTAGAGGCCCTTGGGAAATCAGCCCATCAACAGAATCCAGAGCTCTTTGGGCAGCCCAGCTTTTCCCTGTACGGACCTATTTGAGCCTCCAACACTGTGAGGCCCTCCTCCATTCTGAGCTTGGTTCGTCCTCTGTGTCCCAATCTTCCAAACTCAGGTCCTTGTTCAGGTTCTGTGACTAAGTGGCAAGATTACAGACTGATGCCGGCAAGCTGAGAGTCTTAGGCAAGCTCTGCTCCTCCTGTCACCATTCTAATCTGGGGGAAAGGGACCTGAGTTGTTGAGTTAACCCATGGGAATCACCTGGCACACAGTAGATGCTTTTCTAGTGGTCTGTTCTTTTTACCACTCAACCGTGTCACCGTCCCTTCCAGGGAGATCCTCACAAGGCCCCAAGAGCTATCCTGCTAGGGGTGCCACCTTGTTCCTCCCTACTCCAAATGCTGGCCTGTCTCCCCCAAGACGTCTCTTCTCGCTTTCCAGCCCATGACCCATCTAGAAGTGTTTTCCTAAATGTGGCCCCCCAGCCTCCTCATCAGGACCACCTTAAGAGTGCTCATTAAAATTTCAGATTCTTGGGCCCTAATGCAGCCTGTCTGTATGAGATTCTCTGGGGTGGGGTCCCCCCCCGGGTGGGGTCCCCCCCCCTGCATTTTTAACAAGCTCCATAGATTCTCAAACACAACACAGCTTGAGAATCATTGCTCTCCAGGATTTGCTGTCTGTGCCTGATGAGTTGGCTTGCAGATACAAGACCCTATCTTGTCACAGCTATTTTGTTCTACTGTATAACAACAATAACAACAGCAGTAACGACTGTTATTATTACGCATTGATAACAAGGTCCTGGCAGTGCTGTAGGGCATGGGATGGCAAACGAGGCATACTACAGACCGCAGGCCAAATCCAGCTCACCTCCTGATTTTGTAAATGAAGTTTTATTGGGACACAGCCATGCCCACGGTTTATGTATTGCCTGTTGTTGCTTTCACCTGCTACAAAGGCAGAGCCAAGGACTTGTGACAAGACCAGAGGTCTGCAAAGGAGAGGGTATTGACTCTCTGGCTTTTAAAGAAAAAGTTTGCAGTCCTGCCATCAAAGATACTGTGTCTATTCTACCACCGAACTGTAGGCAGCCATTAAAAGTGATGTCGTAGAAGAATAATTTCTGTCGCTGAAATACGCTCATTTGAGAGAATTAAGTGAAAAGCACAAAGAGGCTAGATTTTGATCCTGAGCAATCACCTTCACCTCTCTGTGCTTTACTCTCCTTATCTGAAAAATGGCTGCAACCAAAGCACTTCCTTTTGGCACTTGTGGGGATTAAGTGACATGACTGAAGGAAAGGGCTTGGTCTCCTAACCGATGCATCAGAAATGCTCAAAAATCTGAAGCCATTCCTCGTGGTAGGGTTTGCTTTTGCTTGCCTGCTTATTGGAAACATCTTACATTTTCCAAAAAAGTGATACATGTGCTTGCCTAACTTTACAATAGGAAAAGAAGTGTGTTTGGCAATTGCTTGTTCATTTTATAGATGCATCCTGCCTCAAGTAGGAGCTTTGCTCTGTTGCCCTGCATTACTCTGCACAGGCTCATGGTTCTAAAAGCAAACCCCTTGTGAACTGTCCCCTGACTCAGTTTCCAGTTGCCACCTGCAGGTGCAGCTGTGTGTGCCTGTGGATTCAGATGGTAACTAATCCCTGTGTAATCCCGAATGCCTTTGTACAAGTTCCTTCTCTGCATCTGGCCTCAGTTTCTCTGCAGGAAGAGGAAAGGGTCTCTGAGCTCATTTCCAGCGTTCCTCTGCCCTGGGATTGCTAAGAAGCTCCACCAGTTTAATTGTCACTGGGTCTAGCCTCCTCGCTGGGCTCCTGGGAGAGCAAAGCCTGTGAAACAGTTTTCTTCTGGCTGGGCGTGGCGGTCCTTTCAGCAACCCTGGGATCCGGATTAGGAGTTTGAGCAATGCCTCTAAACCCTGCACTCTATTTGATTTCCTTGATTTATAGGGAAGATTTCTTGCACCTCCAGGGGAGAGAGGCACTGCCATCCCTGCTGGCTTCCCGGGCTGAGCCTACAATTCCTCAGCCTGTTTATCCCACCGTCGCTACAACACACTGCATCTCCAGGGACCGGTGCGTGTCTCTTTTGAACCAGGTGACATAGCTAAGCTCCGGCTTCTCTCCACCCACTTGGATTTCCTCACGTGGAGGTGGCCCCAGGTTCTGATGCTACAAATTTCCTTGCTGGGAAGGCAGCCCCAGGAATATGTGAATTTCCTCAGCAGCCCCTGGTGGGGTCTCCTCTGACCCTCAAGACTGCATTTTGTTTGTCTGACCCGGGGGATGAGGACCAGCATGGCCTCAAAGGGGAGCTCTGGGAACTCCTGGGCATGGGTTGGCTGGGGGATGTGTCCAGGCCAGCAGCGGGGAGCAGGAATGCCTGGAGTGGGAGAGTTGGCTCCAGAATGAGTTGGCAGTTTTCCTGGGTCAGGGGGACAGTTGGTAAGGAGATCCAGGATCTAACAAGACCCAGGACGGGGGCTGGTAAGATGAGAAAAGGAGGCCATTGGAGAACTCTGTCCTCCTTTTTTATGGCTTTCTCCCTTAGCTGGAGCCAGATTTGCTTCCAGATCAGCTGGTGTCACTGAGCTGAGACTGGGAAACTCCAAACCCAGGCATATCCACCAACAGGTATGGATGGGAAACTTCTAGCTGTACGTACAGTAGGTGGCCCCGCAAACGCTCAAGGCTCAGCTCCCACTGGTCCTTTGCCCAGATTCTAGCACTGACACCTTGACAACTGTAATGCATTTTTTCCAAGCAGCTCTATCTCCGTCTCTCTCTCTCTCTCCCCTCATCTCCCTTCTTTTAGTGTCATCCCTCTTCCTAGCTCCCCTCTCTCAGTCTTTCTCTTTCCCCTTTCCCACATTCACCTCTCCTTCTCCCCATCTCCCCATTGTCCCTCCTTCTCCTTCACCTTTCTATCCTCTCTCTTCTTTTGGTTCTTTCTTCGTTCTCCATCACTGCCTATCCTCTTGCTCTCTTCTGTTGTTCTAGAACATTCACTCCCAACGTGTGGTCCCCAGACCAGCAGCAGCAGCAGCACCTGGAAACTCATCAGAAATGCAAATTCTCAGATCCCACTCCAGACCTACAACGTCAGATGCTCTGGGGGTGAGGCCCAGCAATGTGTGTGTTAAGAAACCCTCCAGGGGATTTGATGCACGCTAAAGTTTGAGAATCATGTTCTTAGAGGAAAATGGCAATTGAAAAAAAAAAAAGTATCTTTGAGTGCTGATCCGATAAGCCCTCATTTCTAAACATGTAAAACCCTTCTCTGCCCATTAGCTAATTAGGATATTGGACCACCAGCCGGGCTGAGATGCTTTCAGGGGCAACATAGGCAATTTCACTCAACTTCTCTGATTACTATCACGATTCTAAATCCCTTCGGCCAACCCACGTCTTTCCTGGCCCTGCATGCTGCCTCGATTCCTTCCTGTCTCTGGTTGCTTTAAGGAGTACAAAGACCAGGGGGAGATTGGACCCTGTGTTCAGCAGTTCACAGTCTGGATCAGCATTTGCCAAAGCATATCCCTCTGCTACTGATAGGGATATTGATAGGAAAAGAATGCCTTGATCAAATATGGGTGGGGAATGCTGCGTAAACAGATTTCTTTATTGCAGGACTTTTCAGAGCCTTAGTACATGGTGGCTGCTAAAGTGGGGATGAGTGTTAACAGCATGTCCTGAACTTGACCACAGAAATCCATTTTCTACTGGGTATTGCACAGGAAACCCACACTTGGGAAATACTGCTTGAGGAGACCATGACTTCTCTCCCCAAGAGCCTTATCTGAATTAATTGGCAGCCTATGACACGGAGTGAAACAGCCAAGGTGGCGCTCCATAGACTATGTTGACCTTGGAAGGACCTAGGTGCCAAGGGTAAGAGCATGCTCAGTAGCTCCTAGGCGCCCCGACATGCCTCCCTGTTGGTGTCTGAATGGGTGATGAGCAACCTTTTGTCTTCAGACTTCGTGCAGCCAGTTTCCCTCCATGGTATTGACTGTGATCCCATTTCAGGATAAAGAACGAGAAAACTGTGAGCGTGCTAGTTTCTTAAATATGACCAGAACTTATCCCTGGAGCTTCTATTTAGTAGATCTGCCATGAGTGCTGGGAATCTAGATTTTTTTTACAAGCTCCCGGGAGCTTCGGATGTACAGTGAGGATTGAAAGCCACTGGTTTACATGAATTCATGCATGGTGTTTATGTAATGGTATATTCAGAGAAATATGGAAACCAGCGCTTTGTGTATAATCTTTGAAATAGACTAAGGGAAGACAGCCGGCTCCTTTCTATAACATCGTCCTTAGGGCCGTGAACAGGGGCAAACGGACTGTGGATTTGTCGGGGTTGGGGGTGATGACTTGGAGGTAAAAGCAAGAGAGAGAGTTCTTATTTTCCCATAAACCTGAAAGATACAAAACCATGGTTTAATTCGATGATGAGTAATCCTCTTTTTTCCTTCACGAGAGATGTCAGGAAAAATAAAAATGTTTATGCCCTTTTTTTTTTCATTAAAGTTGAAAATAGTTTCGTTGAGTCCCAGGACAGGAGATGTGTGTTTTTACAATGGAAATGACCTCTGTCAGTGGTCTTCAGTCTGCTTTTAGCTGTAGAAATATTTTCTCTGGGGAAGTCTATGGTCAAACTCCAAAGCATACATAACATTAAAGAAAGCCCTCTGGCTGAAGAGTAGATGGGAGATCTGAAGCTTAAATAAGTGGGCCATTTTCCCATTGATATTTGGAGGCAATAAAGACATTTCTTTGGAACAGACTGGGAAACTTATAACCTACTTTCTGGACCCCCCAAAATAAGTCAATGAGAAAATTAGCACTACTTTCTCCCTTCCAAAATATTATTATTCAAGAAGATTTGATTAGTCACAACATGGCTACAGCTTTCAAATTTTTCAACGTGATACCAAATCTCAGACTACATTTATTTTTATAAATCAAGGTTCCCAGAAATTGCATGTAAAAATTCTCGTTAATCTTTTGAATTCCCTTTAATTTGCATCATTTACATTTCTATGGAGATTTCCAGGGGCTTTCCTGGTGGTGCAGTGGTTAAGAATCCGCCTGCCAATGCAGGGGACACGGGTTCGAGCCCTGGTCCGGGAAGATCCCACATGCCGCAGAGCAACTAAGCCCGTGCACCACAACTACTGAGCCTGTGCTCTAGAGCCTGTGAGCCACAACTACTGGGCCCGCGTGCCACAACTACTGAAGCCCACGCGCCTAGAGCCCGTGTTCCGCAACAAGAGAAGCCACCGCAATGAGAAGCCCACGCACCGCAAGGAAGAGTAGCCCCCGCTGGCCACAACTAGAGAAAGCCTGAGCACAGCAACAAAGACCCAACGCGGCCAAAAATAAATAAATAAATAGATAAATAAATAAATAAAATCTATTAAAAAAAAAAAAACTTCTATGGAGATTTCCTAATTCTTTTATTGTGGAATTTGGTAGAGTTTATGCCTCCCTTGTTCCATTCCCAAAAGACTACAGCAACCAAAAGATAGACTAGGTGTATGTCTTGCAGAAATAAATTACTAGGGTAGAATTATCTGAGAAAGTTAACTGGCTAAAATAGAAAAAAAATGTACCACCTGATTTCATGACTACTAGTATTTTGAGTAGCAATAACAGTCAAAATAACACAGATTGGGACTTCCTTGGTGTTTTTCTTGCCACCCTGGTCCTTTGAGCTTTACTGACACAAATTTGGGAGGGTAGGAGGAAGGCAACAAGATGCATGCTTCCCCCAGGGCTGAAGAGAGGCCTTTTGGGGAGAGTTTGGAGGAGAGAAGTCCCTGAGCACATGAGGTGGGAGAGAAGTGAGAAAGATGGTAAAGGATTTACAGGAAGTGACGTCGGGCAAGTGATGAACTGGGTCCTCAGCGATGTCTTTGGGAACATGTGGAGAAAAAATGAAGTTGCTTTTCATCGCATTGATTGGCTGTTGAAAGACACTACTTGAATGCTGCATCACTCAGATGTGGACATCAAAGGGTGAAAGGGTTGTATTTATAAGCAGTGAACACTTGCTTATAAACGTCTATGATGTGACGTTTTGTGGAATCAGAAACAGGAATGGGGCTGCATATTTCGATGCTGCTGGCGTTGCCCTGCCTTGCCGTTGCTCCCTGCCAGTCTGACTGCTACGCAGCCCTAAGGGCCAAGTGATTCTGGACCCATCCCCATCCCACCTGGGAGCTTGTTAGAAATGCAGGTCCTCAGGCCCCACCCTGGACTTACTGAATCAGAAGCTCCAGGGGGTGGAATCCATCTATCCTGTTATAATAAACCCCCTGGGACATCCTGATACTCATTCAAATTTGAGCATCTGGTCTTTTCTAAGGTTTCAGCGGCTGACCCTCTGCCACAGACACCCCCTGCCCCAGCCCCTTTCTCTGAATTCCCATCTTCAGCCTTGACCTCACCCCTAGTTATTTGACACAGGTGTGCTTGGCTGGGTCAGAGCTCAGGTTCCGAAACCAGAGTTCTGGGTTCTAGTTTCAGCTCCACCCCTAAGCAGCCAGGAGACCTTATCCAAGTCACATAACTTATTTGTACCTTGGTTTCCTAACCTGGGCATAATAATAATAATGTTGATCTACCATAGTGATTTGAATGATTAAATGACTTATCACATTAAAGAGCCTGAACAGTGCCTGGCACTCAGTAGGTGCTTTAGACATGTTACTAATCATGGTTACCCATCTCCCAGCTTTAAGTGGAGATGCCACATCAACTAGATTGTTTTATCATCCAGAAAGTGCCAAGCAGAAGGCAAGATACCGAGCGGGCATCCTCCTGCATCCCCTTGGTTACGGCCATTCGTGGTACATATCACGTGCATTGCACCTGTTCAATCGAAAAGGCACTCACTCTTTTCTTTAGCTGAGCTCCTTATGTGTGCCAGGCACCAGGCCAGGCCTTGTACAAACATTACCTCACCTAATCCTCGTCACCAGCCTAGGAGGAAAGGAATGTCCTTACATTACAGAGTGGAGGATGGACTCCCCCGGTGTCAACAGCTGGCAAAAGTTAGAAAGTAGGCGTGTCCGAATTCAGCATCTAGAGGAAAAGGAGATCCACTCTCTGAAAGAGACTTTCTTTTCCTTTACCGGCAATATCTTTAGAGCCTTTTCTAATTATAATGTGATCTACATTTGTCTACAAATCCAAGCAATCTGGAAATGTGACATACATAGCAACTGGACATTTTCTCATTATTCTACCTACAAAGAATAACTGTTTTTGGTAGTCCTGTAGATGTTAGTCTGATCTTTTTTCAAAAAAAAAAAATACACACATATATACATTCATTTTTTAACAAAAAAATGAAATCATACTTTGGATTTCTTAAGATTCTGCCATTTAAACTTAATGTACTGAGACATCTTCCTAAGCAGCACGTATAAATAAATGTCATGCTTCATAAAGGCTACATGGTATCTCATTTGTGGATTACTCTGACTTAACCAATTGCCTATCAATGAATAGTTAGCTCCTTTCCAATACTTTACACCTGTAGACAGCTGTACGATAAACATCCTTGCATGTAAATGTATATCTTTTTGGAAGATTGCTTAATTATTTCCTTAGGATGTACTGCTAGAGATGGGTACTCATATTATTTAAGGTTTTAGTACAGATTTTTCCAAATTTCCCTGAAAAAGTGTTACACCTGCTTTCTACCTGTACCAGCAGTTTAAGAGTCTGTAATTCCTTGAGATAGATGTGGGGATATCTCTTCCTCTTTTGAGGCCAATTTATCAAAAGGATAAATCTCCATGGTTCTCCACGATGAATCTCTTTATGTGTGTTTGCTAAACAGCGTATGGATTTAAAACCAGATCTCTTTGTTCGTCCTGCCTTTGCCCCATCCCGAGACCATTTGCTTTATGCCAGTTGCCAGTATTTCCCAGGCAAAAGCTGAGATTCTTGGCAGGGTTTTCTGTTTGACCCTGTGTTCCTCCATGTGTAAATAGGTTATTCTGTAATTATAATTCATGACGTTTGCATGTAGTAGACGTCTTGCCCCAGAAGTGTTAACTTCATTAGACACCAACAACAGGATTTTTTTCTTCCAAATCACCACCCCCTCTCAAAAATAGAAAAAGGAAAAGAAATTACCAAGGCTACAGACAGATCTTTATTTCTAATATGTTGCCTGAGCACTTGTATTAAGTCATGTTTTCTCTGGCCAGAACTACCCTGGTATTTTTTTTTTTTTCTGTCAGTTTAGTCTATAAATGAAGTGAAGTTACTGCTCCTATTAAAATGTAACACTGTGCCCTTGGTTTGCTCTTAACGGGTGGGAAAACCCCATTAAGTGTTTGTGAAATATGTCTTAAATACAGGAATTTTAATCTAGTGGTCTAATAAATCCCTCTCCTCTACTCAAATGAAAGCCTTAGGTTTTCCGGCATCTGTTCAATTATTTGTTCACCAAAACTTTCTTACACAAACCTGACCCTGAGAACTATGATTTGGGAACATTTCTTCCATTGGGGCATATAATTTTTAAAAGCACATCTTTCAAAGAATCAGGAACGTTGACAGGTGTATTTCATGGTAAGATACTAGTTTAGAAACGTGCCTGGAATTCCTCGTCTTCTGGAGTAAAAGCCATGAAATCTCTATGACTGCCCCAGGATGTGACAACTCATAATATTATAAGACCTAAGACCTCATAATGTTCAAAGTCCGTTCTTTTGCTGCAAAGTTTGATGGCCATCTCAAAAGTATACTCTCCTTTTAAAGCATATTTCATGAGAGTTGGAAAGTTTCTCCTCAGCACAAGCCACAAAGAGCACCAAGCTAGACCTAAATATATTAATTCAGCTCTGCAACATATTTCTGTTGACTGTTTTTTTTTTTTTTTTCTTTTCCTTTGGCCAGAGTGTTTATTAGGAAACTCTGGGTATATTTGCTGGAGGTAAATTTCATCTTCATATTGGGAGCAACAGGGTAAGATGTCATTTACATTTGTGAACAAGGTAAATTTTTTTAGCCCTGACTACTTTATGTTTATTTCCTAAAATCAAAGGCATTTCCCATATAACCAAATTATAACCATCAATAAATATCAGGAAGCTAACATTGATGTACTGTTACCATGTAGTTCTCAGATCCCATTCAAGTTCCACTCAATGAGGTGTCTGTAGCAAAAGTCCAGTTCAGAATTGCTTGTTACATTTAGTTTTCATGTCTCTTTCATTCTGCTTCATTCTAGAGCAATTCTTTAGTCTTTTCTATACTTTCATGTGTGGCCATTCTAGTTCAGCAGAATGGGGCAAAATATACTTCAAGGTAAACTATTTCAGTGGGGAACCCACCTATACTGCGACTTTTAACACTGGAAATAGGAAGGAAGTCTGTTCTAGCAACCATCTGGAATGAGTATTACTCTAAAAGTTCACTTGAATCCATGGACATGATGTGGTTCACTTCCTCTTGCCCAACTGGTAGGTCTCATCACTTATGGATGCAGTTCTCTTTTTCTCCCCCCACTTATTCATTCAAAATATCTGAATGTCTATTAAATGTAAGGAGAAAGAAGCCATATGTGTACTTTCTCACTGAATCTGGACCTCAGAATCCTTCTCAACACAGTGTCCTGGGCAATGTGAACCCATTTCTCTCTGTTGGCACCCTAGAGGCAAATAAATGAGAAAACACAACTTAGGTGGCTGGGATTCCCACACACCACGTGAAACAGGGCCTTGCATGCAGAAAATACTTGTTGAATGGATTTAACTTGGTGTGAAAATAGTCTTTCCTTTCAAGGTAGGAGAGGAGAGGAATCAAAGAGGAAAAATAAAACAGAAAACCACATCCTATAATACTGAGTTACGTATGTGCTTGTTCCCTTTGTTGCTTATCCTGAGGAGGAAAGATGCCTGGAAAATCTGAGTTGCTAAAAGCTGGGATTGTCCCAGATACTACTGTGCACATAAAAGAGGAAGCGGGACTGAGTTCATTAATCGTGACTAAGAAAACCCTTAACGCTTTTTTCAGTTTGTGATTTTAGAGAGCATCCCTTCAAATCAGTATTGCTCTGCCGAAGTTCTCTTTCAGAGGCTGGACATTTCTCCTGAAGATTCTGTCATCATTCAGAGTATTTTTAGAAGTTGAGTTTTTGGGAGTGGGGGGTGGGAAAGAGGAGTATATTCTTCAGATTCTTGTTTGATTTTTTTTGGACCATTTCTTTCTTGGTGGCCAGATCTGCAAACTTTGAGGGTAGCTTTAACCTGGGGAAAGAGTCGAATATCACTCAGGGAGAAGCATTAAGAATAAAATGGGTATGACAGATTCTAGGTCCATCCACCTCACTACAAACAACTCAATTTCATTTCTTTCTATGGCTCAGTAATATTCCATTGTACACATATGTGCCACATCTTCTTTATCCATCTGTCGATGGACACTTAGGTTGCTTCCACGTCCTGGCTATTGTAAATAGTGTTGATTGTCCTACAGAGGGAAGTAAGTCAGAAAGAGAAAAACAAATACCGTATACTAACACATATATATGGAATCTTAAAAAAAAAATGGTTCTGAAGAACCTAGGGGCAAGACAGGAATAAAGACGCAGACGTACAGACGTAGAGAATGGACTTGAGGACACGGGGAGGGGGAAGGGCAAGCCGGGACGACGTGAGAGAGTGGCATGGACATATATACACTACTAAATGTAAAATAGATAGCTAGTGGGAAGCAGCCGCATAGCACAGGGAGATCAGCTCGGTGCTTTGTGACCACCTAGAGGGGTAGGATAGGGAGGGTGGGAGGGAGATGCAAGAGGGAGGGGATATGGGGATATATGTATACGTATAGCTGATTCACTTTGTTATACAGCAGCAACTAACACAACAATGTAAAGCAATTATACTCCATTAAAGACATTAAAGGGAAAAAAAAGAATAAAATGGGTGATTCACTGAGTTACATTCATTTGGGGTCAAACAACTAGGGTGCAAACATGAATGTTTTAAAAAATGAATGCACGGCATAATTATAATGCGTTTTGTGCTTTGCTTTGAAATGTCCATTTAGGCATTTCCAAAGGCCATTCCCCAAGAGGAATTCCAAGAGCATGTGGGGTGATGGCTCGGAATTTGTTCTGTGAAAATACCCTCTGGAAGGGGTCTCTCTTGAAAAGCGGTCCCTGTGATGAACTCATTCTGGTGCATTGTCACTTTATCATTGCCTTACATTTCTTCCTCAGCTAGGGCCTGGAAGAGAGGGGCCCCAAAAAGTGAGAGAAGAATCGACAACATTTAGAATGGATAAACAACAAGGTCCTACTGCATAGCACAGGGAACTATATTCAATATCCTGTGATAAACCATCATAGAAAAGAATCTAAAAATAAGAATGTCTGTATAACTGAGTCACTTTGCTGTACAGCAGAGATTGGCAAGACATTGAAAATCAACTATACTTCAATTAAAAAAAAGAAGTAAAAAAAAAAAAAAAGGGTAATTAACGGTAACAAGATAGGGGAGAGGGAAAGGAAGGAAGGAGAGCAAAAATTGGGCCCTGGGGGTATTTGGGGAACCTGCCTTTGGCTACGTCCTGTTGCCTTTTGACTGCTGCAAGGCTGGCGCTCCTGTGCTCAGAGCCATCTGACCTGCGGATGGCCGGAAGCCGACTATGACAGAGGCCTGAGATATTGCAGATCGGGTTGGGGAAGGGTCAAAATCATTAGTCACAGGAGACGAGAGGAGGAGGAGGTGGGGAAGTGGGTGCAATGGAAACGGCTCCCGTGTTGGAGCCCAGAAGGCCAACTCTGAAGAATCTGGACCCTTCTCTTCTCAAGTCACTCTTCCCTCCTCGTCTTCCTCACCCCTGCCCTCTCCACCACCCGCTCCAAACTCCCAGAGGCCCCTCTCTCTCTGGCCCTACTGATTCCCTCTCCGCTTGAGTTCTATGCTCTCACTAGCCCTGTTTCTTTTTTCCTGGCAGCCTCTGCAAAGGCTGGATCTTACAGGCTGGCTTTTTTCTCTGACTGTGATTGGTTGGGTCGGCCGGGAGGCAAGCCAAGAAGAAAGGAGGGACTTTTTGAAAGTCTTTTTAGTACCTGTGTTGTTGCCCCCAATCTCCCCCCATCACTCAGCCTACTTTGAAATTAATGAATGCACAGCTCGGAGAATGCAGGCTTTATGTAACAAAACCTCTCCCTCGTTCTGCCCTGCCTCTGAACCCTTGCCTGGAGCGTTTTCGTGAATTTGAGGCTGTTGACAGGGGGTGGATTGACAGCCCTTGATTTGGGAGGCTTCCCTCTTTGACTGAAGACAGGTAGAAACAGTGGTGGCAGCTGCACCCAAAACACTCGGGCTTTTTCTGTCCCTCTCCGGGCCACACCCACCTTGGGGGCGGGGCTGAGCTTAGATGCTGCCTCTCCCGGAAGCCTTCGTGAGAGTCCTGGATCCCCACGAGTCTCAACTTCCCCTGCACATTACAATCATCTGGGGAGGTTTAAAGAGTCTGATGTCCAGGCCACACCCCAGACCAGCTGAACTAGAATCTCTAGAGGGAGGACCCACGCATTAGTCATTTTTAAAACTCTCCAGGTGATTTCCAGGAGCAGCTAAGTTTGAAAACCAACAGTCTGGACCAGTGCTTCTCAAACTTGAATTTACAAAAGAATCTTCGGGGGGGGGGTGCAGTTAAAATGGAGATTCTGATTCAGTAGGTCCGGGGTGGGATCTGAGCTTCTGCATTTCTCATTTGCTCCCAGGAGGGTGATGGCAATGCAGATGGTCCGTCGACTACACTTGGAGGAGCAAAGTCCTAGAGCTTGTGTTGTGTATCAGAATTGCCCAGAAGACCTGTTCAAATGCAGATTCCTGGGCTCCATCCTCAGAATTCCTGCTTCAGTGGGTCTGGATTGGAGGCCTGAGAATTTGCATGCCTACCGATTTCCCTTCGCTGCTGGCCCAGGGACCATACTTTGAGAACCACTGGCCTAGACTGTTTCAATAATGCCCCTCTGCTGGCCTCCCGGGGCTCCGGTACTGACTTTATTGTAGCGGTTGCTAATTCAATCAGCCGTTATTTACTGAGGGCACCCATCATGGTCTAGGGCCGGTACTAGGCACATAGTAGGAAGCAATGCTAGGTAGCCATTTCCAGCAAAAGCTTTAAATATGGAACATGAGTTACGACCTAGGTTTTCTAGCTTTTTAAATGAGGCCAATCATTTCATTCTCTGAGCCTCATTTTCCTGATCTGCAAAATGGGAATCATACTAGTACTTGCCTCACAATTTGTTGTAAGGATTGAGTAAAGTAATACACGGTAAAACCTAAAAAGAGGGCTTAGTGTAGAATAAGTGCTCATTACCTTGTACCATTTATTATAATCACTGTTACTATTGTTAGTAGCACAGATACTTCTTTAAAACCTCTTGTAGTTTTGATTTGCATTTCCCTAATAATTAGTGACGTTGAGCATCTTGTCATGTGCCTACTGGCCATCTGTATGTCTTCTTTGGAGAAATGTCTATTAAGGTCTTTTTTTTTTTCAATTGGGTTGTTTGTTCTTTTGTTGTTGAGCTGTATGAACAACACGGTCCTACTGTACAGCACAGGGAACTATATTCAATATCCCGTGATAAACCATCACAGGAAAGAATATAAAAAAAGAATGTCTCTATGTGTATAACTGAGTCACTTTGCTGTACAGCAGAGATTGGCACGACATTGTAAATCAACTACACTTCAATTAAAACAAAACCCAAAAAATCCTCTTGTATATTGCAGCTGCCTGTTTATGCATCTACCTTCCCAAACTTTGAGGTCAGTGTTCACATCTGTGTACTCATTACCCAGCAGATACCTTGCACATAGTAGGAGCTCAATGAAAAGGTGTTGAGTGAGTGATGGGAGCCCTATCTGGCCTGAGGCTCTGTGTCACGGCTGGTCATCCGTGGATGCTCTCAGCCGGCAGCCCTCTCTGGGAATCACTCATGCAGTTAGAAAGAGCCGTTGCAACAATCTGAATGTTTGGGTCCCTCCCAGAATTCCTATGTCAAAATACTAACTCCCAAAGGTGATGGTATTTGATACATGGCCCTTTGGGTGGATGTATCAGAGAGACAGGCAAGCACAACCCAGGCTATAGCTTTTATAAGTCTCAGCCTAGAAGTGACTCACATCATTTCCATTTATAGGCCATGGGATGGAACTAGTCACAAGGCCCCACCTTACTTCCAGGGGATTGGAAAGCATCATCCCGTCTCTGCCCAGGAAGGAGAGGAGAGCCAGGTATGTGCGCGCACCAGGAATCTACCACATCTGCGCCAGTGTTTAAATCTCCTTATGCCTCTTAATATTTGCTTTTTTTTTCCCCAAACAAAACTGAAGGTCCAATGGTAGAGCCACACATGTATTTTTTTTTTTTTAAATCACAAAATAACTGTATAAATGCACTGTGATAAGTGCTATCAAGGTAAATTTTAGGATGACATGAACGCATATATCAGAGGGCATTGATTTAAAATAGGGTAGGACTTTGGGTCCGTTTTGTTCTCTCAAGTATCCAGAAAATACACGGAATATTTATGAATAAATGTAAAAGCAAGTGCTCAAAGTATTTGTTGAATAAATGAATAAAAAAACGAATAAAAAAAAAAAAAGAATAAATGGTGTATTCTTGAAAACCCCATCGTTCGGTTAAAAAAAAAAAGAATGTTGACTCTCTACCTAATAGCCGCTCCCCAATTTCCTTCTAGTTAACAGTACCAGTGAGGGTTCTACCAGAGGGAAAAAAGAATCAAAAAATGTATATATTATACACACACACACACACACACACACACACACACATACATACACACTTGAGTACTGAGCATGCGTCTCAGGTCACACACACATGCACATCTGAGTACTGAGCATGCACCTCAGGTCACACACACATGCACATCTGAGTACTGAGCATGCGCCTCAGGTCACACACACATGCACATCTGAGTACTGAGCATGAGCCTCAGGTCACACACACATGCACATCTGAGTACTGAGCATGCGCCTCAGGTCACACACACATGCACATCTGAGTACTGAGCATGCGCCTCAGGTCCCAAATCTGCAGGGCAGGCTGGCAGGCTGGAAACTCAAGGGCCAGAGCTGATGCTCTGTCTTGAGGCAGAATCCCTCCTTCCTCAGAGAAATCTCACTTCTGTTCTTAAGGCCTTTCAACTGATTGGATGAGACCCACCCAGATTATCAAGGATAATCGTCTTTCCTTAAGGCAACTGATTATAGATATTAGCCACATCTACAAAACACTTTCATAGCAACACATAAACTTAGGTGAATAACTGGGTACTAGAGCTTAGCCAGGTTGACACGTGAAACTAATCATCACACCAACAGAATTCTGATTTTGTTTTCCCTCCCTGCAGCAGCCCCGCACTTCAGGTCGTGAGTCATGCAAACTGGTTCCAGCATGGGCATGTGGGGAGGATGCCAAAGGCAGACCTCTAGCTAATTGTTCCTTGCTCATAACAGGGGACACAGGAAGGAGATGTCCCCTTTTCGGTCTCCGCTCGTGACATCTTCGTGAGCCAGGAGCTCTCATGGGGCCATAAGGAAGCGTGAGTAAGACAAACATGCTGAGAAATGACAGCAGAGAAAGATAAAGAGCACCTGGGAGTTTGATAGTGTCATTGAACTACTGGACCCCCCAGCCCTGGAGTTTCCCTTCCCCAGTTCCTCCTCTGTGAGTTAATGAATAACCATTGGGTGCTTCTTATTTGTAGCAGGGGGACCCTCCACTGATACAAGGACCCAAACCACATGTGCCTGACTATCTAATAAGAGTTGGTCACAACTGAATGAAATCTGCCACCTACAATACTTGACAGAATATAAATACACACACGTGCACAGGAAATCAGACAGGGGAATGGACTTTGCCAGTCAGAAAGGGTCAGATCTTGGAATTTTCCACCTTGGTGTCACAGAGGAGGATTCATTAACAAGGAGGTGCTCCTGTCATTGAACTCAGTTTCATTTCAGTGTCCTGACTCCACAGTTCATGGAAGAAGCAATGTCTGATTAAGTCACCTTGTCCGATCTTTACATCCCAATTATGCAAAGTAAATCAATGAGTGAGCTGTGTCCTGGGCCTGACACTGTCATTAACCGGCTGAGTGATCTGGTAAACATCCTCCCCTTGCTAGACCTCAGTTTATCCATCCACTCAATGTGTGATTTGGCCTGTATCAGTGATTCCCAAGTTCTTTTTAAGTTGAACCTACTTTTCAAATAAAATCTTACCTCTAGCCGCTCCTGGACACAGCAAATAAAATCAGAGTGGTACAACTGACCTGAGAGTAGAAGAAGTAATACTCTCTCCACGTGGAGTGGATCTCCATGGGATTCATTTTGAAAGTCCAAGGCTCCATTCAATACTATTATTTTAAATCTATAGAGCTTTCATTATTTTTATTCAAAAAATATCTATTGAACACATACTATATACCAAACACTGTTCTAGATGCTAGTACTAGAGCAATAAACACACACATTCTAGAGGAGGATACAGAGTGTAAACAATTGAATAACATATCAGACGATGGTAAATGCTAACAAGAAAAATAAAAATAAAGGAGTAGATTTATTTTCAGTTTTTTGAGAAACTGCCATACTGTTTTCCCCAGTGGCTGCACCAATTTACATTTCCACCAACAGTGTCCAAGGGTTCCCATTTCTCCACATCCTCACCAACGCTTGTTATTTGTGTTCTTTTTGATGTTAGCCATTCTGACAGGTGTAAGGTGATATCTCATTGCGGTTTTTAAAAAAAATTTTTTTTCTATTCTTTTTCAAATTCTTTTCCTGTATGACCCAGAAATTCCACTCCTGGGTATATATCTGAAAATAAAACACTAGTTCAAAAAGATACACGCACCCCAGTGTTCATAACAGCATTATTTGCAATTGCCAAGATATGGAAGCAACCTAAGTGCCCATCAACAGATGAATGGATAAAGAAGATGTATTATACACACACACACACACACACACACACACACACACTGGAATACTGCTCAGCCATAAAAAAGAACAAAATTTTGCCATTTGCAGCAGCATGGATGGACTTGGAGGGCATTATGCTAAGTGAAATAAGTCAGACAGAGAAAGACAAATACTGTATGATATCACTTATATATGGAATCTAAAAATCTACAAGATGTGACTTCCCTGGTGGTCCAGTGGGTAAGATTCTGCACTCCCAATGCAGGGGACCTGGGTTCGATCCCTCGTTGGGGAAGTAGATCCCGCATGCATGCCACAACTAAGAGTTCGCGTGCTGCAACTAAGAAGCCCACATGTTGCAACTAAGAAGCCTGCATGCTGCAACTAAGAGGCCACATGCCGCAAGTAAGAAGTCCACACGCCGCAACTAAGACCCGGCACAGCCAAAAAACAAAACAAAACCAAATCTACAAGCTAGTGAATATAATGTAAAAGAAGCAGACTCACAGATACAGAGAACAAATTAGTGGTTACCAGTGGGGAGGAGGGAGGAGCAATATAGGGATGGGGGAGTGAAAGGTACAAACTATTGGGTGTAAGATAGGCTCAAGGATGTACTGTATACACAATGCGGGGCATAGAGCCAATATTTTGTAATAACTGTAAATGGAAAGTAACCTTTAAATTTTGAACAAATTTTTAAAAATAAATATATAAACAAACAAAAAAAGAAGTAGGATGGGCTAAAGTGGGCACGGAGGTTGCTACTTATAAAGGATGCTAGGGGGAGCCTCCATCTCCTTGATGAAGGAATCTTAGCAAAGAAAGCCAGGGTGCTACCCACGGGGATATCTGGAAGAAGAATTATAGACTGTCCTTGAAGTAGAGAGAGGTGGTATCTTGTCTTATTGATCTGGGACTCAGATACGTCTGGGAGTGTGTGATAAAGTGATAGGACCCAAGCCCACAGGAGTGATTTTGCGTGTCTTGATTTGCATGAGAGAAAGGGAAATGTGAGGAGGAAGTGAAATATCTCAGAGAGGAAGAAAAGGGAAAGAATGGCAAAAATGACAGAAAACCTATTTCCCAGAAGAGAGAATCTTGGAATCTATTTCTGTATCCTTGGGGCAGAGGGAATAGAGGCAAAAGCTGCAGGAACTGATGTCACTAAGGTTTTGTGATCTGCTAGGCACCAACAGTTCTGATTTAGGTCCTAGGTGGCACCATGACAAGATGTGGCGCCATGTAGAGGTGAAGAGTATTCCTCTTATTTTTTTCTGGAACTCAACATGGATCTGACTTGAGGGAGATAATAGAGGGCAAAGGTACCCATGTTAACACTACCGAGGTATCAGCGTTGGAAGCTCTGGGAGGTTAGCTCTTGGCGTTAGCGTCAGTGCTGTCTCAATAGTGAGGCATTAGTAGTGTATCAACCAGTTTAGGTTAAGTTGTGCTGCAGTGAGAAATACCCCCAATCCCAGTGCTTCACAACAATGAAGATTTATTTCTTGCTCATGTTATATGTCCATGGAATAAACAATATCTTGGGCCTTGATGACTTTACGGTAGAGGGGAAAAAAAAAAAGAATATGGTAAAACCACTCAATGGCTCTTAAAGGATCTTAGAGCTGGTGCTTGGAAGTGGTATATGCCACTTCTGTCTATATGCCATTGGCCAAAGTATGTCACTTGACTGAGTGTGACATCACTGGAACAGGAACGCATAGTTCTCCCATAGAGTGAGATCTTAAATGAAGGATAGCAAACAGTATGAAAAATAATTCAATACCAAAATCAGTAAGGGAGCTTAGATTTGGAAGAACACAAGAAGACTCTTTGTAAATAAAGGCAAGACATCCCTAGAGAGTCTCAGAAATAATAAGAGCAGTTAACAGAAGATTTAATGTTTGGGGACATAAGCTAATGAAATTAAACTTACTTCTCTGAATATGACCTAAATCCTATCTCCCACTGCAGAGTCCTGGGAAAACTCAGGTCACACATTTCCTTATGGGGTGATCTTTTGGGGAATGCTGTTTTTGGATGTAGCAAGAACAAAAACGCTTTGCTACTAAGGACCAGTAAACTTTCAACTCAACTCTGAAATCCTGGCACTATGGTGTCTTAGTAGACAGCCAGTGAATTAACTAGAATGCTCTGGTAACCAGAATGTTATCATTAGACTAAAGCCTTAGATGATCCAACTATATTGAGTAGCTATTCTGGTTTCTATTGCTGTATAACAAACTACCCAAATCCGTGTGGTATAAAATAGCCATTTTATTATTCTAGAGGTTAGGGTTTCAGAAAGGGCAATATGAGAATTAGTTGTGTCTATTTCAGGATGCCTGAGTTTCAGCAGGAAAGACTCAAAAGCTAAGGGTGACTTGACAGCTGGGCACTGGAAGACTCTAACAGCATGTTCGTTCACATGTCTGGTGGTTGGTGCTCTGGGATCTCTGCTGCACTGTTGGCCAGAACACACGCACATGGCTCCTCTATGCAGTCTTCCTATGTGGGAATAGAGTACAGGCTTCCTCACAGCATAGCAATTGAGTTCTAGGAGCCTGGATTCTCAGCTGGGAAACCAACATGTGACTTTGCCATGAAGCTGATTGGGCTTCCTCACAGCATGGCAGCTGGGATCCAAAGGTGAGTGTCCCAAGAGAAGCAGGCAGAAGCTGTGCTGCCTTTTGTGACCTATTCTTCGAAGTCATGATGCTACTTTCACTACCATCACAAGCCTACCCAGATTCAAACAGAGGGATCACACTGCCTCCTTTCAATGAGAAGAGGGTCAAAGTCATATTGTAAGAATAAGTGATGAGACTGGAGATGGTATTGCAGCTAGTTTTGGAAAATACAGTCTGCCATAGTATCTACCACATGTTGGGATGTCTGGGAGATCTACGATTACCCTCAATGATCATCTCTGTTCAGTGAGGTAAGTATATTTTACTTTTTCCTATATCCTAAATAGGATTACCATGCTCAGTGCCTTTCTCATAATTTTAGAATCACTGTTTCTCTGAGATTAAGGGTCTGGAACTTGGTTGCTGTCATAGATCTCTGGGATGATTGATGGGTATTTTAAGAATAACAGGTATCTTTCTAGAAGTGGGGAATCTGCCCAACTGGCACGGAGATTGGTTAGACCAGCAGTGGGAATACAGTTCTGAGGTCCTGTTAGCTATCCCCACTTATTCTGGAGAAATATCCTCCCTGCATATTTTGGAGAAATTTTGGGGATACAGGGAAATATCTCTATTGTGCTTTGATAGCCCTAAGGAGGGAGACTCACTGCTTTTCCCCATTTTAGGAACCTCTGCAACTCTGAGGGCCAGAAAATTTCCCCTTAAGTCTAACCTCTGTCTTTTTTGCTTTATTGTCAATCCATTGAATCCAAGCTTATTCAAGTTCTCCATGAGATCTCTTCCCCTACTGCGGTGACCATAAAGAACTCATGTTGCAAATGATGCAGCTAACTGACAGATATCAATCAGTGCTGCCATCAGCCTGGGTCCTGGAGTGGCTACGTGGAGCAGAGCCCCTTGACAGCCTGCCCTGGGCATACAACTTGAGTAAGAAATCAACCTTTATTATATTGAGTCACCGAGATTCCAGGGAAATTGACTTCAGCATAGCCTCACTTTGTCTGACTAATACATCTCCGAACACACCAAGCCAAACTGATTGTCTCACGAGGATCTTTGTTAAAGCTGATGTTCTTCCTTAATTACTTCCCTCCTCTGGCAATCCAAATCCTACCCATCTCCCACAACCCATTTAACCTGTAACACCTTCACTGGTAGCTCTAGCCAACGATAATATCTTCCTGTCATTCATTCATTTCACAAATAATTCTTGAGTATTTATGACGTGCCAAGTGGATTCAGTAACAATTAATGCACCTAAGTACTAAGTAGACAAAGTACCTGTTTCCTGGTTTCAGCATCTCCCTAGGTCCTTTGAGTCTCTGATTATCTTCTTTTTTCTCAACCTGCTTATATGATCTCCTGTTGTTACAGTTTTAAATGTATTTTGGCTGACCCGAGAGGATGCTCTTGCGCTTAAATAACCTTTCTTTCCCTTCCCTTCCTCCTCTCTTCCCTTCCCCTCTGTGAATTCGTTGCCTTGGGCTGTCAAATAAACACATTGCTAGGAAGGTCACCCCAACCTGTAGGAACTTCCTCCCTGTCAAGAAGCTGGTTCATGCGTCACTGGACATAATCATCGTGGAATGTGAATGCACGTGCTTTGCTCTGTGCTCTAACTCCCATGATGCTTGGACCTGGACTCAGTCAGCTGCCTGGTTTTCAGAAGTGAGGTTGACCCCTTGGGGCAGAGGAAAGCTTGTCTTGACATAGTCATGCCCACGTGGAAGCTGTGTATGTGCCAATATACACAGGACCAAAGAGTTGAGGCAGCTGTATGGATTTTGGCTCCACCAGGAAAGGCACTGCAGGTTTGGGGAAGCATAGCCTTTGCTTGCCTTGACGCTCTGCTCTAGAGGTAAAGGAACCTGTAATTTCTGAGCTGAGAGGCAAACCGTGGTATTCAGAATCCAGATTGGGAAAATGACCTGCCCACGATAACACGGCAAGTAGGGATCAGAGCTAGAAGCAGAAGCTGGGATTCATGGCTTCTAATGCAACGTTCTTCTTTTGATATCACACTCTGGCTGCACTTTTCAGGGCAAGTAGTTTTTCTCAGGTTCTTTTATGAGGCAAAATTATCTAAATAATAATATTATTAATAATAAAATAAGCATTTGCTATCTTATCAACACTTTATGTCAAGGTATAGAGAGGAGGGACTATACGTATACTAAGAATGAATGTATCCTCACATGAGTAAGATATTATTATTATCCCCATAATACAGATGAGGAAATTGAGGCTCAGAGAGGTGATGTAGCTGGCCCAGGATAACTTAGCTAGAAAGTGGCAGACCCACGATTTAAATCCAAGTCTGAGAACTCTCAAGCTGACCTTCTCAACTGCTAATCTAGTGACCCTGAGGACTTGTGACTCTTGTGTGTTTACAATCCATTTAGAGCTTTGAACTTCTTGCCTGAGCCCAGGGTGACTCATGGATAAGACTCAGTTTCCTTACCTCTGGGGAATAACAGGACTAGTTTTATCTTCCAAATGGAAACCAGGAGCTGGAGTATCCTAGGGCGGGAACTGAGTAGGCATTCAAGAAATGTTTGTAGCATGCATGAGGTCAGTTGAGCCCAGCTTGGGAAGTTCTTTTCAGTCCTTTCTGTTTAACCATGAACTCTTTCTTGAATTTTCCCAGTCCAAACAGCTTTTTGAATATGAGAAAATATGGAAAAGCATTCTTCATGGTAAAGAGAAAGGAAATCTGGCGAGGAACCAGTTTAATGCAAAGAAGTTATCCATTCAATATCATTCATTGACCATTGCAGATGTGCCAAGTTCTGCGTCAAATGTTAGGGATAGTTTAGTGAACTGGCCTTTGCTTACCTCTTCAAGCTCATCTCTTGCTGGAACAACCACGTCTATCATCTCTAGCCACTCTAGCTGCCTTGATTTTCCCTAAACATGGCAAGGTCACTCCTGCCTCAGGGTCTTTCCGCATGTCTGATATGATTTGCCCTGAGATCCTTTTTTTTTTTTTAATTAATTTACTTTATTTTATTTATTTTTGGCTGCGTTGGGTCTTCGTGGCTGTGCGCGGGCTTTCTCTAGTTGCGGAGATCAGGGGCTACTCTTCATTGGGGTGTGTGGGCTTCTCATTGCGGTGGCTTCTCTTGTTGTGGAACACGGGCTCTAGGCGCGCGGGCTTCAGTAGCTGTGGCACGTGGCACGTGGGCTCAGTAGTTGTGGCTCACGGGCTTAGTTGCTCCGCGGCATGTGGGATCTTCCTGGACCAGGGCTCGAACCCATGTCCCCTGCATTGGCAGGCGGATTCTTAACCACTTCTCCACCAGGGAAGCCTCTGCCCTGAGATCCTTAAGTGAGAACAATTTCCTATGTTCAGATCTCAATGTGTCCTCCTTAGAGGGCCCTTCCTTAGCACTCGATTTAATTGCTTTTCCTCCCTCTGTTACTCCCTATGGTGTCTCGCTGAGGTCTTTACTCTGGAGTCCATACTGCTATCTGAAATCATCTAGTTCGCATTTCCCTTCTTCCTTGTCTGTCTACCTAGACTAAAATTTAAGTTTCCTGCAAGCAGGGATCTTCTCTGTCTTGTTCTCTGCTGTGTCCCCAGAATCAGAAATGGTGCACATAGACTGGATTAGTAGGTCCCTGATGAATCCTAATTGGGCAAGTGAATGAGAGACAGTGATTAAGAGAAGGGGGTGGGGTTCAAATCCTGGCTCCTACAGTCACTAGCTGTTAAGAGTTTTGCAAGTTAACCTCCTCGAGCCTCATTGTCCGTAACTGTTAAATTGGCACAATAATATTTATAAACACTAAAAGAATTGCATGAGGTAATGTAAGCAATCTTACTTGGCATGCAGTGGGCACTTGAAAATGGGAAAACCATTACTACACTTATCTCCATCAGCATCAACATCATCGCCACCATCACCGTTGCTTAGAGTGGAGAGAGGACCAGAGAAGATAAAGTTAGAGGCTGGGAGCTTACTTACGATGCTATTATAATTATCCACTCAATACCTCCCATTACTGAGCTCTTTCTACCCGCCAGACCCTGTGCTAAGTGCTTGATGTGCAATATCTCAGGTAACATCACTCTGAGACTTATGTGTACATCAGACAAAAGTGAAAGCCAGCAGAATTCAAAACACTTTCCCCTGCTTCTGTCGCTACTTTGAGCCTTATTCTGATATCCCTACCTTGTGGGGCATTTGCCCAAACCAGAGAAGATTCTGCACCATGGAAACTTGGACGATAGGCCACTGTGAGTTTCATGGCCTGTGTCCCAAAGGAGTAGTGCCAGATACCATCCTTCTATGGGATCATAGTTTTATCACCTTTAACACTAGGGTTGGTGGAGGAAAAGCTCGTAGATTCATCGTGAGGCCAGGAACAGCTATGCCCAATAGCGTCAGCACACGAATGGGCTTCAGACCCATATTCTTTTCTCATCTGCACCAGAATTGCTCTTTGACCAAAGTGGAATTGCTTCAGGGAAGCATTACTCTGCCGTATGTCAGCCTCAACAGATGTGCCAGGTCCAGGATGGACTTATCGCTGCTATGATGTTGTGTAAAAACCTCAGACCTAGCCACAATTTCCCATGTTCCTTCCAAGGACTTCTGAGAGGCAGACAGATGCCTTCATCAGCTATAATCTGAAGGAAAAACAAATCCCTACCAAGCGGGTAGGACTGAGCTTGGGTCTGCGAAGAAACCTCACTCATGAGTCCAGCGAAGTTTCCTTGTCTTCTGGTTCTAGGCAGATCTTGCCGATCATCCAGAACGGTCCTCTGGATCACTTTGAGGTATCTCCATTAAGTTCTCCCATGTCCTTCTGAAGCTTTTATGGGATGAGAGACTCAACCAGATTTTTTTAAAACTCGTGAGTGGTTTATTATTTGGAAATCTTAACCCCCATTGATGTTCTTTTGAAGGAAGCTTACAGGGGTCGGCTGGAGGCATGAAAGTAGAAAGTTCCTCTACACACTTAGAGTGACGGTGACATGGACAATTACCCTCCATAAATATAGTACTTGCACAATATGAAGACCTTTGAGATCATCTGCTGTAGGAAAGATAGAGAAGGTTCTTCTCAAAGTCTACCTTGGATCGACTGGTGGTGGCTCCCTGAAACTTTGAGTTGAAATGGATTCTGAGACTATATCTGGGATATGCAGGAAAGAATAAAAGGATCAATTAGTGATGTCTGTGACGGGTAGGACAGTCAAGAGTTATACGACCTGTATGCCAAATATAAAATCTCCTACCTATGGTCCAATTACCCCCTTTTCCAGCTGGGTCACCGGAGCCCCAAATATAAGTTACTTGCCCCAAATTATATAACATGCTACTTACTAGTTAACTCCAGTCCAGCACCTTTTCCACCACATCATAAGATTCAGCTCTCATCAACCATGAGAGAAAAAATGCAAGGTGATGAAAGAAAAACATTGTATTGAGCAAGACGAGTTCGTTTATATGGTCTCCACCAACATCTGACATATTGGTGACTGACACATGTGGTTTATTCTAAAGCCGCCCCCATTTTTAAAATTTGCAAATAGCCTCAATGCCTGAATTATTTTAATGGGCCACTTTGTACCAGTCTTTCACAAGCCGTGGGAACTTTTTTGAATTGACACAGTTGGATTAAGATTATTGTGAAACGGCAATGGGGCTTTCACAGGGCATATCCAAGAGACAGGGATTGTTGACTTATTTGCTGAGTGATGGACCCTTACCTCCTCCAGCAAATTTTATCATGCTGCCCAAGTTGTTTTCTATCAGGAAACTGGGAAGTTACACTAGTGGTAGAATTGTTTGAGGGTTTGAGGCTAGCCCCTTCTCAAGAACCTCAAAATTGCTTTGAAGTATTGAATAATTTGCCTTTAATTTATTGAAGTGATACGTTACATGACCCTGATCCATTTTCTCCTATGGGATCCTCTCCCAGACCTGCTGGCACAGCTGACAAATAAATACTGGGCATCCCTGGAGGATGGTGTGAGGAGTGGGAAGAGAGGAATCATATTTATTTTTGACGCACCCTGGAGACCTTGACATTAGTGTGTGTCCATCTCTCTTCTCAATTCCATGAGTTGATGCTTAAAACGATCTCTGGTTATTGTGAGGGAGGAGGCCAGTGTGAGGGGGCATCTGGGATCCAACCCAGACAAATGGTGGGAAAGCAAATATCTCGACAGACCAGTACAGGAAATTCTCCCTTCTTCAGAAGACAGATCTGTCCTCCTCGTTTAATCCCCAGCACAGCTGCACCGCTCATGGCATGGAGACATATTGAATGAAAATGGATTCTGATTTGGGAAACGTAGTGGCAAATCTAATTTCAGATTACTCCTAATTTCAGATTACTCCTTTTCCACAGTCTCGCCCCACTGCGGGTTTGAGTCAAACCATAGAATAGGGACATTACCTGAGGCAGAAATTGAATGCCTATTATTGGAAATGCTAAAGCTATGGTTGCCTGCACCACGACCGCCCAGAGTGGCCGCCATTCACCCAGTGCCTCTTATGTGCCAAGTACCCTCCCCATCTTTTCTTTAGTCTTTACAGCCCCTTTGTGAGGTTACTCCTCTCTTCTTCCATTTCACAACTGGGGAAACTGAGGCTCAGAGGAGGTATTAGTTAGATTCCTTTTCACTTAGTCATTCACTTATTAAATATTGTTGCTCCCTTAATAGTGTGCCAAGAATTCCATGTAAATGATGAATGAAAGACAACATTTTAAAAGATGAGTTAAAGAAAGGGCCAGCAGTGCAAAAGACTGGGAAATCTCTGTTCCAGGTGGAGGGAACAGAATGTGTGTCTTTGGGGTTTCAAGTGATGGAATCCAGAAGCTACTTTAAGGGAAAAATAAAGTTCTACATCATCCCCCAAAGGCAAGGATGCAGGTGCGTTTGGGAAGGGATGAGAAGGAGGAACTCAGAAAATTCGACTTATTGGGGCTTCCCTGGTGGCGCAGTGGTTGAGAATCTGCCTGCCAATGCAGGGGACACGGGTTCGAGCCCTGGTCCGGGAAGATCCCACATGCCGCGGAGCAACTCGGCCCGCGAGCCGCAACTACTGAGCCCGCGCGTCTGGAGCCTGTCCTCCGCAACAAGAGAGGCCGCGCTAGTGAGAGGCCCGCGCATCGCGATGAAGAGTGGCCCCCGCTCGCCGCAACTAGAGAAAGCCCTCGCGCAGAAACGAAAACCCAACACAGCCAAAAAAGAAAAAAAAAATTCGACTTATTGATACATTTTTTTCTCTTTTCTGTACCTTAGCTCCATGGTTCTTTTTCCCCCCATCTATACGGGAGTCAAAGAGGACCACTACCAAACTCCTATACGTAGATTAAGACAATGAAACAGAGTAACTCTCTCTCTCTCTCTCTCAGCCCCAAGTTCAGATTCCTGGGCAAGAAGTTTTATTGGCTTAGCCTGAGTCAAATGTTTACCTATGATCAAACATCAGGGGCTGGCGGTAGATGGATTCATCGTATACAATATGGCTTCTGAGGGCCAATCACTGGGGTGAAGGACTCAGTTAAGGTGACCATTAGATGGGGGAACAGATGGCGTATTTTGAGCCAGCCAGACCAAACACCAGAGGAGACGATGACTTGAGACCATCCCACATGAGGGATGGTGTGAGATGGCAGGGCCTGGCATATTCTGGAAGCTCAGTTGCCGTCACGAAATGATGGGCCCAAGGCAAGGCGGACACAGTTCCTTTGCAATCATGTTCCAACTACCACATGGAATCATGGACCCAGATGCTGCCCGAATCTGCTAGCCCGGCTTGGCTTCTTTAGTCCCCCGAGATCACCCAGAAAGATCAAAGAAAGCCCATCCTTGTCCAGCCAGAGATTGCTCAAGAGGCCAGTGACTGTTCCACCAGGGACAATTGCTGCTTAGCCCTGAAGAGGGAGAACGTGGGACCGAACTCTTTCCTCCCATGTAGATTAAGGAGCAACAGTACACCAAGGCTGGGTACCAGGTTGCAGAAATGAAGACCCGGTCACAGAATTAAAGAACATGATGTCCAGTGGGGGAAAGACATGAAAATCCACAGACAGTTATACAGGACTATTAATTTGTGTATTGTTCTAGTAAGAATTCGATGGGATTATTAAAAAAAAAAAAAACCAAAAAGAACAATGAAGAGAGATGAAATGAACTGTAAAAGTAAAATACATAAATGCACAAAGAGGATGAAGCAAGGGATAAATGAGAGAATAGGAAATAAGATGCAGGCAGGGGGTTAAATTAGTGGGTGGAATCAAGAGATTGGCTTTGGAGCCCTGGCGCTGTCTCTTCCAAGCATCGTGAGCTTGAGAAAGATAGTCTGCCTTTCTGCGTCCCTGCTTCCTCATCTGTAAAATGAAGATAACAGAAAGTGCATGGGGATTTTGAGATGAATGAATGACAGCAGGACTACACAGCACCTTTTAGACTGTAGGTGCTTATTAGAGGTGGGAGTGAGGTTTCCATGGTGGGCAAATGGTACTAAGCCTGAGATCATGATGCATTGCCATTTGCCTCTCCTCCCGAAAAGCTTCCTAACAAAGGTACTTGTTCAAACAAGAAGTAGGGAACAGGGCACAGCTTTATTAATACCTGATGGTAATTGATAACCCAGCCAGAACTCAATGACCCCAAACACTGAGTTCCCTGGTAGAGCTCTATTTGGACTTGGGACATCATCAAGCTTCCTGCTCCTATACCCTAATGACAAGTTCCCAGCCAGACTTGGCTCCTCATTTTGCATAAGGAGAAATCATAAGAGAGAAAAAAAAAGGAAGAGACCTATCTCAGGCCACCCCATAGAGGCCGACCCTGTCTTAGTCTTCTTCTCATATGGAGAAAGGAAGTACAAGAAGGAACTCATTCGGGTAGAGTGGCACCATATACTAGGAAAACAGCAACCAACTGAAAGGTCTGGGGATTCGATCATTTAGATTAGAAATTCATGCACGTAGTTCAGGCCAGTGCAATGGCAGAGTCAATGAGAGTAAGAAACATGGAGAGAGAGGTGAGATGCCCTGCCCTAAGAAGAGTCAAGAAAGATACCTAGAATGAACGTGTGGCATCTCTTATTAAGGCCAGCTCAACAGGTGGCAAAAGGCTGCACCTTTCCTCTAATTTCCATCCACATTTCCATCTACTCTAATCATCACCTCCCAACAGCCCCTTCCTCCCCAAGCACACACGTACACCATTTCAGTTGACATATAGTCACTGAGAATAAAGACTATAGTTTCTCTGGCTACTAGGTGTGGCCATATATCTAAGTTTTGGCTAATAGGTTATAAGAACTTTTCCAAAAAGACAGCTGGACCAGACCTCGTTCGCTTGTTCATTCGTTTGATTTCCTTTTTTGTCTCTTTCTCCTGAATACAACAGCTTGCCATCCTGGCAGCCAACTTGGATAATGAAAACACGGGCCACATCTTGGGGAAGCCACAGCAAAAATTTATAAGGAGCCTGGGCCTCTGGGGACATTGTGATGAAGAGGCTTCAGATTAGCTCTGGACTCCTTACCATCTGATTTATATGTGAAAGAGAAATACGTTTCTACGTTGTTCAAACTGCTGTCGGTTTGAATTCTGTGACAACTAAACTTAACTTTAAATAATACACAAGACTAGGAACCATTTTTTAAATATTAGAATTCAGAATCATAATTCAAAGTCATGGGTTTTTTGAAAAATACACAGATAAGTAAGATAGGTTCATAAAAGCTCTCTGCCTGTTATGATTGCAAACCAAGAGTCTTTGAGCCTCCACTGGTGTCACGTACTGTGCTGGATGTTACAAAAATCCAAGGATGAGTGAAATACACACCCTCCTTTTTAAAAATATGGAGAACAAGGCAAATGCAGAAGGATTTGCTTCATGTATCAGATGAGGCTTTCTGGTCCACAGAGGAAACAGCATTTGAAATGGATGTAAGAGTATGGGGGTAATTTCAGAAAAGTACTTTAGGAAGTGGTATTCCTTGGAGAGTTCATAGTAAGACTCAAGGACATAAGTGCAAAACCACTTTCCTCAATTTCAATATTTCCTTTTAATATTGTCCTCATTTAGTAAAAGAATCTCCTTGACTGCTTAATCATGTGGATTTGATTCCCAGTTCCTGTTATCTGTGTGACCTTGGCCAACTCACTTAATGTCTCTGAGCCTCTGTTGCCAATCTGTAAAATGGGAATAATGAAACCAGCCAAGGAAAGAGACTGCTATGTGTGTGCTCCTCTTCTTGCTGGGTGCATGGCCAAACATTTCCCTGCCTCTTTTTCTGTAAGAAGAGGCCATGTGACTGAGTTCTAGCCAATGGAAGGTGAGAAGAATCGATGGGCATCGTTTCCAGAACAAGGCTCTTCTAAGCATCTGTCTCCTTATGCTCTCTTTCCCTCTCTGTTGGATGGATTCAGAGTGGGTTGAGGCCCCAAGGCATGGCAGAGTTACAATACAGAGGGAGTCTGAGTGGATAAAAACTGCTAGGAATACCTGATTGAATTCCTACATGAGTGAAAAACACACTTGTATCGTGCGGAGCCACTAACATGTTGGGATTTACTTGTTATAGCATCTAGCACTTTCATAATTGATGTACTGGCCTTAAATGAGGTATAGTCGCCCCTCAGTATGCATGAGGAAATGGTTCCAGGATCCCTGGGTATACCAGAATCTGGGGATGCTCAAGTCCCTGTTATAAAATTGTGTCGTATTTGCATGTAAGCCATGCAATCCTCCCTCATACTTTAAAACCCCTTTAGATTACTTATGCTACCTAATACAGTGTAAATGCTATGTAAATGGTTACCAGCATGGCAAATTCAAGTTTTGCTTTTGGGAACTTTCTGAAAAAAAAATTTTTTTTCAAGTATTTTCAGTCTGAGGTTGGTTGGATCCGTGAATATGGAACCCTAAAATACAGAGAGGGCTGCCTGTAATTTATTTTAAAAACCTAACACAAAGTCTGATACATTGTCACTTCCTGGTAGATGATGGATGTTGGTCTTGCAGTTGTTGTGAGATGTTCAGACCAACCCAAGCAGGAGAGGAGTAGGGCCCACAAGTAACATCTTCTGCTGTACGTAATTTTTTGTACCACTTGCTGCATTTGGTCTTCATCTAAGTATAACCCAACATGATCACCCTTCCCGTTCCCCAGAGCTGTGCTCTTGGTCGAACAGGTTAGGCACTGAATGACTCTAGGGAACGTCACTGACAGCCTACAGTGTGACTTGTATGCCTTGCGGTTGTGCAATGCACAACTTACACAACCATCAGCTGGCTCTCCACTCAGGGCCTCTAATTAGAGGAAAACTAGGACAGGGAATGGGAAACGAATGTCATCTCATCTCTCATCATTCTTCTGCCCAGGCTCTACATCCCCCTGGAGTGTCACCTTCAAGCGAGAGGGATGCTTGTTTTATGGACAGCTGTATTCCCAGTGATCAGTAATAGGTGCTTGATAAGCAAAAAGAATCATTTGCGGTGTTACTCAGAGAAACACCTTTCCACCCTGGAAACGCTCTGAAGCTTCCATTTCTCAGCCAGCTGTTGGCACAGCTCTAAAGAAAACAAGGAAGCTCTTGCAATGAGCAGAACAAATGTTGCCATGCCCTAAACACATTGCTGGTGTCTAGCTCTGTGTCTTATTCCCCTGCCATGTGTGACCCCCCCATCTCAGAGGTTTGAAGCATTAAGTCATCACTCGAGCAGGTGAGAACAGCCTGTTAGGAGAGAACAAGCACACGATGCTAACTGACCCTCCCTCCAGCAAGAGTTCAGATCTGGCACCACAGGCGCAGAATCTTATTGTGTCCCTGCAGCCAGGCAGGACAGTGGCTACCATAGAAAATGTAGCCTGAGGCTCCGGATTGCTGGGTTTGATACAGATTTCATTCCGTCACGTGCGCCTCCGACCATCATGGCCATACGGTTACCCTGAATCATTGATTGGGTGCAGTGTTTTTCTGCCCAGGAACAGAGATTCTTTTGTTTTCTATTTGCTAGCAACTCAGTGACACCCACTGCTCCTTGCTAAAAGTATTTGCAAATGAAACATCTACCCATGCACTGGAAAACGTGCCTCTGACTTTGACGGAGCACCTGTGATGTGTCCCAAGCACCATGTTATACACGGAACACGTGCTGTCTCATCTACACCTGGCCACACTCGTGTGAATCAGGAAGTATCAGCCCCATTTTAGCCTCAGAGAAATTAGGAAAACATCCCAAGATAATATGACTAGTTAATGCGCATTGAGAACTTACTGCATGCGAAGCTGGCCCTTTCCTTTTTTCTTTTTTTTTTTAAAGAATCATTTTCACCAAGATCTTTATGTATTTATTTTTGGCTGCGTTGTGTCTCCGTTGCTGCGTGCAGGCTTTCTCTTGTTGCAGCGAGCGGGGGCTACTCTTTGTTGCGGTGCGCGGGCTTCTCATTGCGGTGGCTTCTCTTGTTGTGGAGCACGGGCTCTAGGCGTGTGGGCTTCAGTAGTTGTGGCTCGTGGGCTCTACAGCGCAGACTCAGTAGTTGTGGCTCATGGTCTTAGCTGCTCCACGGCATGTGGGATCTTCCCGGACCAGGGCTTGAACCCATATCCCCTGCATTGGCAGGCGGATTCTTATCCACTGCACCACCAGGAAAGTCCCAGAAGCTGGCCTTTTTCAAGATGCTTTTCTGGGCGGGCTTATTTGATTTTCACAACAATCCAAAGTCGGAGGTCATATTGCTGTGCCCATTCTACCAATTGGGAAAGCTGAGGCGCAGTTATCCAGGAAATGATGGAGCTAGGATTCATAGTCTGTCAGTCGGCAGCAGAGCCCATTCAGTTAATCCAATCCTGAGGCTGGGGTTTCACTGGATCCAACACTATCTGGCACCCTTCAGGCCCCAGTGCCTAGAGCACAGTCCAACAGGTTTTACAAACTCAAAAGTTTCCGGAGATCTGGCATGCCAATGAATGACATCGGCTGAGTATGAACACTTTCTATTGTTCCTGAGATAGGAGGCCTGTTGAGTGTTTCTTTAGTTGTTCTTTATTAGCTAGAGACATGGGTACCAGAACTATTTTATGCTCTTCCTAATTCAGCTCAGAGTAAGCCAGAAAACAAATAAATGTCTACAACACAGAGGCAGAATTTGAATTCAGGGAGCAGCTCCCCTTCAAAACAGTTTGCCTTTGGAAACCCCACGTGGTTTCCACCGCCAAGCTCAGCATCCCAGACAGCTGTGCACCCTAGGCTATGAGCAAAAGTGTTACACACTGTCTTTTAACTTCTTCAAGTTTCTGCCTCTTCCATTTAAAAAACAAAAGGAAGAAGATGATGCATAATGGATGGATACAAAGCTTGTCCTAATGTTGAGTCTCTCCTTCTAGCAAAGGGCCTTCAGAAGGTCCTGGGGTGGCTTGTGGATCTGTGATGGGGCAGCTGTGATTTCTGATCCCGGCTCTTGTCCTGCAACTGAGATGAAGGAACCAGACAACACGCTGGAGGTTTATGGATTCCATTGCTCTTTATGTGGCTTATTTCTTGCACGTGTTCCCTCTGCTTTGCCCAACGGGGAACACCACATCACAGGGTCGGTGTGAGTTGAAGAAAACTCTCCCTGACTCCCTGAAAATGGTCCCGATGGGATGCAGCCATGGGGAGAGGCTATCTCTGGCTGATCCCTGGCAGGGGAGATCCAGGCACAGCCTTTGGGAGGTAGGTGGTATCTGGCACATTTTAAGCAGCTGTTTTCTAAGTAATAATAATAGGAATAATGATCTAAAAGAGTAGGTCCCACATGTAGCTCTGCTTCTTTGAAACCCAGGTTCCTGGTCTTACTTCCTGAATTCTCAGTTAAGGAATGTTTGGTGGAACCCAGTAATCTGTGTGTTTAACCATCTCTCTGAATAATTCTTCATCAGTCACCTTGGCAGCTAATCCTGACATTCAAAAGTCACCGATCTAAAAAATGACAATGAGAAAAGAGAAAAACAAAACAGACAAACAAACAAAAATGACAATGCACTGTTCCTCGGCACTTCAGGAGCTCTCCTGAAATAATAATTCAAGGTTTTTCTTTGACGGTGACTCCTTCAAGAGGGCAACGCCACTGCAAGCAAATACAAGCATGCTTTCATCTAAAATAGTCTAGTCATTTACTGAACATTTACTATGTGCCAGGCACCGGACACAGAACTTTGGAGGCATCATTTTCATTTAATCCTCTAACACATCTATGGAGAGAATGTTGGAAAAGCATTCACTTCACAGATAAAGAAACTGTGGCTTGGAGAACACAATGGCTGCCTGAGATCCCCCAGCTAGGAGCTGGGATTTGGGTCCAGGTTAATTTGACTTCGTGTGATGCCTTCTTTGATGAAAACAGGGCAGGGATTATTATTCTGATTTTCCTGAAAAGGAAATTGAGACTGAGAAGGGTTTGGAGGTCTGCATTAGTTTCCTGTGGCTACTGTAACAATTTACCACCAATTTGGTGACTTAAAGCAACAGAATTCTGTTTTCTCACAGGTTTGGAGGCCAGAAGTCTAAAATCAGTATTACTGGACCAAAATTGAGATGTTGGCAGGGTGTCCTCTGCAGGCTCTAGGGGAGAATCTGTTCCTGGCCTCTTCCAGCTTCTGATGGTTGCAGGCGTCCCTTGGCTTGTGGCTGCATCACTCCAGTCTCTGCCTCTGTCTTCACATGGCCTTCTCCTCTGTGTTTCTCAAATCTCCCTTTGCGGTTTTCTTGTAAGGGCACTTGTCATTGAATTTAGGGCCCACCTGGATAATTTTAATCCAGGAGATCTCATCTCAAGATCCCTAATTTAATTACATCTGCAAAAACCTTTGACCAAATGTCACATTTACAGATTCTTGGTGGACATATTTTGGGGGGGACCAGCATTCGACCTATGGCAGGGTCCCCTGGCCAAGAAGGGGTAGAGGGGGACTTAACACAGATCTTGACACCACCCTGCATGTCTTGCTCAGGATTGTGTCAATTCTGAATGAGAGAAACCCAGCTCAATTTAAGCTTTTATGAGGGGTCGGGGGGACGGGGAAGGGAGGTAGCAGGTGATGCATTGTCTCTGTAACTTAAAAGGCCAAAGGGAGATCTCCCTGGGTTCAGGAAAGGCTCCCATTTTGTGGTCAGTGCTGAATCCACCTCTTGGACAGCCTTTCTCCACCCAACAGGTCAGATGACTGCTCACAGCCCAGCACCCACATCCTTCTCATTTAGTCCGTGGAAAGTGACTTCCCTTTCCATTAACCCCAGAGAAACAGTCTTGAAAACACTCTTATTGGCCTTGTCTTAATCACACGACCATCCCTGAACAAATCACTATGGTCAGAGAGATCATTTATTCAACAGCAATAATAAATATATATTGAGTACTTTCTCTGTGTCAGGAACTCTTCAAGGTATGTGGAAATACACCAGTGAACAGAAGACAAATTTCTACCCTCACAGGGCTTATATTCTAGAGGAAAATACAGAGAATTAACATACAAACAAATAAATTAAAAACATTTTAAACTACAATTCAATTTCAGATAGAGATTAAGTGCTTTGAAACAAACTGTTTAGGGCAATGTGCTAAAGTATGGCCAGAGGGCTCCTTCAGCCAGTACGACCAGTTAAGACCTCTCTGAAGAGGTGATAGGCGAGGTGTAACTCAAATGATGAGAGGGAAGCAGCTGTATGATTGTGGAAGGTCCTTCCAAGCAGAAAGGCTAGCAGGAGCTCAGGGAGTGGGGTAGGAATGACCTTAGAGGAACAGAAAGATGGGCGGTTCAGCTAGACTGCAGCACGTGAGCAGGAAAGAGTATGAGATGTAGCAGATAAGCAGTGAAGCAGAATCTCAACCCCAGAAGTTTGATTTCCAAGTCCTCTGCTCTTTAATTCTTCTCTATCCACTCCTGCTCAGCAGAGGCATATCTCTGGTCACCCAGAACAGATCTTCTGGTACATTGTGGCCCTCCTCTCACTGCATGGTTAGGATATTTTCTTTGAGCCATTGAAATATTTTAAATACCACACCACCTACCAGGTGGGTGCCCCCTGCTCTTCCAAGAATAGTAGGATTCAAGTGCAGAACTAAATCAAGTGTTAAGTGACTCTGTAAGTTCTCATTGGGTCTTCATCCAAACTCAAAGTTAGCCCAAGCAAAATGCTTTGGCAAAGTTTGTTTTGGTGGGAGTGGGGAAGTTGATGAACAATGTTTTCTCTTTTCTTTTTCACTTTCCTATGCCTCTGGGCTCATGGTTCTTGGCCAAGGTCAGAGGTACTAAAATACCACAAGAAAAAGACCTTTGAAGTGATCATCTGTTCAGCTGAGGGGGAGGTGGTGTTGCCCAAAGACTCACCCAGGAATGTAACCTTCTGGAGCTTTAGACAGAGTGCCTGGGAGGCCCCCAGAGACACGTGGAAGCCTCGGAGTTGATTTGGAAAAACATCTGAACTTCTGGTTGGGGCTCTGAGCCAAGGCTGTAGCCCTCTGGGAGACTTCATTTGCTCTCAGCCAATCAATGGAAGCCACCTGTTCAAGATCTGAGCTGGCTGGACCAGCGCCTTCAATTTCGGGAACCTCAGAGACCAGATGCTGAATTGCTCTTTCAGAATACACCCTGGAATCTCTTGTTCTCCAGTACAATGATTTAGACAAAGTTATTTGACCACACGAAAAGTGGTGGTATCATTGGTAGTTTCCACTAGACACTCGCTACTCAAAGTGAGACCCATAGACCAGAAGCATGAGCATCCCCCAGGAGAAATGCAGACTCTTGGGCTCCACCCCACTGATCTACTGAATCAGAATCAGAATCTGCAGTTCAACAGGATCACTGTTAATTTGCACGTACACTGAAGTGTGAGAAGAGCAGCGCTAGACAAGCTTTGTCATATATGCAGAGTGTTGCCATTGCTCCTGTTGTGTCCTTGGCAGGCATCAATAATCAATCACAGAGTTATTTCCTTCCAAGCACAGAATCTTTGCAAGTCATGGTTCCAGGTAGCACTGGCCAATGAACAGGAGTTGGTCCAAGATTAAATCTACCTTCTACACTAGTGTCAACACTTAAAAGAGCTCTGTGGCACTTTCATTTTCACCAATATCCTCCCAGTGCTAAGTATAGCAATGCACACATCATAAGTGCCTGATCAATGTTTGTGGAATTACTGCGTCCTCCCCTCGGCTTTTTGTCCTGTGGCATTTGTTCTATTCCAGTCCCCAATCCCAGAAAACTGGAATTTCCATTGGACATTCATACAGTCCGGCATATCTTCTGGGTGTTGTGTTTTGTTGTTGGGACTCACCTATTGGAAAGTTGAAATGAGTTTTTAAAGATGTTAGGGTCTGCATGAAGACACATGGGAACCTGTCTTGCTGGCAAGCGGGCCTCAAACCATGCAAGCTTTCTGCAGGACATGGCCCCTTGTGACCTAGCCCTAAAAGATGGCAGCCACGTGAACCGGGTTGCAGGCAGAGGTGGGGAGGGGGAGTGGGTAAGGAAGACAGGAATAGACAGGAGGCACGGTTGGACTAACAGAGCTCCAAAGACAGAGCAATAATGATTATAAATAGCATCCTCTTGACGGCCGTTTGATGTACTGTCCAAGGCCAGGTGGAAAATCTTTCCTTCCTTGCCTTTCCCCACTAATCGCTTTCCTCTCATTTTTCAATAAAGATTCTGAGTCCAGTCGGTCGCTTGTCTGGAGCATTTGTTTCCCATTAGAATACCTTTTGCGATTTCACTGTGTTATGCTAGATAATTGCTTTAATAACAAACCGAGGAAAGACTTTTGAACATTTTAGGAAGTAATTTTTTTTCTCCAACGAAAATCTAACAGACACTGACAGAGGACTTGGGAATAGTCAAAGAGGAAAAAAAATGGTGGTGGGGGGAGGTGGGAGAGGTACCAGAATTTATTGGCCAGCAGTTGCAGGTGGAGATCAGCATCCAGGGGTCTTCTCCCACTGCAAGGAGAGTTGTCAGGGGCAAAGATGCTCATGAACAGAGAATGAGGGGGCTTAAATATTTGGCAAGCTCGGGGTGGGTGAGCATGAAGAAACATCCTTCCTGTGATTAATAGGGAGGGAGCTCCAGGGATACGTATTAGTTTGGGAATAGAGATTGGAAGAGATTGCATTTGGGGGGGTGGGGCGTGTCTCTATGGAATTTGCCCATCGTGCCCAGGAGTACTCAAAACATTCTGTGTGTGAGTAATTCATTCAAAAGTGCTAAATGGCCTGACCAGAGAAAACAACAAAAATATCTATCTGTTCAGAAGCACGTAATGTACTTTGTCTTATTTAATTGCCCTCACAACACTTTGCCCGATAAAAAAATCAATAATGGATAACACTTATATAGTGCTTATGATGTCATGCTTCAAACCTTTTACATATATTAATGGGCATAAACTTTGCAATAAGCTTATAAGTATAATTTTTATCTGTTTTGCAGATGAGGAAACTGAGGTGCAGAGAGGTTAAGGTCAAGGTTAAGAACGCACAAAGGAGTGAGTAGCAAAGGCCAACATTTGTTGTTGGAAGTCTGACCCCAGAGTCTGCGTGCTTAGCCTCTGACTATACTGTCCCAGTTGTAACTGCAGAAATTACAGAATTATAGTATTGGGCTCCCTTGTATTGGCCCTCAGCTGTCAAAACAAAAATATGATGCCACGCTTATCCAATGTCTTATGTGTCAGGTGCCGTGCTCAAGCCAGTGGGAAGATAAAGAGGTGAAGGATGGCAGGAGCAGGGGCTGCCGCAGCTGCCCAGTGAGTGCTGACGGTGTTCTGGATTAAGGAGTGGCAAAGAGGACAGATGACCAGATTCAAAATATATGAGGACGTAAACGTGATAGGACTTAGCAATTGATCAGATGCTCAGACCCGGAGTGTGTACAGAGAACACAGTGACCATTGTAGAGATAAGAAAAGCAATGCTTGGCCCCTGGGGATGAAGTATCTCTGACATGACCCCGACTCTGGCTACTCCAGGAAGACACAGGTGGCAAATGGGTTTCATTTCTTCTGCCAACTCCAGTAGAATGCAAGCAGCTAGAGGCAAGAGATTTTGCTTTTTATCCAGTGCAGTATTCCACAGCACCCAGAACAGTGCCTGGCACATCTGAGGCCCTCGATTGACAGTTGATGAAGGAATGATTGGAGGCGGCTGTCACAAGGATTGGGGCTGCATCTGGACTCATAAGGGAAAGAGTATAGGAATCCGTCAAGGTCGGCAGCGGGTGTGGACTGGGGATATATAAGGCACTTATTGCTTATCTGGGGCGTGGAGACATTTATTCATTCTTTTGTTCATTCATTGGTTTAATCACTTATTCAACAAACATTAATTGAACATCTACTATGTGTCAGGTCTTTGGGCAATTCTTTGGGGATATGACATTTAAAGCAACAGACATTGTCTCTGAACTGGTGGAGAAGCTCGACCCAATGTTATACGAGATCCCGTGGGATCTTACAGCTGGAATCCTGGGCCAATTAGCATGAGGTCATTTGATCCTATTAGTGCCTGGAAGCAGCAAAGTACCTTTCAGGAAGAAGCAGTACTCAGAGCTTCTGGGAGCAAAGGTCCTGAACTCTTCCAATCCACTTCCCTTTGTTCCCTCCGCAAAGGCGTGTTGATTTATATGCAAAACTTAACAGGGTCCATGAACAGGCGCCAAGAATCTTGTTTGATGTCTTCAGCTGGTCTGCCCTTCACTCACCCTGTCATGTTGCCAAAGGTCAGAGTGAGTCAGCTTGCCCAGCTGTAGAATGGGCTCATGCACATGCATTAGAAGGGCTTGGAACACCTCGGCGGGGGTGTTTCAGGGGCCCCGGAATCCGCTGCCTGGCTGCGATAATGATCATAAAAACCCGTGATATTTGTACAACCCTTGAGTCTTTTCAAAGAAAGTGGCTGCCCCTCAATTATCTCACCACCTTCTGGGGTAGATAAAGAAGGGTTATTATCCCCATTTTATAGCTTCAGAGGCTCAGCGAGGTTCGGGGACATGCCCAGAGCCACCAAAGAAAACTGAGATAATATGGACTTTGAAAGAACTCAGACAAGTGAATGGAAGAGTTAGGATGGAATATCAATATAAACGTGTGTGAGTGTGTGTGTGTATTAGTCAGGGTTCTCCAGAGAAAGAGAACCAATAGGAGATGATGGATAGATAGATATATAGATAGATAGATAGATAGATAGATAGATAGATAGATAGATAATAGATAGGAGATTTATTATAGATATTGGTTCACGTAAGTATGGAAGCTAGGGTGTCCCACCATCTGCTCTCTGCAAGCTGGAGACCCCAGAAAGCTGGGGGTGTAATTCAGTCCAACTCCAAAGGCCTGAGAATCAGGGGCCAATGGTATAAGGCCGGATTTGAGTCCTGAGTCTGAAAGCCTGAGAACCAAGAGCACCAACGTCCGAGAGCAAGAGAAGATGGATGTCCCAGTGGCTTTCCCTCTCCCCTCTTCCCAAGGTTCCATGTCAGGGATTTCCAGACTTTGGTGTATCTGAGAACCACTCAGGGAGGTTGTTAAAAATGCACACTCTAGGGCCCCACCCCAGAGACTTGGATTCAGTAAGTTGGGGGCAGGACCCAGGGATCTGAATTCTAACAAGAAGCTAGTCTATAGATCACACTTTGAGAATGATCATACGAGGCTGACATATGGCCACAAGTCATCTGTGATGGAAAAGTTGAGGTTAACAAAGAGAAGGCCAAGTTTTAGAGCGGAAATGCCCAGTGTCATCGGGATTCCTGGAGATGAATATGTCCCCTTTCCACCCTCCCTTGGGTTTGAAGGCCTGCTTTCTATCAGCCAGTGGGACCTGAGGAAGCAAAGCCAAGCCAAGACAGCTTTTTTTTTTCCTTCCTGATGTTGTTCTCCGATGGGAAGTAGCATGGGAGGATAGAAAGTAGGGTGGGGAGGGCACATGATATGAGAGATCAAGAGGAAAAGGAAGCCAGGACTACTGACCACCCACGGTGTATGAGACAGGTATGTCTGTCCGTACGTCCAAGTGTCTAATATCTGCAGCTCTATAGGATGGCTGGCACAGGCTTTGGAGCCAGACTGGTCTGTGTTCTCATCTTGGCTTTGTCTCATACAGGTCTAGATGACCTTGGACTATTGATATAACCATTCTGAACCTCAGTTTCCACATCTGCAAAATGGGGAGAGTTATAGAACCTACCTCATAGGATTGTTGTGAGGATAGATTATCCCCCCCAAACATTTACTTAGTAACTTCAGGGGGCCAGGCATTGTTCTGGAGACACAAGAGTAGCCAACACAAGCAAAATCCTGCCCTCTCAGGACTTCTAGTGGGTCTGTACAAAGTTCTTGGCATGAGCCGTCTGCAGGCGGCATCATTCTCATGTCACAAACAAGGACACGGAAGCTCAGGATGGTTGAGTCACTTGCTCCTGGTCACACAGCTAGGGAGAGGTCAAGCTGGGATTTGATTTTGGTCTGAAGCTCCTTCTCTCCAGACTCTCCTTTAGTCTGGGGATGGGTAAGGGAGAAGGGTAGAACTCTCAACATAGAGGGTGGTTGTTCAAAAGAGTCTGCTTGTAGAGAGAAGATAAGCTGAGGCTGGTCTGGCCCATGGCCTTGTTGCTCTAACAAAGCATTTTGTCTCTTCCTTTCCCTGGAAGCCTTGGAGTTAATTAAGAAACCCAAATAGGGATGACCCAAGATTGAACTAGTCTGGCAAGGAGTAGTACAAGGAAGAAATCAGCCAAGAGCTAAATCCATTCCAACAAACAAGGATATTTCTTGGGCGTGATCCAGGATGGCACCAACTCTGAGAGCCTCTAACATGGAGTCTAGAGAAGGAAGAAAGAGAGCAGGAGACGTATTTCTGATCTTGGAGCTCTCAAAGACCAGAAGGAACCTGGCTATTCTTAGCTGTGTCTGGGGGCTCAGCAAAAGCTTTCTGGCTGAATTGTAGACAACCAGAGCATTTATTAACTCCCTCCCAGTTGCGGTCTGGCTGCTAAGCAGATTCCAGGAGATGTTATCTGGAAGGTGCATCACTGTGTATAAATATTTCAGAGGTCAGGACCCAACACGGAGTTTGAACTTTTAAGGGCCTGAGCGTGTTTATCAAAGGATGGATGTTTAGGCTTCATTTCTGGGTGCTGGGTAACCTTGCAATCACTTTGGATGGCTGCTTGGAGCAAATGCTGATTGTCTTATGAGGTCCAGGATAGGGTCCAGCATAGCATCAAAAAAAAAAATCTGCTTACATGGGTAGTTCTGCCTCTTCATCCTTAGGGCATTATCAGGCAGGAGTCCTCCAACCAAAAGTTTAGAGAGTCAAACTGTTTCATGAGACTCTCCTAATAAAATACTTCTTAAGTTTGAATGATCATGGGAGGAATATCTGGAGAGCTTGTTAAACGAAAAATTTGCTTAGGAGATTGGGGGTGAGTCCTGACTTTATTTGTAACAAACTCCCACGTGGTGCTGGATCCTGTTGGTCCATGCCCATACTTTCAGTAGCAAGTTTCACTGTCTTCTGATGGACCTCTTATAGCCATGTTGCTTATTATACAATACAGCTGCAAAATGCATTTGCATCAGTGGGGAATGCATTCAGCTGCAAGTAATAGAACATCTAGCCTCTGTGGCTGAAATCGACAGGGGATTTCAAAGGTAATGTGTAAAATGTCCAGAGGCATGCAATTCCTGTTATCCTTAGGATCAGTAATCCAGGGTCTTCCTTTGTTTTTTTCTTCTCCTCCATTCATTTTTATGCTTGTAACCCCATGAATACAAAATGCCTGTTGTGTCTTCAAGCACCTATGTCCATATTCCTGGTATAAAGGAGAATCCAGGAAGTGGGCGCCAATAGCAAGCTTCTCCAGGGGCCCTCAGTTTATGTCACATTGGTCAACACTGAGTGCATAGCTGCCCCTCACTCCATGGACCATGAGATCACAAATAGTTTTTAACTGAGCACTTGCTGTGCTTTGTTAAGCTGAGGAAGGAGGGGTGGGGATGGATACTGGGTAAGCAGCCAGTTGTATCCGCCACCCTGCTGCTTAATCCACTGCGCCTAAGACATAAAGAGCTACCATTTGGGGAGTTCCCTGGCGGTCCAATGGTTAGGATCCTGTGCTTCCCCTGCCGGGGGCCTGGGTTCGATCCCTGGTTGGGGAACTAAGATCCCATAAGCCATGTGGCACGGCCAGAAAAAAAAAAAAAAAAAAGAGCTATCATTTGAAGAGACTGGGCACTGATGAACATTTAAAAAAAATTAACTATCATCATTGAAAACTTATTATGTGGTAAGAACTTTGTTAAATGGAGTTTTACACAGGCTTTTCCATTTAGTCCACAAAACCCTTTGAAGTAGAGATTCTTCATACTCTCAGTGACTTTATTTCAATGTCTCAAGTATAGCATGTTACCCCATCATGGGGTCTTTTCACAAGCTGTCCCTACTGCCTGGAATGTTCTCCCTCAACCTCCCTTTGCCCACTGGTGTGCTGGTAAGTGTTTAACAACTGGCTTTCTGGAGGGAAAACCAAACAATAAACACCAAAACCTGATCTGTAGCATTTGCCAATTTCTGTGGTGTAAATACTCCCACCACGGCCAATTTCAAGCTATTAACATGATGTCACTGAACACGGAGTCAGAAAGAGAAGCATTGTAGCATATCATGATAGAGTATTTCCACCATATGGCTTCAATAGTCATAAGTAACCTTGAGAGCACAGACAAGAGTCAAGTGTAGTATGATAATTAGGAAGTGATGAGTGTTAAGAATTTATTACTTTTTAAATATATCTTTAATTTTATGTTTATATAAGTTAATTCTTTTCTCCTTTTAAAAAACTTTTATTGAAGTGTAGTTGCTGTACAACAGTATATAAGTTACAGGTGTACAATATAGTAATTCACAATTTTTAAAGGTTATGTTCCATTTAGCATTATTATAAAATATTGACTATATTCCCATGTTGTACAATATATCCTTGTAGCTTATTTTATACCTAGTAGTTTGTACCTCTTACTCCCCTATCCCTATATTGCCCCTCTCCCCTTCCCTCTCCCCTCTGGTAACCACTAGTTTGTTCTCTATATTTGTGAGTCTGCTTCTTTTTTGTTATACTCACTAGTTTGTTGTAGTTTTTAGATTCCACATATAAGTGATATCATAGCAGTCTTTCTCTGACTTATTTCACTTAGCATAATGCCCTCCAAGTCCATCCACGTTTCTGCAAATGACAAAATTTCATTCCTTTTCGTGACTGAGTAGTATTCCCTTGTATATATATACAACATCTTCTTTATCCATTCATCTGTTGATGGGCACTGAGGTTTCTCCTATATCTTGGCTATTGTAAATAATGTTACTATGAACTTTGGGGTGCATGTATCTTCACAAATTAGTGTTTTTGTTTTTTTCAGATATATACCCAGGAGTGGATATATAAGTGAATTCTTAATAATGACTGTGCTTAATACACACCTTGCAAAATTCCTGAAAAATCGAACTCTCAGTTCTCATGTAGCCTGTGGGCCAGCTCCAACACAGCACAGCCGCCGCCCAATTAATGTCTGTTCTTCTTTCAGATCCCGTTTCAATCACTTTCCAGGGGAGCCCTCCATAGGGCCCCCATTGTGCATATTCATAGCACATAACTCACATTAATGGAGTTTATTAGAATAACGATTTTGTGATCTTTTTGTATGTCTTTGAATAATATTTGTTCTCCCACCTGGGAAGGTTTCTGCTTCTGTTTTTTTCAGCATAATTTTCTGGGCACCTACATGTCCAGCATATAGCAGACATATAAAAATCATTGTCAGCCCTAAATGGGAAGGAAATCTAAAAAAGAGTGGATATATGTATACGTAAAACTGATTCACTTTGCTGTACAGCAGAAACTAACACAACACTGCAAAGCAACTATACTCCAATAAAAATTTTTTAAAAATCATTGTCAGCAGAATGAGGGCAAAGCGAGGTAAAGAAACACACCCGGTTACTCAGTGGGGACATATACTCATATAGTCTGGACTATCCAGTTCTAGAGTTGTGTGTTTGTGTGTGTGTGTTTGTGTGTGCGTGTGTGTGTGTGTATTACAAGATGGCAGTTGGAGGCGTCAGCTGGCCTACAGATTAGAAGAAAGAGCTATTAATTTCAATTGAGTAACTCAACACCATGATAGATTAACATACATGTTCTGATTTAATATTTGTGACAAGCTTTGGAATTTTATAATTTTTCTCTCAAATTAAGAAACTAAAAATCCTGATTAGCTCAAGCAGATCACAGTCACCCCTACTCTCCTGCCTGTGATTGATTAATGGGCAAGCATATGACCCTGTTCTAACCAATAAAATATGAGGGAAAGTCTTGGGTATTCGTGGAAATGGTGTCTTGCTCTTATAAAGGAACACAGAAAGGATAATAATGAAGTAATGATACAACATTCAGATTAATGATTGAAACAAGTGGGAAGGGAGAGAAACATGATTGGAGATGGACACACACAAAGATTCAGTAATTTAATTATGTCGTGTTTCTTACACTGATTAGTAAATTATATGAACATTAACTTTGCTATTCTTTAAGTTTAATAGATACATCATATACAAATTACATACAATTAAATAAAATCATTTATGTATATGTATATATGTACGTATATATTTGTTTATATGAAATACTTTAAAATAAAAATATGAGAAAAATCCCAAACACAGAAAAAAATAATTTTTGTTTTTACCTGGATATTACTGTGTCTGGATGGCATGCCAAGAAGTGTGGCCACCATCTTTGAGCTCCTATGTGCTGACTGTAAGCACACAAGACTGAAATGAAATCATGCCATTTGCAGCAATATGGATGGACCTACAGACTGTCATATTAAGTGAAGTAAATCAGACAAAGACAAGTATCATATGATATCACTTTTATGTGGAAGCTAAAAAAAAATGATACAAATGAACTTATAGACAAAACAGAAATTGACCCACAGACATAGAAAACAAACTTATGGTTACCAAAGGGGAAAAGGGTGGGGGGAGGGATAAAGTAGGAGTTTGGGATTAACGTATACACACTACTGTATGTAAAATAGATAACTAACAAGGACCTACTGTATAGCACAGGGAACTCTATGCAATATTTTGTAATAACCTATTAGGGAAAAGAATCTGATAAAGAATATATATATATATATATATATATATATATACACATATATATATGTGTGTGTATATATATATATATATATATATATATATATATAAATAACTGAATCACTTTGCTGTACACCTGAAACTAACACAACACTGTAAATCAACTATACTTCAATTTAAAAAAATTAAAAAAAAAGAATACAAGGGTGAGTAACATCAGGGTTTTGATAATTTGTTTGAACCACTTAATGAACCAACACTGGGATTGCTCTCCCTTTGGATGATGTTATGCCAGATTTCATATCTTATAGATGCATACATATATGAACATTTTAACCTTGGACACCTAGTTGACTTTGTTGCCTGCACCTGAAGTCATCCTAACAGACATAGGCCTTTGGATTGTAAGCAACATGAAGACAGGGGTTTTGTTTGCTTGGCTCATGAAGAAATATAGAAACATCCTCCGCACCCCCATCCCGCCCCCTGGTCTCTGACACATAGTTGCACTTCGGCCAGTTGAAGTTTGGTGTTTGTGAGAGCATCCCTATGACTTACAAGGGGAAGGGACGGGCGGTCTGTGAAACCACTTAAAATAGGCTCCAGAAGAAGCCAAGCAGGAGGGATTAGAGACCATAAGAAACGCTCACAGGTCACCAGACAGAAACAATTGGATAAACTCCGGTTACAAAAGACAGTTTAACCTTGCATACGACGTGATTGAAAGAACGGGTAATCTCTTTCGTGGTTGACCTAATAAAACATTTGTCTATTAAATAATAAGTTAACAAAATTTGACATGTAAAGCCCCTTGAATTATAAACTACAAAACCATAAATAAATGAAATTTCATTTTTTTCCCAAAAGCCCATGCTTCAGGCAGAGCCAGCGGGAGGTTCTTGGAAGGCCTGTCTGAACGGACATGAGGGTTGGTTTACACCTGGCCCCTCGTTCTCCATGCTTTCCTGCTAGTAGGTTTCAACTGAAACTTCGCTTGGCCTTTCCTTACCCAGGCTGCTGCGAAATAAGATGACCAACCTGACTTTCAACATTCACCTTTAACTTCCAGCTTGAGTGGGCCCTGGGGAAAACCCACGCACAGTTAGACAGAAACCCTGAGATCAGTTTGGCACTTCAGTCAGTAAGCAACCACTGAGAACCTACTGTGTCCAGCCCTGTTCTCAGTGCTGGGGATGTACAAAGAATAAGGCACAGTCTCCCCTCCAATAATCATGGCTAAAATGTATTGAGCACTTATTCTGTGTTAGCCACCACTCTGATTGCTTTACTTTTATACTCCACGAACCTCCTATGAGGTATGTAGAACTTTTATTCCCATTGTACAGATGAGAAAACTGAGGTCCAGAGAGGTAAAATGATTTCCCAACAACACACAACCAGCATACAGAGAGACAAGAAGGGAAGTGAGTATGTCCAAAACTTAACTGTTGACTTTCCCTGTGATATGTGTCTCACTCCCAGCCCAACCTCGCTCTACCTATTACGTGAGGGTTTCTCAGCCTCTGGACTATTGACATGTGGGCTGGATCATTCTTTGTGGCGGGGGGCTGTCCTGTGCAAGTGTGTTTAACAGTATTCCTGGCCTCTACACACTGGAAGCCAGTAGCACTTCCCAATTCTTGACAACACACACTGTCTCCAGATGCGACATCATCCCTGGTTGAGAAACAATGAACTTCAGCTTTCGCATCTCAGTGGTCAGTGGCTGCCCCTCTCCTCCTGCTCATCTCATAAACCTAGGAATCATCCCTGACTCCTCTTTCTCTCACACCCACACACTATATCCTTTATGACTTGTCAATCTCACATCTGCTGTGTCCTCCACCCGGGCCCAAGCTACCATCATCTCCCCCTGAGTGACATGATCGGCCTCCAACTGCTCTTCCCAATTCTATTTTTTCACTACTCTTTCTTTTCTTCTCCCAGCTTTATTGAGATATAATTGACAGATAACACTGCGTAAGTTTAAGATGTACAACTTAATGAACTGATACATATATACTGTGAGAAATAATTACCACGATAAGATTAGTTAATGCATCCATCACCTCTCATAGTTAAAATTTGAAAAATTCTTGTCACGATGGCATTGGCCCAACATTTCTCTTCTGATTGCATCGGAAAAATTTGTTGGGAAATACACCATTACAGAGATGGAGACTTTTTTTTTCACAACTTTATTAGAATATAATTGCTTTACAATGGTTTGTTAGTTTCTGCTTTATAACAAAGTGAATCAGCTATACATATACATATATCCCCATATCTCCTCCCTCTTGCATTTCCCTCCCACCCTCCCTATCTCACCCCTCTAGGTGGTCACAAAGGACCAAGCTGATCCCCCTGTGCTATGCGGCTGCTTCCCACTAGCTATCTATTTTACATTTGGTAGTATATATAAGTCCATGCCACTTTCTCACTTCGTCCTAGCTTACCCTTCCCCCTCCCCGTGTCCTCAAGTCCATTCTCTACATCTGTGACTTTATTCATGTCCTGCCCCTAGGTTCTTCATAACCATTTTTTTTTCTTTAGATTCCATATATATGTGTTAGCATATGGTATTTGTTTTTCTCTTTCTTACTACACTCTGTATGACAGACTCTAGGTCCATCCACCTCACTACAAATAACTCAGTTTCGTTTCTTTTTATGGCTGAGTAATATTCCATTGTATATATGTGCCACATCTTCTTTATCCATTCATCTGTGGATGGACACTTGGGTTGCTTCCATGTCCTGGCTATTGTAAACAGAGCTGCAGTGAACATTGTGGTACATGACTCTTTTTGAATTATGGTTTTCTCAGGGTGTATGCCCAGTAGTGGGATTGCTGGGTCATATGGTAGTTCTATTTTTGGTTTTTTAAGGAACCTCCATACTGTTCTCCGTAGTGGCTGTATCAATTTACATTCCCGCCAACAGTGCAAGCAGGTTCCCTTTTCTCCACACCCTCTCCAGCATTTGTTGTTTGTAGGTATTTTGATGATGGCCATTGTGACTGGTGTAAGGTGATACCTCATTGTAGTTTTGATTTGCATTTCTCTAATGATTAGTGATGTTGAGCATCCTTTCATGTGTTTGTTGGCAATCTGTATATCTTCTTTGGAGAAATGTCTATTTAGGTCTTCTGCCCATTTTTGGTTTGGGTTGTTTGGTTTTTTTTTTTTGATATTGAGCTGCATGAGCTGCTTGTAAATTTTGGAGATTAATCCTTTGTCAGTTGCTTCATTTATGAATATTTTCTCCCATTCTGAGGGTTGCCTTTTTGTCTTGTTTATGGTTTCCTTTGTTGTGCAAAAGTTTTTAAGTTTCATTAGGTCCCATTTGTTTATTTTTGTTTTTATTTCCATTTCTCTAGGAGGTGGGTCAAAAAGGATCTTGCTGTGATTTATGTCATAGAGTGTTCTGCCTATGTTTTCCCCTGAGTTTTATAGTGTCTGGCCTTACATTTTGATTATATTATATATAAAGACCTATATTATAGGTCTTAAATCCATTTTGAGTTTATTTTTGTGTATGGTGTTAGGGAGTGTTCTAATTTCATTCTTTCACATGGAGCTGTCCAGTTTTCCCAGCACCACTTATTGAAGAGGCTGTCTTTTCTCCATTGTATATTCTTGCCTCCTTTATCAAAAATAAGGTGACCATATGTGTGTGGGTTTATCTCTGGGCTTTCTATCCTGTTTCATTGATCTATATTTCTGTTTTTGTGCCAGTACCATACTGTCTTGATGACTGTAGCTTTGTAGTATGGTCTGAAGTCCGTGAGCCTGATTCCTCCAGCTCCATTTTTCTTTCTCAAGATTGCTTTGGCTTTTCGGGGTCTTTTGTGTTTCCATACAAATTGTGAAATTTTTTGTTCTAGTTCTGTGAAAAATGCCATCGGCAGTTTGATAGGGATTGCATTCAATCTGTAGATTGCAAGAACATGGCATATCTCTCCATCCGTTTGTATCATCTTTAATTTCTTTCATCAGTGTCTTATAGTTTTCTGCATACAGGTCTTTTGTCTCCTTAGGTAGGTTTATTCCTAAATATTTTATTCTTTTTGTTGCAATGGTAAATGGGAGTGTTTCTTTAATTTCTGTTTCAGATTTTTCGTCATTAGTGCATAGGAATGCAAGAGATTTCTGTGCATTAATTTTGTATCCTGCTACTTTACCAAATTCATTGATTGGCTCTAGTAGTTTTCTGATAGCATCTTTAGGATTCTCTACGTATAGTATCATGTCATCTGCAAACACTGACAACTTTACTTCTTCTTTTCCGATTTGGATTCCTTTTTCTTCTCTGATTGCTGTGGCTAAAACTTCCAAGACTATGTTGAATAATAGCAGTGAAAGTTGACAACCTTGTCTTGTTCCTGATCTTAGAGGAAATGGTTTCAGTTTTTCACCATTGAGAACGATGTTGGCTGTGGGTTTTTCATATATGGCCTTTATTATGTTGAGGTAAGTTCCCTCTATGCCTACTTTCTGGAGGGTTTTTGTCATAAATGGGTGTTGAATTTTGTTGAAAGATTTTTCTGCATCTATTGAGATTATCATATGGTTTTTATCCTTCAATTTGTTAATATGGTGTATCACATTGATTGATTTGTATATATTGAAGAATCCTTGCATTCCTGGGATAAATCCCACTTGATCATGGTGTATGATCCTTTTAATGTGCTGTTGGATTATGTTTGCTAGTATTTTGTTGAGGATTTTTGCATCTATGTTCCTCAGCAATATTGGCCTGTAGTTTTCTTTCTTTGTGACATCTTTGTCTGGTTTTGGTATCAGGGTGATGGTGGCCTCATAGAATGAGTTTGGGAGTGTTCCTCCCTCTGCTATACTTTGGAAGAGTTTGAGAAGGATAGGTGTTAGCTCTTCTCAAAATGTTTGATAGAATTCGCCTGTGAAGCCATCTGGTCCTGGGCTTTTGTTTGTTGGAAGATTTTTAATCACAGTCTCAATTTCAGTGCTTGTGATTGGTCTGTTTATATTTTCTATTTCTTCCTGGTTCAGTCTCGGAAGGTTGTGCTTTTCTAAGACTTTGTCCATTTCTTCCAGGTTGTCCATTTTATTGGCATATAGTTGCTTGTAGTAATCTCTCATGATCCTCTGTATTTCTGCCATGTCAGTTGTTACTTCTCCTTTTTCATTTCTAATTCTATTGATTTGAGCCTTCTCCCTTTTTTTCTTGATGAGTCTGGCTAATGGTTTATCAATTTTGTTTATCTTCTCAAAGAACCACCTTTTAGTTTTATTGATCTTTGCTATTGTTTCCTTCATTTCTTTTTCATTTATTTCTGATTTGATCTTTATGATTCCTTTCCTTCTGCTAACTTTGGGGGGTTTTTGTTCTTCTTTCTCTAATTGCTTTAGGTGTAAGGTTAGGTTGTTTATTTGAGATGTTTCTTGTTTCTTGAGGTAGGATTGTATTGCTATAAACTTCCCTCTTAGAACTGCTTTTGCTGCATCCCATAGGTTTTGGGTCGTCGTGTTTTCATTGTCATTTGTTTCTAGGTATTTTTTGGTTTCAACTTTGAATACTTCAGTGATCTCTTGGTTATTTAGTAGTGTATTGTTTAGCCTCCATGTGTTTGTATTTTTTACAGATTTTTTTTTCCTGTAATAGATATCTAGTCTCATAGCATTGTGGTCAAAAAGATACTTGATACGATTTCAATTTTCTTAAATTTACCAAGGCTTGATTTGTGACCCAAGATATGATCTATCCTGGAGAATGTTCTACGAGCACTTGAGAAGAAAGTGTATTCCGTTGTTTTTGGATGGAATGTCCTATAAATATCAATTAAGTCCATCTTGTTTAATGTATCATTTAAAGCTTGTGTTTCCTTATTTATTTTCATTTTGGATGATCTGTCTATTGGTGAAAGTGGGGTGTTAAAGTCCCCTACTATGATTGTGTTACTGTCGATTTTCCCTTTTATGGCTGTTAGCATTTGCCTTATGTATGGAGGTGCTACTATGTTGGGTGCATAAATATTTACAATTGTTATATCTTCTTCTTGGATTCATCCCTTGATCATTATGTAGTGTCCTTCTTTGTCTCTTGTAATAGTCTTTATTTTAAAGTCTATTTTGTCTGATATGAGAATTGCTGCTCCAGCTTTCTTTCAATTTCCATTTGCATGGAGTATCTTTTTCCATCCCCTCACTTTCAGTCTGTATGTGTCCCTAGGTCTGAAATGGGTCTCTTGTAGACAGCATATATACGGGTCTTGTTTTTGTATCCATTCAGCCAGTCTATGTCTTTTGGTGGGAGCATTTAATCCATTTACATTTAAGGTAGTTATCGATATGTATGTTCCTATTACCATTTTCTTAATTGTTTTGGGTTTGGTATTGTAGGTCTTTTCCTTCGCTTGTGTTTCCTGCCTAGAGAAGTTCCTTTACCATTTGCTGTAAAGCTGGTTTGGTGGTGCTGAATTCTCTTAGCTTTTGCTTGTCTGTAAAGGTTTTAATTTCTCTGTCAAATCTGAATGAGATCCTTGCTGGGTAGAGTAATCTTCGTTGTAGGTTTTTCCCTTTCATCACTTTAAATATGTCCTGCCACTCCCTTCTGGCTTGCAGAGTTTCTGCTGAAAGATCAGCTGCTAACCTTATGGGGATTCCCTTGTGTGTTTTCTGTTGTTTTACCTTTGCTGCTTTTAATATTTTTTCTTCGTATTTAATTTTTTGATAGTTTGATTAATATGTGTCTTGGCATGTTTCTCCTTGGATTTATCCTGTATGGGACTCTCTGTGCTTCCTGGACTTGATTGACTATTTCCTTTCCCATATTAGGGAAGTTTTCAACTATAATCTCTTCAAATATTTTCTCAGGCCCTTTCTTTCTCTCTTCTTCTTCTGGGACCCCTATAATTCGAATGTTGGTGCATTTAATGTTGTCCCAGAGGTCTCTAAGACTGTCCTCAATTCTTTTCATTCTTTTTCCTTTATTCTTCTCTGCGGTAGTTATTTCCACTACTTTATCTTCCAGGTCACTTATCCATTCTTCTGCCTCAGTTATTCTGCTGTTGATTCCTTCTAGAGAATTTTTAATTTCATTTATTGTGTTGTTCATCATTGTTTGTTTGCTCTTTAGTTCTTCTAGGTCCTTGTTAAACGTTTCTTGTATTCTCTCCACTCTATTTCTGAGATTTTGGATCATCTTTACCACCATTACTCTGAATTCTTTTTCAGGTAGACTGCCTATTTCCTCTTCATTTGATTGGTCTGGTGGGTTTTTACCTTGCTCCTTCATCTGCTGTGTGTTTCTCTGTCTTCTCATTTTGGTTAACTTACTGTGTTTGGGGTCTCCTTTCCGCAGGCTGCACGTTTGTAGTTCCCATTGTTTTTGGTGTCTGTCCCCGGTGGCTAAGGTTGGTTCAGTGGGTTGTGTAGGCTTCCTGGTGGAGGGGACTGGTGCCTGTGTTCTGGTGGATGAGGCTGGATCTTGTCTTTCTGGTGGGCAGGACCACGTCTGGTGGTGTGTTTTTGGGGTGTCTGTGACCGTATTATGATTTTAGGCAGCCTCTCTGCTAATGGGTGGGGTTGTGTTCCTGTCTTGCTAGTTGTTTGGCATAGGGTGTCCAGCACTGTAGTTTGCTGGTGGTTGAGTGCAGCTGGGTCTTAACATTGAGATGGAGATCTCTGGGAGAGCTTTCGCTGTTTGATACTACGTGGAGCCGGGAGGTCTCTGGTAGACCAATGTCCTGAACTCGGCTTTCCCACCTCAGAGGCACAAGCCTGACACCCGGCCGGAGCACCAAGACCCTGTCAGCCACACGGCCACTATCAGAAGTGAAGGTTCCTCTGAGAAAGCCAGGAAAGGAGACCCACAGAAATCCCAGATCCCTGCTTGGCCAGAGTGGCTCTGTCGCTCAAATCCTTCCCTCCCTCGGCTAGGCTGGGCCTCCAAGGAACAGAGGATCATTACTGATCCCAGGCGGGGTCGCCCCTTCCCGCCTCCAGACTCCAGGCAGTCACCCGACATGGAGCAAGACGGAGACTTTTAATAAATATTTAAATATGATAAGCTTTGCTTTTTTTCTCTTTTCACTACAATTTATTCTCAGCGATCGATGTTTTTGGAGCGTTATTCGGAGTGTGTCACTTTTCAGCTCAAAACCCCATCATGGGTCCCCAGTTCCCTCCGAGCAAAAGCCAGATCCATACAATGGCCCCCCAGGCCCCGCAGGACCTGCTCCCCCACCTCATCAGGACCCCTGAGGAAGTGCCCCTCTTTCCTCATCATCCACCACACCCCCGTCACTCAATCTGCCCCAGGTTACACTGGCTCCCTTCCCACTTTTCCAAAATACCAGATGTATTAGTCTGCTTGGACTGCCAAAACAAAATAACACAGACTGGGAGGCTTAAACAACAGAAATGTATTTTCTCACAGCTCTGGTGGCTGGAAGTCCAAGGTCAAGGTATCATCAGGATTGGTTTCTGGTGAAGCCTCTCTTCCTGGCTGGTAGATGGCTCCCTTCTCCGGTGCCTGCCCAGGGCCTTTTCTCTGTGTGTACATCCTGTTGGTGTCTCTTCCTCTTCTTATAAGGACATCAGTCCTATGAAATCAGGGTCCACTCTTATGACCTCTTTTGACCTTAATTACTTCCTTAAAGGCCCTGTCTCCAAATACAGTCACACTGGGGGTTAAGGCTTCAACATATGGATTTGGGGGTCACCATTCGGTCCATAGCACCAGGCGTACTCCTACTTTTGTGCTTTTGCACTGACTATTCCCTGCCCCTGGAATGCCCCTCCACCACTGATCTGCACTTCTTGCAAGGTCTTACTCAAAAGTTGCTTTCTTGGGACTTCCCTGGTGGTCCACTGGTTAAGATTCTGCAATTCCAGTGTAGGGGGCACAGGTTTGATCCCTGGTCGGGGGAACTAAGACCCCACATGCCATGTGGCACAGCCAGAAAAAAAAAAGTTGCTTTCTCTACAATGCCTAGACCGACCACTCCCCTTAAATTCGAATCCCTCCTCTCTCACACCCCCTTCCACACTCCCAGTCCCTCTTCCTGTGCTCTGCATTTTCATTTATGCACAGCACTTACACCTTCTAATATACTATTGAGTTTGCTAATGTGTTATACTCAATGGTTACTGCCTGCTGGGCAAGGTCCTGGTGGGCAGCTCCATCAGGCATGGGCCCTTGTCTGGTCTGAATACAAGTGTATCTGGACTTCCAAGTACAGTGCCTGACATAGGGTAAATGTTTAATAGTCACTGAACGAATGGATGAGGTGGTGGGTCCAGAATTCAATCCCAGGAATTGTGGCTCCAGAATCCACAGTCGTAACATCTAAATGATACTGCCTCACAGACTGGGGTGGGAAGGAGATAAGTAAATAGATAATTTTGAAACAATGTGATTAATGAAATAACAGAGTTATGTGCAAAATGCAAAGTTAGCAAAATGTGATTGTCTTTGCCCGTCTGGGGCATGTGTGTGTGTGTGTGCGTGCGCGCGTGTGCGTGTATCTTGTGGAGCGGGTTGATATTCAAGAAGAGTTCCCAAAAGAAAACATGAAGACACTTGCTCTTTTAAAACATCAAAAATAACTTTTTATTATGATTATAGAAGAATACATGTTGGCTGTCAAAATGTCAGAAACCACAGGTCGGCAAAAAGAAAATAAATCACTATATCCCCATCACTTTTTAATATGTTCTTATGTATGGTTTCCAGAAATACAGTTGTATTTTTTTCCCTTTAAGGTGGAATTGTACCGCAAATGCTAGCTTGTGTTCTAATTTTTCAAGTTACCCATCTTCCAGGGGCATCTTTGGATGGGTCCTGAGGGATGAAGAGGAGTTCCCCAGGCTGGTAGGGTAGAGGCAGGTGTTCCTAGCAGAGGTAGAGGAAAGTATGACGAGATGGAGAAGTATGGGACAGTTGTCATGCTTGAGCCAGCTGGAGTATAAGGTGATGGGAAAACAGGCAGGGGATGGGCAGGGAGAGAGATCAGGAAGACTCTGTGTTCCCAAAGGGTGTGGCTTTGTCCTGTGGGCAGGCCAATGTTTCCTCAAGTGCAGAATACAAACTACCAATGGGATGGGAGAAGATTTTACAAGGTAATAAAATAACACTGAATCACATAAAGAGAGTTATTCTCTTTATCATTCTCTCTCAGTCCTTTTTTTAAAATAAATTTATTTATTTACTTACTTAGGCTGCATTGGGTCTTTGTTGCTGCGCACAGCTTTCTCTAGTTGTGGCAAGTGGGGGCTACTCTTCGTTGTGGTGCGCGGGCTTCTCATTGCGGTGGCTTCTCTTGTTGCAGAGCTCGGGCTCTAGGCACGTGAGCTCAGTAGTTGTGGCTCGTGGGCTCTAGAGAGCAGGCTTAGTAGTTGTGGCTCACGGGCTTAGTTGCTCCGCGGCATGTGGGATCTTCCCAGACCAGGGCTCGAACCCGTGTTCCCTGCATTGGCAGGCAGATTCTTAACCACTGTGCCACCAGGAAAGCCCTCTCTCAGTCCTTCTAATTGAGTAGAGCAGAAAGTTTCAGTCACTAATATGTCTTTAATGCCCCTCTAGAACTTATCTCTCTACCGAAAACAAGAAACTTCAGACTCAGAGTAGAACTCAAGCAACTACTTAGAATGTTATAAAATAATTTTGTCTTAATTGTACTTATCTTACTCTCATTCTATCTTGTATTCAACAAATACTGAACACCTTCTATGTGCCAAGCACTGTTCTAGGTGCTTCTATTTACGGCGGGTGAGGGGGTGGTGTTGTTATTATGATATGATCATGGTATGATATTCCTTTGGGACATGTTATGGGCTGAACTGAATTCTCTCCAAATCCATATGTTGAAGTACTAACCCTCAGTACCTCAGAATGTAACTGTATTTGGAAATAGTGTCTTTAAAGAAGTAAGTAAGTTAAAAATGAGGTCACTAGGGTGAGCCCTAATCCAGTATCATTGGTGTCCTTATAAGCAGTGGTGATTAGAACACAGACACATATTGAGGGAAGATCATGTGAGGACACAGGGTGAAGACAACCATCTACTAGCCAAGGAGAGAGGCTCAGAAGAAACCGACCCTGCTGACAACTTGATCTTGGACTTCCAGGCTCCAGAACCATGATAAAATAAAATTTATGTTTAAGCCACCCAGGCTGTGGTACTTTGTTACGGCAGCCCTAGCAGACCAATACAGAACATACATCTATTTAAGTTATAAAAGCAAATACCTTTAAATGACTAATGTTAAGTAATCTTATTGGTAGGATGAAGATAAGGCAAAACTCATGAAAGTGATACGTAACAACATGAGCCTGTGGTAAAATTCTCGAAGGTGATAATGGAATAACTAAATTTGTGGAACACTCAAGAGGTATGGAGAGCCATGAATGAGTTGAACACAGCGGGCCCATAATATCCAACCTAAGGGAACTTGACTGCTGACCCATTCCAGATGTAGCAAACTGTGTTGTAGTTAAGACATGGCCCCACTGTCCCAGCCTTCAATCATTGCATACTGTGCCCAATGTAATGAGTAGTCTCTGACTCTCAGTCAAATAGCCTTACGTGAACCTTCTCCTCCAGCTAGACTGGTCCCGCTGCTCCCTGATTCTGTGTTACATTCACCCACTCTGTCTTTGCTCTTCACTCTTCTGTGTGATACCCATCTGTTCTTCACTGCACCTATTCAGTTCCCACTGTGGTAGAATTAACATTATTAAACATACTTGCTCCTCTCCTTATGGAATCTTTCTTAAAGGGGTCTTCCACATGGGAGAATTATAACTGCCTGCCCCAGAGATACCATGCTCGTCCATGTGGCTTTCTTTGGCCAATGAAATAAGTGTGGGAAAAAAAGCATTCCACTTCTGAGCACAAGCTTTAAGAGCTCCTGAGGGGTCCATCACTGCCTATTTAGTCCCTGTGTCACAAGATTGAGAATATCCCAGATAGAGCCTGATCCTTCAGCCTGAGTCCAGAAGAGAAACGGAGTAGAGCTGAGCTGAAGCTGACCCATGGTGGCCATGGTGTGTTCGAGGAATACTGTTACAAGCCTCTAAGATTTGGAGATTGTTTGTTACATGCCATAACCTAAGCTAACTGATATACATCCTTATTCTTAAAGCCCTACGTCCTGAGTCTTTGATAGGGTGAGTACATGATGAACATTTCCTCTGTGCCTGGTGCTGAAGTATTGGCCTTATCCACTTCCTCTCTCATGATTCTGACAGCACCCAAGGAGCTAGTGGCCATCACTCTCCTCATTTTACAGGCAAAGGCATGAAGATCCAGAAAGCTATAACAGCTTGTCTAAGGTCAAATAGCTAGTGAGCGTAGAGTTGGATATTAAGCCTCTGGCCAGGAACATCTTTTCCTAGCAAAATGAGTGCTCACTTAGCAAGAGGCAAGATGGGCAGACAGGCAGGGAAGGGGGTTCAGATGGACCCAGAGTTAGCACCAGGAGGGAGAAGGAGAAGGTGAGCCTTGTGAAGTGGTGGAAAATATCACAGGCTGGAGATCTGGAGACACTGGCTCTTCCTTTACCAGCTCAACACCTACCATCTTAATGGAGGGGCTAAGAGGGTGTTCCAGAATCAGGCTGCCTGGGTTTTAATCCTGGCTCTGCCACTCACTAGCAAGTAACTTTACTTCTCTATGCCCCAGTTTCTTTATCTATGAAATGGGAATAATGTTAATATCTATCTCACAGAACTCTTATGAAGAATAAACTAATTCATGCATTTAAAGCATTTAGAACATACAAACTACTGTGTATACAATACATAAGCTACAAGGATAGCCCAGTGCAGGGAATATAGCCAATATTTTATAATAACTATAAAGGGAGTATAACCTTGAAAAATTGTGACTCACTATGTCATACACCTGAAACTTTTAAAATATTTTAAATGTTGAAATATTTAAAAATTGAAATACTTTAAATCAACTATACCTCAATAAATAAAAAAAATAAAATAAAGCAGGTAGAACATTGCCTAATACAGAGCACATGGCTATTATTATTATTGTTGTTGTCATTGCTATTGTTATTATAAGTCCAGTGAATGATGATGATGATGATAATGATGGTGACGGTGGTAAGGTATGGATAAATGAAGTGATCTTAGACAGGTCGTTTCCCTTTCAGGGCTCAGTTTTCCAATCTGTAAAATGGAACTAAAAATACCCAGACATCCCAAGGATCTCTGTGATTTGATGGAAAATGCATAAGATGAGGCACTAAGAAATGTGGATTCTGCTCCACTTCTCACTCCCTGGTATCTAAGGAAGCACCCAAGCCTTGTGGACCTCAGTCTCCCCACCTGTAACACAGGACTAACCCTAACCTAGTTAATGTCACGGAACTGTGGTGAAGATCAAATAAGAAGGCAGGAAGGACAATGCCAAAAAGTGAAATTATCACATATAACGATAAATCATCATTTGCACAAGGGATTGAAAGTATTGTTCCATTTTCTTTCATTTTTTTCTCTGCCTCACTCCCTGTCAAGAATTCAATTAAGGACACACCTTGATTGCCCAAGAGAACGATATTACAAAATTGAAACCAGCTCTTAAAAATAATCCGATCCCAACCACAACCACCAGCCCCCAGCCCAACCCTGTCCCTTCAAGAATTACTTTTTAAGCCTGTCTAATTCCTGAGAGGGGAGAACCCTGGGGGCGGAGAGAGGAGATCACAGGTGCTGTTCACTCTGGGGGCCCCAGAACGAGGAGGCCGTTTCAGAGGAGGTGCTTACAGCAATTTTGCTTTCTGAGTGTCACATCATTGCAAGACACATGGACTAATCCCCTGAAATTTCCCGCAGTCAGGAAAATAACCAAGTGGGATTTGGAAATTAAAGGAGCACTATTATAAGACATTTCTTTCTTTGGGGACCTGGAGATGATGAAGAGGAAACATTGCTGCTACAGCAAATGGCTAGACTACAGACTTTAGGCTCCACGGCCCCTCAGTTACACTGACCTCCCCCCCCCCCCCCAAGCTTCCTTGGTTATTTTCTTTAAATAGCACCTCCTCCCAACATATATATACACAAACATTGTATAAGCTCACACACTCTAAAACCTGGACCCATCCCTGCTACCCCGGAAACAAAAGCTGATGTTCATTAAACACATATTTTTGCCAGGAACTGTACTTAGAACTTCACATGTGCTACTGTATTTAAGCTTCATCAGGCCTCTAGACAGGTGGATATTTATCTTTAGAGTTACTGCTAGGAAACTGAAGCTCAGAGTGGTTAAGGAAGTTGCCCAGAATCACACAGCCAGTAAGTGGGGAAGCTAGGATTTGAACCCAGGCAGTATAATCGCTAGGGCTACACTTTTCACCACCAAATTATATAAAGCACGTCCCAGTGCATACCTTTAGTACAAGCTCACCACGGGATTTTTTCTCCAAAGCAGATGAGAGCGGTTTTTGACTCATTGAATTTCTGCTCAGCCTGACACTTAGCGTCAGAGATTGTTCCCAGAGGGTCAGGTGAAGGGATTTTTTTTTATCAAGGCAGCCCCTTGTAATCTTGTCACAAATGTAATTCAAGCCACACTACTCATCTGTCACCCAGAAAAGGTAAGGAACATTATCACTGGGAAAGTGGAAGACCCTCCACTCTCACACATGAAACCACGCAGGGTGGCTATACCGTGTGGCTGCTGGGACTGAGTGGGTTTGTTGGGCTTGGGGGTGTAGACTTTGATGTCACACAGCCCAGGTTCCAAATCCTGACTTTGCTGCTTACCCACTATCTAGCCTTGGCTCTTGACTCGAACCTAAAAAGCCTTGTTTTGCTCATCTGTAAAATGAGGATGCAAATAAAAAGACCCACTTCACAGGGTTGTGTGAGAATCAAATGGGAATAAATACTGTGAAGCCCTTTGCACAATGTCTGTGTACCAGCCAGGGTTCTCAAGAGAAGCAGAACCAACAGGATGTGTGTATGTATATGTAGAGAGATTTATTTTTAGGACTTAGCTCACTGGATAATGGAGGCTGGCAAGTCCAAAATCTGAAATCTGGAGGCCTAGGGAAGAGCTGACTTTTAAAAATATATATTAATTAATTAATCTATTTGGCTGCGTTGGGTCTTAGTTTGCGGCACACAGGATCTCTGTTGCAGCATGCAGGATCTTTCGTTGTGGCGTGCAGGCTTCTCTCTAGTTGTGGCGTGCGGGCTTAGTAGTTGTGGTGCTCGGGCTTAGTCGCCCCGTGGCACGTGGGATCTTAGTTCCCCGACCAGGGATTGAACCCACGTCCCCTGCGTTGGAAGGCAGGTTCTTAACCACTGGACCACCAGGGAAGTCCCGGGAAGAGCTGAGGTTACAGTCAAGTCCAAAGGTCATCTACTGGCAGAATTCCTTCTTGCTTGGGAGAGGTCAGTCTTTGTGCTATTAAGACCATCAACTGATTAGATGAGGCCCACCTACATTATAAAGAGCAACCTGCTTTCCTCCGGGTGCACTGATTAAAATGTTAATCTCATCTCAAAATTATCCTCACAGAAACATCCAGAATAATGTTTGACCCAATATCTGGGCACTGTGGCCCAGTGAACTTGACACATAAAATGAACCCACAACACATAGTGAGTATAGGAAACTATTTGGGAAATGGGTTAAGAGAAGTGAAACCGCTAACTCAAGGAAACAGTTATGAAGTTTTCTTATTTATTAAATTGCCTGTCTCCCCTCCACTAGAAAGTGGGCTTCACGAGGAATGGGGTTTTTTCCTATTTTTTTCTCTGCTGAATCTCTATCAGTTATAATAGTTCTCTGCACATAGTATGCTTTCAATCAACATCTCTTGAATGAATGAATGAATGAACAGCAAGTGTCTAACTCACATTTCTTACGTTATAGTTTTTCATCTCCAGACCTCAAAACACCTTTATCTAAACAAAGAAGAACAAATGTCTCATTTCAGGCCTCCCATACCTTGAAATGGGTCTTGTGTTCCTGTCCCATCACAAGGAATGCGTGAGCACCATAGGCTTAATTTAGCTCACGAGCACTTCTGATTTCTCCACATGCAATTTCTTGAAGCAGAAGACCTAGTTTGGATATAGGGGTTGAGGCAATTCAGAGTCTGGCAGACCATGCCCTTGAGTGGCTGCAGGGGCCAGCTCCCAGAAACCTCAGTCATCCTCTGTGGTTGCAATGTGAGAGATCGTAGTGCTTTGAAACCACAGGAATCTCACTGCCTGAACCTGAGAGGGGGCCGGACCTGTTTGCTAAATCCTCCTTCCCTTTCACACCTGTCTCCCCCCACCCCTCCTCCCCAGGAACCCCTCCAGCCTCCGCTCTGGGGCTGACACCTGCCCCTCTGAAGCTGGGTGTTAAGAGTGAGTGACAGGTTCCTAACTGTGGCCTCAGCTCCTGGCTCTCACCACGCCTCATACCTCAGAGGCTTAGCACAAGTTCTAAGGTGTTCACGAAGCTTCTGCAGGTTGGACTTCCCCTCTGAATCCCTACTAAAGCTGATCACTGTGAGTGTAGCAGATGTCGTCACCTACCCTCAAACCGTACATTCCCTTTGTCCATGCCAACATAACGTGATTCTGTAATGGCTGGTGGTCCCTAGATTTGGAGGGAATGTGGGACCCTCCCTGACTCAGGGTGAGCATACAGTGTTCATGCTCTCTACTTTCCAGTGATGGATTTTGGGGCGACCCTGGAACCCAGTGCTGACCAATGAAATGAAAGAGGCGGCCCGGTGCAGATAGGAGGCTTCCTTCTCCAGTTGGGGGCTGGACGGGGGGAACTCATGAAACAGTTGTATAGCTCCTGACCTTGCTCCCTGCAGTTTGGGGATATTATACATGAAGCTGCTGCAGCCGTCTTGTGACCATGAGGCAACAAGTATGCTAATGGAAAGCCAATACGACTAAGGATGGTTGAGCAAAATGTGAAATGAATCTGGGTCCTAGATGATACGGTTGAGACACTGAGTCAGCCCTATAACCAGTGAAGGGTGCCATGATGAGCTCCATGCAAGGCCCAGTGGATGACCACCTACATCAGGAGTTGGCCAACTATGGCCCATGGGCCAACCCCAGCCTTCTGCCTGTGTTTGGAAATAAAGTTGTATTGGGAAGCAGCCACACACATCCAGCTACGTATTGTCTATGGCTGCTTTTGCACTGCAAGATCAGAGTTGAGTAGCTGTGACAGAGGCTGCATGTCTGGCAAAGCCAAAATAATTATTATTTGGCTCTTTACACAAGAAGTTTACTGACCCCTGGGACAAAGAGAGATTGGGGAGCAGTGTTGGTGTATATAAGGGTGATGGGCTCTGGATTCAGACCACTTAAGTTTAAGTCCTGACTCCGTCTGTAAGAGATATGTGACTTACAGGTTATTACTTAACCTCTCTGGGCTTCTGTGTCATTCTCTGCAGAAAGGAGGCATCATGACAATACTCCCTGTTCATAGATCTCTTGTGAACATTCAAGGAAACCCTGCATGTCAAGAACTCAGGACGGCGGTCAGCATTTTGGCTCCCTCACTGTGTGAAGGCATCCGCAGGGGTCCCTAACCGGACATAACTTAGGGACGCAGCTGCCCAGCTGCACAATGGATACACCTGAGCACATTCCTAGGACTCTGGGACCCAAGCCCCTTGGAGTGCCCAACAGATGAGAATTAACATGAGGCAGGGACACATTGCATCCAATTATCCTTTTCTGCACATCTCAGACCTTTGGTCTTCTTAGGGAATTCTCGGCTTCTGGAAGGTGGTGAGTTGGCAGCGCTGGGAGCAGTTAATCTGAGGCCAGCCGCGGCGTTTGTCCGCTGTGCAGAGGGAAGGGCCGTGCTCCAGGAAAGCCACCCAAGCTGCTGACCCTTCTGTCTTCCTGTGTCCCGCAACCATCTGGGCAGCAGAGGGCTGCTAATTGGGGCACTCTGGCCCCGGACGTCACAAATGATGCCACGCAGGGAGTGAGCCCTGGGAATCACTGGCATTTAGTCCCAGGGAAACCATGGGGAGGAAACCATTCCAAAGCTCTGCCTAATATGCCTCGCAGCCAGGCCATGTGGCAGGGGCTGTGGCTGGGGTTCTGGCGCCTTCCGTCTCGCCAGAACCATTTCTGGCAAATGCCAAGGGCGTGACTTCCAGAGGGTCTGGAAGGCCCACTAGCTGGAATCCCTGAGTTGTGTAATACTGTGTCCCCTCAGCACAATGTCTCAGATGGTTAGCGCTACCAAGCAGGGTTCTGAGACCGAGCCTGAAAAAGGATGATTTGTGCACCTGTTTCTGCAACATGTACTGTGCTATGGGAGGGCCTTTCCCCGGACATCCTCAGCTGCACTAGCTTTCTGTCCCGCCTCCCCACCCCCAGCCTCAGGGCCTTTGCACACACTCTTCCCTCTGCCAGGAATGCTCTTCCCCCGCAGTTATCCACACAGACACTCTGTTACTTCCTACAGGTCTCTGCTCAAATGTCATCTCATCAGAAGGACCTCTCCTGACCACTTAAGTCACACCTCCTCCATCTGTCTCTCCATTACCCCTTTTTCCTTACCCTCCACAGTTTTTCTTCTTAGAGCTGATCTTTATGTGACATGTTCAATATTTATACGCTTAACAGTTTTTCCATTTATTGTCTCATTCCCCAATTCTGCCCCTCGTGAAGTTTCATGGGGCCAGGGACCTTTTCTATCATATTCACTGCTGTGTTCCCCAGTTCCTAGAGCAGTGTCCGGCACACAGTAGGAGAATAAATAATTATTGTTTGAATGGACGAATGCATAGAGCTGGTAGTAATCTTTTAGTCACACATCTCTTATTCTTGAATCTTCCACCAGCTGCATCAGCGCTACCTAAATATCCAAGTGGACATTGCTATCATTATTGATGCTAATAATTATATTGTGACGATATGGATTTTATATTACTAATCATGACTGTGTCAGCCAGTGTCCCACTTGGTTCTATAAAGCACCAAGGATTAAGGATTAGGATTAAGATATAGCACGGCAAAATAGGATGTATCGTTATCTCCATTTTAGCGATGTAAAACCTGGAATGCAGAGAACGGAAGTTCTTGGAGGCTACCCAGGTCCTAAACGGCTGAGCTGTGGTTCAAACCTGGATCTGCGTGACTCCAGTTAAGAAAGCATCGCGCGAAGGTAATCTAACCCCTTTTAGCTTAGCAAACTTTGAGGCTTTGTTCTCTCACCTGAAAATGCATTACTCGTGAAAGGCTGGTCTTTGAGCAACTGTACACATTCATTTCCAGCGCTGCATGTGCCTTGGCCCAAAATGTGGGAGCCTCGCGCTGGCTATTGATGTCGTGTTTGCTACTCTGACAGTTAATGCGGATGAAACACATAGCGCCCAACTCTTACTGAGCCCCGCTGTGTGCCAGCCGTGTGCTAAGCTTCTCACACATCTTCTCAACGATCTTTACAATAGACCTTTAAAATAGGTATGACAAACTGAGGGATGGAGAGTCACAAATCTCGATTGCCCAGAGTTACACAGTCCACACGGGGCTAATAATACCATTGTCTCAACGTGGGAAACGAAGGAAAGGTCTTCATTTTCCATTCTCAGTCGGGGGTAGCTTTAAAAAAAAATACACAACCCATGAAGGATAATTAATGGAAGTTGAGTGCAACAAAGCATGGGTTTCCAGTTCCCCAGAGTCATGCAACAGCCAAATGGTCTGTCCTTTGTTTTTTCCTCCTTTCTGTCCATATTATATATTTGGCATCTGGTTTTATGGTTACACTGGAGAAATTATTACATTCAGCCAACGTCACGGAGGAGGACTTCTAACTTCTGGAAGCACTGGAGTACAAGATGGTGGTAGCTGAGTGGGAGGAGAAGGGCAGGAGGGAGATTGTTGGGTGCAACCCCTGACCATTCAGTCCCTTGAGGAAAGGATGGCTCCTTAACTCAAAGATGGTTTAATGACCTCCAGCAACCAATTCCCAGTGTGCCCCCAGCTTACGCCCACAAAAAAATCCTCTCCGTTCAATTGCTTTCGGGACAAATCCACCCTCATCTCCTCTGTGCAAAGAAATGGTGGGGCTGCCATCTGTGTGCGTTCAGGCTTCAACCTCCCCTGGAAGATGCATCAATGTTTTCCAAATGCAAAAAGCTCCGCAGTAGTTTTCAATAGGAAGATTCTTAGGGGGAATGAAGAGTGGAATGTCTTTATTAGCAGCTTCTTTTTCTTGAGCTGGGAGAGCTCTTGCACAGCTAGCATGCCATCAAGCCATTGGCCATGCCCTAGCTTGGGACCTTTCTCAGTTGTTATAAAGCCTCAGATTTCTCTCTCCAGGTATGTTTGAATCACTTATAGGAGCAGACTTCATCTAACTTGACTCTCAGAGTCCTAGGACTCTTAAGATTCTTGACAGTGTTCCATGAATACATTTTGATGCATTGGCTGGCTAAAGTAAACTATTGTTTCCACTATGGGAAATAAGTAGCCTCCAAAACAAAAAGGTTAAGTAACTCACACAGCTAGCAAGCAACAGAGGAGGGACTTGAACCAGGCCTGCTCTGGGGCTAAAATCGGTAAGTGTAACTTTTCTGAGTCTGTATCCTTGTCTGCAAACTGGGCATCCTGGTGGCCAGAGGCTGGATGGGAGAACGCAATGGGATAGTATTGAAAGATGCTCTGCCATGGTGAGTACAGATGGCTCTGACCATGTGACTTGGGAAGAAGACGACAAACTGAGGGACGGAGAGTCAAAGAAACAGCATCGGCCTTAAGTAGCAGGTAGGGTTTTCTCTTTGGAGATGGTAAAAAGAAGGGACAAGAGAGAGGTGCAGAGAGGGCAAATAGAAGAAGAGGTGGCAAAACGCGAGGCCTGGAGACATGTACTAATTAAGGTCTTCATCACCAGCTCAGTGATGTGTCAAGATGACAGTCAGTCAAGCAGATAAGGGAGATGAGTTAACATCTCCTGGGGGATACCCAGGCCTGAGATTGGCTGGCAGACAAGAGCACAGCAGTGAAAAGGAAGCTGCCAGAAGGTTATTGGCATGAAATTGCAGTGAAGGATTTGAACTGTCTGCCACCCCGGTGGCTGTAACCCTCTCTCAGTTAAGGCAAGGTCCAATAGCCCTTGGAATGCATTCCTATCATTGGACCATATGAGCTGATGCAAGAACAGTGGGAATGGATATTTGGGGCCATACAGGAAAGCACAGAAAGGAAATATGAGAAGAGTCACAAAAAAGACCTTGGAACCCTGCTCTTACATGCTTTGTCTTAGGGCAAATCTGAGGGTAATGTAACCTTCAGGCATGGCTGGATCCAGATGTCCATTATGAGGCCATCAAGAATGTGTATCTCATTCTCTCTCTTTCTCTGCACTATGTCTTCTGTGTTGACTGAATTCTGAGGCAGGTCCTTGCTTATCATGGCAACATGGGTTGGTCTCTCTCTTAGGCGGGGTTCTCTCAGAAGCAGACTCTGAGACAAGGATTAAAGGGTAAGTGGTTTGTTTGGGAAGCGGCCCCAGAAAACTCTGGTAGGAGGATGGGGAAGGGAGAGGGAAGGAAAGGAAGGTGCCATAATGAGCAGTTTATCACGATAGGCAATTGATGGCCAATAGCACTGGGACCTCTGTGATGTGATTCAGTCCACACTCCACTGAGCATAGAACAGAACGTGTGTCCCATTCCAGGGTCAAGGGAGCTGGGGTACTGATTCTCCAACCCCTACTCATGATTGGCTGAGGGCTGCTCCCAGGGGCATTACCTCCACTGCACCTCGGTTTATCCCATGCAAGGGCTGACAGCATCAGAGAAAACCCTCAGGGGAAGGTCTCCAGTCCTTGAAGTAGGAAGTGTCAGCAAGCATGGCCACAATCAGTACTAAGTAAGACACCACGAGACACCAGCCGAACCCTCTTTCCCTGTAGCTGTAGCAAAAGTTCTGGGACTAAATCTTACTGAACGGACTTGGGTCATATGTCCTTCCTTGAATCAAGCACCATAACCAGGGTAACGGGCAATGTCAGTTAGTCAAACTCAAGGGAAAGGAGTCTACCTTGCCCAAACCACACAGATTGAGAGCAGGGCTGGGTAGTTCCCCAGTGCAAAATGAGGGGTCGTTACCGAAGAAAACTGAGTGAATGCTAGTCCTACAAAAGCAGCAGACAGATGTTGACTTGTCACTCAACAAGTGACATCCCTGACTTTGTCATCCTCCTCCTCTAGTTTAGACCAAAACCTTTCCTGGCCCCGGAGCAGCTCCATGGGGGGCGGGGGGAGGGCAGATGTAAAAGTGAGTGTGCTTAGTCACTTTCAATTGCTCAAATTCTCGTGAAATAATACACATAACGTTTGCACACACACGCATGTATTTTTTTAACAGAGGCTTTGCAGACTTGTTACAACTGTTTACATGAACCTAATGGGGCCAGATCTCATTAATGACTTTGATACTGTTTGAGTTGGCCCCGGGTTTTGGAGAAAGGCTAATAACCACAATTCATATGCCCATGTGGCACCGTTCATTGAAGGGAGCTCAGTAAAGGGACCTCTGAATCCTCTTTTACGCTTTGTAACTTGGCATGTGACATCTGGGGCTATTTCCTCACATGGCCCTTTTGCATTAATGTAGTTTAAGTAGTTTGGGAAGGTGCCTAAGTGATGGCCATTATGCAATTTTCTTTTAAAGGTAGAGGAAATGACAATCAAAGAATCCGGGGAAGGGGTGAGGACTTGTGCCCACTCCCTCCCCCTGTGAAAATGTCAGAGGGCCCCTTAACCCATGGTAATTGCAAAACAAACAGAGCTCAGAGTTCTTACAAAGCCAGGACTGCTTTGGAGAAACAGCAAGGTCAGCTGGGAGGGGCTGGCTCTCTTGCCTACCTATTGTTTTTGAAACTCCAAAGAAATGGAAAAATTAATCCCCAACAAGCCAAATACATTACCCGTAGCTAGTAGAGACTTTGAGAAAGGAGGCTAAAAACTGGTGCTATTAATAATAACTGTATCAGCTTCGGTGCATCTGGGTCCTACTTGCTTATCTGTATAATGGGAATAATCCACGTTTTAGGGCTATTGGGGGGATTAAGTTAGATAGTGCATGTGATACGTTCTATATACTGTAGCAGGGACTGCTAGCTGTTTCCTAATATCCACTTTCATCTTCTTGAATAGCACTGTATTATGAGCTGTACTTAAGTACACAACTTCCTAGGATAAATGTCATATTTTCTAGCTTCCTCTGCAGCTAGACGTGCTGATATGATTAAGTTTTGGCCATTACGTTATAAGGAAAGTGCCCTGTAGCAGCTTCCAATACCTATCCTTAAAAGACAGCTGATGCACAGCCTTGGGCCCTTTCTTTGTCCTTCCCTCCATCGTGCTACCTGGAACATAGATGCTGCCATCTTGAATCATGAGATAGACCTATGAATGAGATCCTGACATCAGAGTGCTTGTACCTGTTCTTTTGGATCCCAGTCTTTCTTTTTAAAGCCACTGTTAAGTGGGCTTTTTTCTTTCACTAGCAGTCAATCCCTAATCCTGGTTCATTCACATAGAACTTGGTCTACTCAACAAAGCTCTGTCTTTTCGAAGAGCCACAAATTTAGCTGACACTAAAATTCAGCATTTTTCTTTTGTCTATTACTAGCATGCCTTTCCTCATACTAATTCCTCTAGGTAGTGTTCAGTTCCTTGGAAAGGGAAATACTCCATCTTCCCCCTTCTTGTTTCCATTCCAAGATGGCGGCTAGCTGAGTGAGAAAAAGGGTGAATTTTGTATGACTTCCTGGAGGAAAAGAAAGTCAAAGTCCTAGGTTGGCCTAGAACTGCTTGATTGATGCTTGCCCTGCTTACATTTAGAGCTGAAGCCTGCTGCCAGTTCTAGCATGATCTGGGACCTGATCAGCTCTGGCCCCTAGATATGGCCTCATAGCAGACTTCCTGAGTCTCTACATTTGCCCATTTCCCCACCCCTCTCTCTCCAGCAGGCAGTTTATTCCCACTCTACAGGCTCACGATTCATCCATGATCTTCGCCCTTGAGTACTTTGGTCCCAATCTCTCCACACTGGAACCAGGAGCAGCTTGGATAAGCTCAATCTCTAGGTCTACATTAGCCCAATTCTGCTGGCCACGGAGTCTACTTGGATATAGCTTTGTCCCCAGTTGGTCCTGGTAGCTCCAGAAGCATCTCTTCCTAGAATCCCCAATGGGAATAGTGACTTTGATGGACAATGAGGTACTGCCCAGATTCCCTTCGGGAATGCAGGATCCATTCCTCCAGTAGTCAAAGGATTGAAAAAAACTAATTGCCCAAGGTCATACCTCCCTCCAGGGTCACCTACATCCAATGACTGATCAACTTGGAGTACCAAGGCCCAGGATCCTCATCCCAATTTGGGACGGCTCTGAAGAGCTATCCCAGCTGCAGAGCTTCTCGTGGGGTCAGCTGAGACCTACGCTGGGACTGTACCACAGCTCAACTTTTCTCTCTGCCCAATCCTGCTCCCATCATCCCTCCCTTTCACAAGTGTGGATTCTAAAGGAAGTCCTTCATAAATATCCTTACACTAAATTCCATCTCAGGGTCTTTGTCCCAGGGAACCCAACTTGCAACAGGGCCAGACATTCGTCTTCCTTCGGTCTTCCTTCTCCCATCCAAATACTCCTATTCTGAGTGCTTCCTTTTGCATCTTCCCTTTTCTCTGTCACTCACAATCCCCTGGGACTGATGGAGTCCATTTTTTTCTCTCCTTCTGCATCACCTTTTCCTGTCAGCAGCAAGTCTCATGGCTTAGCTATCAAGAGTCAGGATCCAGAACCAGAGCAGGGGCTGCCTGGAGGAGCTGGGATCATGGAGGGATAGACTGTCTGTGGGAGGTGGAATCATGGAGAAGACAAAGCCACTGCTTCCCAGAGATGCCTCCTAAAACATGGTGGATCGGGGGAGAAATACCCTGGTTCCTCCCTTATTCCCACCCTCCAATATTTTACCAGTGGCCCCATTGGCTGAAACTAGCTAGAAACCAAGGGAAACTGGGAAATGTAGCAAGGGAGACTGGGAAATGTAGTTTGTAGGGATCAGCTAGCTCCCAGCAATATAGAACAGAGGAAGAGAAGGATGGGGAATGGATCTGAAAGCAAGCAGGCCAACGAGTGGCTGACACATTAGCATATTAAATGATATGTGCAGCCAAACTAAGACATATGCTTAGGTATTTCCCATACATATTTAAACATAAAATTTTATGACATTTATTTACCAACTTATGATCTTACTGCACAATACTTCCAGTGAAACCATTCAGAGCACACCTTGGAGCACAGTGGCTAAAATGACCCCTTACACTGATCCCCTGTTGTTGGACATTTAGGTTTCTTCTACTTTTCCCCTTTTGTACTCAGCATGACAATTTCTGGATTGGTTTACACAGACTCCTTTCCATTCTTCCCCCCACAAGCCTCTCTCAGCCTTTTTAGGGCTACTCAATCATTGATTTCCCCAAGAAATCATTAAGTGAAAACGTAATATGGGAAATGACTTGGAGTAATCAAAAGCCCAAGGCAGTTATCTAAACCCAGGTCCATATGGTACAGAATGATGTAAGTAAGGATGTAGTACAGGGTAAGCTGTGCAGGCAGTGGGGTTGTTGAGTTGGGATGCTGCCATTTTTAGACAAGGCAGGCCCTTCTGCTTCTTTCTCTTCCACTGGACACTGGCGAGACTTTCAACCTATGTGTGCTGGGTGATGGAAGCCTGGAACATGCTTTCTCATTCTCTTTTCTACCTTCTTGCTCCTTGTAGAAAACCTGGAGGGCCTAAGATGCCAAGTGCTTTTGCCGTATGAGTCAACGGGAAGAAAATCATCCTTAAGTAGGGTGCAGTGGAGCCTTGTTAAAAAGAAAAAAAAAAAAAAAGATCTTTTTCCTGCAATGATAAGTGACTCTGAAAATGCTCAGTGTCTGTTGGGTGTGAGTTGGGCCTTCCCTCCAGGTCAGTTGCTTGTCAGTATCTGTATGACTGTTAGACTTTTTTGTTTGTTGGATTCTGGTGGTGCGATTTTTGTGTCTGTAGAAGGTGTCAAGTCTTTGGGGCTTCATGGGGAAGGAAGAGGGCCTAGGAAGGGAGGAGTTGAGCATTTGGGAGATTTGCAACCTAAATACTTCTCTGCATTCTTTCCTAGAGCAGTGACAGGCAGTCCTGGCCTCTGCAGGGTGAATGCTTTCTTCAGTCACTGAAGAAATCTCCACTTGATAAAGAGTAAGCACAGCAGCAGTGATGATGATTCTGACAGAATGCTTTGTGCCTGGCTTTACCTGAACGGATTCATTTAATGCCGACCGCAACTCTGGAAGGTAGGCTGCTGTTCTCTTCTCCTTTTAGAGGTGCCGAAGCTCATGCCCAGGGAGGTTAATTCACTTGTCCAAGCTCACCCAGCTAGTCATTAGGGGAGCCTAAATTTGAACCGAGGCAGGGAGGCTGCAAAGTCCCTTCCCAGCCCCTCGTCTACCTCTGTACAACTCTATGCTGTCTGTCTAGTGCCACAACCTTGGACATGCCGTATAGCTCTGCACGGCTCAACCTGCTTGCGCATGCTGTTGAAACTCAACACAGCCTTGGCAGGCAAGCCAACCATAGGTCTTATTCTTCTTGCAGTGGAAAGGATGTTGGAGTTGGTGTCGGAAAACCCAGAATTATCTCCCCATTTCTGCCAACCCTTAGTTGCATGCACTTCAGCGAGCTTTACACCACTCCGACCTTGAGTTTAATCTCATCTCTATCCAAAACCCAGTGGAGGGTTTGTGCCGATAAAAACCAATAAAGGTGTAACAGCAGTTTGCCAACTGAAAAACAGCACTTGATATGAAATGGTATTTGTTCCCATTTTACAAATGAGAAGGGTGAGAAGTAGGGAGGTCTGGCCACTGCCCCAAAGTCACACTGAAGTTAGGGATCAGGTTGATGCCTGTGAACCAGGTCTTAGGACACTTTGCCCAGCCACTTTTTGTTATACCAGGATGTCTTGAGAAAAAGCAGAAAGAGTACTGTTCTTCTAAATGACCACCTCACCCAGGGGTTGCTGACGGTGAGATGGTTCTGTCTGCCCAGTGACTCCATCTACAGTCAAAATAAACCAGGAAACCTGCCCTCCCATATGTTGCTGGCTCTGGATTCTCCAAAGGTGGCAAATCAGGGAAGCTGCATTTGGCCTCTATCTGCCATTGGCGCTGCCACAGGATTCAGATAAATTCAGATAAGCGGCACAGCGCTGATTTGATATACTGCATATCTCTGGAGCCTCTGGTATCCAAAGGGCCTCTTCATGAATGCGGTAGCATCCTTAGACAACAAATAAAACATGCACCGTCTGGGTTTCTGCGTTGCCTTTCTTTGTACATGCCTCCTGCCTTGTTTTAATCCCAGAGCATCAGTTTTCAAAGAACGGATGCAGGGGGGAAGAAACAAAGCATCAAAAGGCAAAGAAAGTTGCCAACGGATTAAGTTTGCAACGGGGTTTGCCAGCATGTTGCCTCTCAAGACCTGATGGGGGGCCGATGCCTCCCAAGCTTCCTCGAACTGCCCCCAACACACACAGCATGTGAGACACTAGGACTCAAAGCCACCTCGGTCATGGTCCCTACCTGGCTGCCTGTTCAGGTCTAAGTCAGAATGTTAGAGCTCTGGGCGGCAGGGAGAGTTAGTGATGGACGGTGCCCAAGGAGCAGAACAGGCTCCAGCATATGAAAGGATGCTGAGTCCTCATTCTTCCCGCCTTTTATCCAAAATCCACCTCTCGATCTAAGTCCCAAACTGAGTACCTTCTAGTCAACAAGGCTTTCTTTAACTACCTCCACGTTAGGTCAGAGGGTGGGTGATTAGGGGGCCATGGGCCAAATCCAATCTGCTGCCTGTTTTCGTACAGCGAGGAAGTGAAGAATGGTTTTCACATTTTTAAACAATTACTTTTGAAATGGTTGTATCAGTCCCAGCATAACAGTCTCAATTTTGCCTCTTGATCCGCAAAGCCTAAAATATTTGCCCTTTATCTGCTCTTTGCAGAAAATGTTTGTTGACCCCTGATGTAAGTGGATCAATAGATCATCATCATATCTGCCACTGAGACATCTCTTGAATTCATTCATTCATTCATTCATTCAATCTATGGGGAAGTTACTTATGATCTCTAAACTTTGGTTCTTCAACTGTAACTAGAGAGAAACAACCTGACCACTCACGTAAAGTTCATGTGAGAATTCAATGAAATAATGCATTTGAAGCTGATGGCATATTTCCAAGCAAATGTTAGCTATAATTATATGCACTGGACTGAATGTTTGTGTCCCTCCAAAATCCATATGTTGAAATCCTAACCGCCCCCACCCCCGCAATGTGATGGTATTACGAGGTGGGGCATTTGGAAGGTATTTAGGTCATAAGCGTGAAGCCCGCATGAATGAGATTACTGCCCTTATAAAAGGGACCCCAGAGAGCTCTCTTGCTCTCTGTCATGTGATACATTGAAAACACAGCCATCTGAAACCTGCAAGAGGGTTCTCACCAGAACTGGACCATGCTGGCACCCTGATCCCAGACTTCCAGCCTTCAAACTCTGAGAAATAACTGTCTATTGTTTACAAGCCACCTAGCCTTTCTAATTTGATTACAGCAATCTGAACAGATTAACACAATGTAATTATTATTGGAAGAAGGCTGTGCAGCATAAGAACATGAGCCCAAATGCATGCACTGCAGACTTCAAATCGAGCATATTCAGTGCAGGCACTGAACACCAGCAATGCTGAAAATGCAAGACATTAGAGAAAGACAGTGGGTTTGAATGTTTGCTCTGACACGTGCACTGTCTGACCTTGGGCAAGTCATTTGAACTCTGAGCCTTATCTTCCTCACGTGTAAAATGTGGGTCATCGGTTGTTACCAACACGATAAGACGCTGATATCCAAGCCCGATGCATAGTAAGTGCTCAATCAACATTAGCTATTTTATACACCCTCATATTTTTGCAAACACCTCCATGCACGGTTGCAAAAGGCCATCCTCCCACGGTTTTAAAAAACATTCTAAGTTTCCCCAACAAAGATGGGTTAAGAAATTATGTTTTTGCCACACTATGAAATTATTTTAACTACCGTAGGGGGCAAGGGGCAATGGTCACAGCATATTTCATCATAAACCAGGTGATAACATTACATATTATAAAGCCCATTTTAAAAATTAGCTTTTAAAATACATTTTTTAAAAAAGGCAACAGGAGATTTCACACCGTCTAAGTTAACTTCCTCCTCCCTCCCTCCCTCCCTTTTTTCTTCTCATCTTTCCTTCCTTTTTGCTTTTTCTCTGAGATCTGCTTTTAGAAGAAAGATACAATTCAAAGAAAACAAGCTGTCGTCTCATAATTTCCTCAAAAGCAACAGCTTTCAGAGTCTAAGCTCAACTAACTCGTGTATCATCTACACCCCTACTCCCAGCCTCCTGCAGTCAGAACTGATCGATGTTCCCAAAAGTGGTCCTGAGACCCTGCGGCCTTCTCTGGTATCATCAAAGTCCTATTTGGTTGGAAAGATTCTACCCGCAAAGGCAGAGGACTGGACTTGGGTGACTCGATTCCATAGTGGTCAACGCAAAGTGGAATTTCACTTCAACCTAATAACCCAAAAATCAAATTGATCAAAGATCCGCCTGACCAATCAGGATGATTGGACTTCATGCAACAGCTCTTTATCCAGGGCCTCCTCTGGACAGAGTGCAATTCAGGGAGAAAAGAGACACTGTGCAATGAGATAGAGAAGGACCAGCTCTCATGGGGCGACCTGCTGAGCAGAAGGGGCTGCAGACAGAAAACAAGTGGATGGGCGAATACACGTGATACGTGCAGGCAGTCATACGCGCTTTGAAGAAAACCAAGCAAGGTGATAGCTGTCAACTATTTTGCTCTGCAGGGGACACTGGAAGATGTCTGAGGGCCTTTATGGTTGTCACAGCGGAAAGTGGACTCTCCTGGCATCTAATGGGTAGGGGTCAGGGATGCCGCTCAACATCCTACAGTGCCCAGGATGGCCCTCGCCACAGAGAATCTTCCGACCCCAAATGCCAACAGGAGTAGGGGTGAGAAATCCTACTCTAGAGAAGCCTGCAGGGGGTGAGGGGAAGGATGGGAAATTCTCACCAAGCTGCAGGTCACACGCTGCAGTCACAGGGAAGAGCAAGAAACAAGAAGAGGACACACTGGGTGTTTCGGAGGCCAGAAAATAGGACAAAAATAGCGGAGGACTGGCCTGGCTAACGGTGGCACTGTTCATGCATGCAGCAGACGCCGTAAGCAGGTGGCCGCGACAAGGCCACCTGCGGCTTCAGGGGGCAATTCCCCTTGTGCGGTGGTGTCCTACCTCAAGTGTCTGTCTCTCTCTGCATTTCACGGACACCTGCTCGGCCCCCCACCCCCAGAAGTGCCCAGGACGGGTGGGAATTGGTGGGTAAATGCCGCAGCCCCTCGCCCCCGGCTGGCCGTCCTCTGCAGTCTCCCAGGGGTCTCCTGAGGTCACCTGCTCCGTGATGTACTTTCTGTTGGTCTTCTTCTTCCCTGCCTCTTTCCCACTCCCCCATCACTGCTTCCTGGACTCACCTCCCAAATAAGCGATTTGGCCCCAGCTCCTTGCCTCGGGGTCTGCTCTGGGACGAACCCACATCCAAGCAGGGCAGATATCCTGTGACTGACTCTAGCTACAGCCCCGGATGGCACGCAGGCTGGCACTGGTATATTCCTGCCTATTTTCATCCAGAGACCACTCCCTCCAGCTCGGGTCAGCGGCTGCGCGGCCGGTCACATCACACGCCAAGAGGGCAGCCTCATTTCTCGTCTGGACATAGCCGGGGACCTTCCATTCCCTCGGATGCGGAGGCAGATGGAGAAATAGCTCGCTGCAAGCGGTCCTCTTTTCTTGGCAGAATGCCCCCAGCTCGGAGAGTTAGTTCTGTCAGCTCCACTCCGTCCCCTCCTCGGATCCTGTGCTCCCGGCCGTGTCAGGGGTCAGGGGGCCCATCTGCTGCCTGCATCGACTGGTGACGGCCCAGGCAGAGTTGGCAATCTTCACTGCAAGACTCGGGCCGGTGTTGGGGGCTCTGTCACCCAGAGCCCAAGGGACACGTCCCATATGCCGCATCCCAGCCCCCTCCTCGCCCCCCCGTGTTGCTAGACCTCTGGGCCTGCAGTGTGATTCTCCTGGCGGAATTATTCCACGGCCCATCGGAGGATGAAGGCCTGGAACTTGGGCAGGGACGGGAGGCGTGGAGGGAGTGGCATGTGCTGCTGGGTGACGGTCGTGCGCGTGGCAGGCCTGGAGACCCCATCCGCACAGACTGTGGGGCGAATGCTTCTCCCTGGGGCGGTGGGTGCCGCCCTGCACGGAGGTGACTGGCACCTCTGGGTGGCGGAGGCACAGCAGGCGGGGCCAGGAGAAGGCGTAGGCGGCCAGCGTCACCCAGCGGGATGGACGCGGGCCCTGAGGGGACGAGGCCACAGGGAGGGGCTGCTGCGAGGTGGAGGGGGGGGAGAAAGGAGCCTGGGCTGTCCACGCCCACACCCAGAGGACCAGGACCAGGAGTCAGGGCCGAGCTGCCCCTCCCAGCGAGGACGGGTGCTACGCAGGGTCTCCCTCCATCAGTCGCCTCTGCCTGTGGAGATGCTCTTCCGGCCCCATGGGCAGCCTCTTCCAGGGCTAACCGTCTCCTCCGTCCTCCAGCCTCAAAGTGCCGAAGACACACACACACACACACACACACACACACTCACCCCATGCGGAAGCACAACCAGAAACACACACATGTACAAACACACAAATACACACAGAAACACAAACAGAAGAGATACATGTATATGTATAACTGAATCACTTTGTTGTACATCTGAAACTAACACAACATTGTTAATCAACTATACTCCAATACAGAATAAAAAGTTAAAAAATAAAAATGAAAACAAAACCCAAAAAACAAAAAGCAAACACAAAACACACATACACACAAACAGCCACATAAACGTACACCAACCCACCAATACAAACGCAAAAACACTCAAAGAAACACAAACATAAAAGCATACAGAAAAGGACACACAGATACACACACAGAAACACATATACACATGCAAACAAAAACACATACCCACACAAATGCCCATATACACACGAACACAAACACAAACACACGAATACACATACAAACACAGAAACACAAAACGCACACATACACACATAAAAACATACATAGAAACACAAACGCAAAAGCCTATAGAAACACGCACATGCATACACACAGATGCAGAACCACACAGGACCACACGTACAGAAACGCACACACACCCTACGATGTGCGTTCATGCACAGAACTTGGACCCTCCAGGATGTCAATGCTACCTTGAGGTAATTCCTTCCAGGGCTTTAGGGCCTGAAGGACAGATGTGATGCCCAGGTCCTCCAGCCCCATGAGGCCGTGGACACAACGAGGCAGATGAGTGCTGGGATCAGAGCCCCTAGGGCAGCTAGCCCGCAAGGCTTCAAATCCCAGCTCTGCCACTAAGTGATGACATAAGCTGAACTTCCACATCTCCCCCCATAAAGCAGGGGTGACGGTACCACCCATCTGGTGAGGATGAAGTGCACAGGTATACAACGTGCCCAGTGGGGGGCTTGATATGTAACAAGCGCCTAGTGAAATTATTTCCACTAACACTGATTCTCAAAGGCCACCATCTATGAGTTCCTACCTGCACAGCTTGGGGTCCCCAAGTTTAGCATCTCTCAGATATTCCAGAATCCCTAGAGAGCACCTCACACACGCTCATGAAGAATAATCTGTTTTTCCATTATGACAACCTGCCAGTGAGGGCTGCCTGCAAGGCCTGGAGGGCGGGTCTCACACTGTCAGAAGGCCGGAGCCCACCATAAAAACGCCAATGCTGGGCTTCCCTGTTGGCGCAGTGGTTGAGAATCTGCCTGCTAATGCAGGGGACACAGGTTCGAGCCCTGGTCTGGGAAGATCCCACATGCCGCGGAGCAACTGGGCCCGTGAGCCACAAGTACTGAGCCTGCGCGTCTGGAGCCTGTGCTCCGCAACAAGAGAGGCCGCGATAAGTGAGAGGCCCGCGCACCGCGATGAAGAGTGGCCCCCGCTTGCCGCAACTAGAGAAAGCCCTCGCACAGAGACGAAGACCCAACACAGCCAAAAACAATACAAAAAATAAATAAATAAATTTTTTTTAAAAAGTAACATTAAAAAAAAATAATAAAATAAAGCTGCTATGCTGATCCATGTACACGTCTTTGTATGAACATATGCTTTCATTCTTCTTGCATAAATACCTAGGTGCAGAAAGGCTGGATTGTACGGTCGGTGTATGTTCAACTTATTAAAAAAAACAAAAAAAACAAAAAAAAAACACCAGTGCTATGCCAGTACTCTTTCTTGATCCTCCCAAAGCTGCGAGCTCCGCAAAGTGCCAAATGATGCTGTATCAGCCTCGGACCCGCAGCATCAGAGCTCTGCTGGGCCGGGCAGAGCCAGGAGCAAACCCTTCCCTGACTTACTGCGATGCCTGGACTCCTAGCAGGGCTGCATTGGCCCTTCCCTCAAAGTCCTTATGCAAAAGCTTCTTCTCTCCCCTCCCATCCCCTGTCCTCCCCTCCCCTCCTCTTCTCTCTCTCTCTCCTTCTTTCTCTCTCTCTCTCCCTCTCTCTCTTTCTCACTCTTTCCTTCTGTCTCTCTGTCTCTGTCTCAGTTCCCCCACTTCCTCTCTCTCCCCTCTCCCTTCCACTTTATACTTGATCTAGGGCACAGACACCCCCCTGCCTGCTGCACGCCCCTCTCCTCCCCACCTCTCTCTCGGAAGCTCCCCTAGGATACAACAGCACTTCCTAAGAGGAGATTTTTTGCTGGGGCGGGGTGGGCAGAAGAGAGCATAAAATGCTGGGGAAGGGGTACCATGCCACCCAATAGAAAGAACAGCCCAGCTTGGAGCCAGATAAACCTGGAGTTGAATTCTGAATCTGCCACTTAACTGCTCAGGATAATGTCCTAGGTGTGCCACTACATAAAGGCGGGAAGGGACACGGTCGGCAATGTGTCATCCAAGTTACACCCCCGACCTCGATAGGGGGCCAGAGAACCCTGCCTGAGATCCTAGGAGACCACCTTCCCATCCGGAGGCTGTTTTTACATCCCTCACCTCCACCCGGAAGCCCAGTTGGAGGATGGAGGGACAGGCTTAGTAGTGAGAAGCAGAACATTCAGAGTTGGTGTGATTAGCTGGGTCAGCTGACCCTTCAACCAGCACATATAGGCAACACAAATGTGTCAGGACGATTACTCAGGTGGCCTTTACGGGAAAAAGCTACAGACCCCCTCTAAACACCTCCCTACATCTGGGAGTCTGCTGATGTGGTAGTTGTGGCTTTGGGGAGCAGACCAAAATGACTTTGTGTCCCGGTTCTAGAACTTTCTAGGCATGTCCTTCAACCTCTCTGAACTTCCCCTTCCCCCGCTGGAAAATGGGCGTCAGGCTGTCTCTCGCCCAGGATGTCCTCAGGGATTCCACTCAGCACAGACGAGGCTGCTGTCATTTTGATGGCGTTGCTATTATTCTAATAAGCTCAGAGAAGGAGGAAAACTATCTCCAAGGATGAGAAAGCCCAAGACAGGAAGGCGGGTGCTCTAAGGACATGCTGTGTCTCCATCTTGCTTTTGCAGAGAGCTGGTCTTAAATCTATGCCTTGGCTAATTCCCTCGTGTCTCTCTCTGCCCCGCTGCTCCCTCCCAACCCCTTCGTCTCCATCCTCCAAGGGTGAAGTTAGCATACCAGTGGGGTTAGCAGAAGGGACAAACTGAATTAGATGTTAAATCAATTTGGCCTTCCTCCCCAGGGGCGCTGCAGGCAGGTTCCACATGAATAATGATTTGTCTGAGGCAGCAAACTGGATTATTTGATCAAAAAGGGGAAAAAACAACTCATGTTCATTTTTTAATAATGGCTTTTGCATCCAGTCTCCGAGCTTGGCTAAGAGGGGAGGGGGAGGGGAGGGGTGGCTGGCAGGGAGGACGAGCTGGAAGACAGACGATCACAAAAAACGCTTTTTCTTCTGAGAACTCCCGTTCCAACCTCAGACTAGAGCAGGGGCTGCCCAACCCCACCCCTCAGAACGGTTTTAGGTTTTTCAATCTTTGAATAAAAATCGGAATCATAAGAATATTTATCTTATGTGCTTGACAATCTGGCATGCCCTGTTGTGTATCTCTGCATACATTAGAGCTCATTTAGTCTTACTGTGGAACTCAATTTATAGGTGAGGAACCTGAAGCTTCTAGAACAGGGTTTCCCAAACCCGGCACTGATGACATTTTGGGCTGTAATTCTTGGCTGTGGGGGGGGCGGGGTGCTGGTCTGTGCACTGGGGGATGTTGAGCTGCATCCCTGGCCCCTACTCGCTAGATGCCGGTAGTGAAACCGGGCAGGACTCTACTGGGCCTTCCTGGGCAGGCCTCTCCCCATCTCCTCTGCTTTAGCTCCTCTCTGAAGTACCTGGATAACGGTGTCTGATGCACATTCCCAGAGTTGTTTTGCAGATGTGAAAACTCCCCACCAAATGGAAGACATTAACTACTTGATGACCACGAGCACGGAGCCCCCAGGCCTCCTGGAGCCTAAGGGTTGATAAAGTTAACCCCTGTGACACCACCCCGTTCCACCATCATCAGCCAATCAGAGAACCTTGCACAAGCTGATCACGCACCCTGCGACGCCCCTCCCTCACCTGGCCTTTAAAAATGCTTTGCTGAAACCCTTTGGGGAGCTCGGGGCTTCTTAGGGCATGAGCCACCCGTCTCCTTGCATGGCCCTAGAATAAACCTTTCTCTGCTCCAAACTCTGATGTTTTGGTTTGTTTGGCCTCACTGTGCTTCGGGCACACGAACTTGCGCTAACAGGAGTACCCCCTGCCACAAGTTGTGACAACCAGAAATATCTCTAAGCAAGCCTCCCCTGGAGGACAAAATCAGTGCTAGTTAACAAACTCCGGTCTAGGTAGGTTAAGTAAGTAGTCAAAAATCACACCGCTAATGACTAGCTTACCTGGAATTCAAACCCAGGACATCTTAGCTCGGTGCCTGGCTCCTAACTGCTCTCCCATAGAAGAAGTCCTCCCACGCTAGGAGGGAGGTACAGAGGGCCCAAGAAAGACCCCACTAGCCATGTGTCTGGTGAGTTCCCAAGAGATAAGATCCATGTTTCAGAGAAGCCAGGGAAAGCTGTGTAGAATGAGACCATGGTTCTACCATGACAGGGGGAAACACTCATGTTATACCCTATTTATACCAAATGTTAACCCTGTCTCCACCCCCCAAAGAAGCCCATTCTTCTTGTTAGCAGGCCTATATTCCAAAAAATGCTCTCAGTATTATGAATTAAAACTTGCCAATAAAATCATTGTGGGAATTTGTCTTTTCTGCGTACCTACATCATACCCTCAACTTGGCCTTTGCCCACAAAGTCAGATTTACAGAAAGTAAACCTGGCCCCTTATAGAAAGTAAGTTTGCTGACTCCTGGGCTAGAGGAACAATTGTGGAAACGGTTTCCATATCCACTGGCAGGGTTGTTTTATGAGGAGGAGCCACTGGATGCCTTTGGTGATTAAACACAGACTACAGAGCCAGGTGACCTGGGTTCGAATCCTAGCCCTGCCTTGTATTGGCTGTGTGACTTTGGGCAAGTCACTTAACCTCTCTTTGCTGATGTTTCCTCATTTGTAAAATTAATAAAGAACAACATTTACCTTGGCAAACTACAGAGAGTTCATTCATATAAGTGAATTGATATAAATGTAAAGCTCTCAGAGCCATATCTGACTTTTGAAAAAGTGCCATTTAAATGTGAGCCATTTATGGCTATTGTTATTATAATCTTCATCATCATCGTTATCACTGTCTTTTGAAAAGCCTGGTTCAAGCTACTTGTTTGAGCTCTGCTCGTGGTCCAGTTGTAACTTTCTCCAGCTGTGA